>NW_023270466.1:128534-343758 GCF_011800145.1 Mirounga leonina
TTTCTTTTCTTTCTTTCTCTCTCTCTTTCTTTTCTTTCTTTCTTTCTCTTTTTCTTTCTCTTTCTCTTTCTCTTTTTCTTTCTTTCTTTTCTTTCTTTCTCTTTCTTTCTTTCTTTCTTTCTCTTTCTTTCTTTCTTTCTTCTTTCTTTCTTTCTTTCTTTCTCTTTCTTTCTTTCCTTTCTTTTTCTCTTTCTTTCTTTCTTTCTTTCTTTCTTTCTTTCTTTTCTTTCTTTCTTTCTTTTCTTTTCTTAAATATTCTTAAAATATTTCACACGTCTCTCTTTCTTTCTTTTTTTAAGATTTTATTTAAGATTTTATTATGTTATGTTAGTCACCATAAAATACATCATTGGTTTTTGATGTGGTGTTCCACAATCCATTGTTTTTGTATAACACCAGTGCTCCATGCAGTACGTGCCGCCTTAATACCCATCACCAGGCTAACCAATCCCCCCTCTCCCCTCCCCTCTAAAACCCTGTTTGTTTCTCAGAGTCCGTAGTCTCTCATGGTTCATCTCTCCCTCCAAATCCCCCTCCCCATTTTTCCCTTCCTTCTCCTAATGTCCTCCATGTTATTCCTTATGTTCCACAAATAAGTGAAACCGTATGATAATTGACTTTCTCTGCTTGACTTATTTCACTTAGCATAATCTCCTCCAGTCCCATCCATGTTGATGTAAAAGCTGGGTATTCATCTTTTCTGATGGCTGAATAATATTCCATTGTATATATGGGCCACATCTTCTTTATCCATTCATCTGTTGAAGGGCATGTCGGCTCTTTCCACAGTTCGGCTATTGTGGACATTGCTGCTAACTAACACATTTTAGCAACAACAATCAATAATAATACCTAATGTTTATTAAGTGATCATTATGTTATAGGAGCTGCGCCAGGCACTTTATATACATCAACTCATTTAGTCCCTATAAAAACCTTGTGAAGCTGTAGCTCCCATTATTCTCATGTTACCTATTAGGAAACTAAGATGAGAGAGGTGAATTAACTTGCTCCAGTTTACCAAGGTTACGTACCTGGCCGGCCATCACATGTAGGAAAAGTGCTTTTTCCACCACTCCCTGGCTTCAGGCAGAGTTCAGCAGGGATGGCAGGCCCTCCTTGATCTTTTGTCTCTCTCAGGGCTGGCTGCTCTCTTTCCATCTGGGCCTCTGCTAAGCACATAGAGAACGTCTACAGTAATGTTCTAGTTGCCTTTTAAAAACTCAGAATTGTCATTTTACAATGAGTTACTCAAGGCAGGGTCTGTGTTTAGTCATGTCTCTAACCTTGTGGCTAGAAAATCATCCAGTTAATGCCAAATGCTCTGAGTGTGATGAAACTTTAAGTTAAAATCAGTTTCCATATGTTTTTTTTCTTCTATGTTTTAAAAAATTACTCTATATCTCTTCAGTTCTTGGCATTACAAGAAATTGAGGGAAGTTGGGATCCCAGAAAGAAATCATCTGTCAGGAAACAATGTCATTCACGTTTTTCACTGTGGGATTCTACTGCTGCTCCTATAAGACAGTTAACAATTCTGAGAGTAGGAGAAGGTCTCAAACAGGTGTTTTCCAGGCTTTGGCCTTGATCCTTTGACTGGGGAGGAGAGCTGAGGGGGGAGGGAAAATCAAGAACATAACTTAGGAAGCAACTGTTAGAGACTATACTGTATTTTAGAATTGCTATGCAAGACACCACTTGAACCCCAGACGTATGATGTAAAATAATCCACAGCTGGAGACTTGAATGACCGCAAGATATGGCTAGCTATTTTGGGGGGTGAAAAGTCCTCTTGATGGATCAATCCAGAGTTGGAATGATGATAACATTTTTCCCCTGTCCTTTCAGTTGGAAAGCTAGAGAAGCAGAAAGGAGGCTGATCCCACCTGCTCCCCGTTGTGAATAAGGGACGAAGCAGGCAACATTAACTGTATAAAAGTGAGCTTTGAAGAGTGATATGTTCAGTTATTTTCTGTTTCCCCTCCCTCTCTCTTACTTCCTCCTTCAGTCCCTCCCTCTTACTTTCTCCACCAAAATAATCAAATGCAAAAAATACTTGAGTGCAATGACAGGTTACAAATTTAAACCCACAAGAGTCAGGAACTGTAGAACTCAAAGTCCTTAGGGGGACATTAACTTTACCACTTCTGTATCATTATAGTAAGCTATTCATTTAATAGTGTAATTTGTAATCACAAATACCATGGGAAATTTTGCTATGCCAACCTCTGGCTTCAGTTTTCCTGACTTGGTTGGTGATTTTTGTATGTTGTAACTTTCAGAAATGCATATTTTTAGCACTGAGCAGTCCACATCACTGGCAGATTAAATTACTTATTACCCACATTCTTCTTAACTCTGTATCCTTCCCGATATATGATAAACCTGCCAAAATCTAATGAGGGCACATCTATAAAGATAAGATCAAATAACCCAAAATGTGCTGTTCCCATTTACTTTTTATATATATAAATTAATTTTATATTATTAAATTAATTTAAATTAAGTTAAATATAATAAATTTAATATATATTTCTAATTTATATATATATATATTTAAGATTTTGTTTATTTGAGTGAGAGAGAGTGTGAGAGAGCGAGCACACGAGCCAGAGGAAGGGTGGAGAAGCAGACTTCCCACTGAGCGGGGAGCCCAACATGGGACTCAATCCCAGGACCTTGGAATCATGACCTGAGCCGAAGGCAGACACTTAACTGAGCCACCCAGGCACCCTATTGAAGGTATATTTTCACCTAGGGGACAGTGATAGAGAGCCGTGAATTATCCAGTGTTAAAGGATTTTGTTTAGAATCAGTTCCTAAAAGACCTCTTTAGTCAACTGAGTGCATTAAGAATCCCAAGCAGTGTGTCCCTGCTTTTTGTCCTGTGGCTTTGTAGCTCCTTCTCATTCTGACAGTGGGCTTGATCATGTGACTTACTTTGGTCAGTGATTTTCTTTAGCAAATGTGATGCAAGCAGAGGCTTGGTAAGCATTTGAGATTTTCACCTGTTCTCTTGAGAGCATGGCTGGGTTAGCCTTCTGGATTTATAAAAGAGCTAATCATCCCAGCTAGGGCCTTCCTAGACAAACCAGTCCCCAGTACACACAGTGGCTGACTGTGTGTGCATGCGCGTGCGCACGCATGCACACACACACACACACACACACAAGCCTGGCTGAGATGACCCAAACCTGGCCAGGTCAGCAGAACCACCCAGTCATTCTGTAAACTCAAAACAAATAATAAGGTAATATCGTTTCAAGCCAAATAGCTTTGGTGTGTTCGGAGCACAACATTATTGTGACAATAGATAACAATAAACTTTCTAACATCGGAAAATGAGTTGCAGATTATACCTCACTCACTTCTTTAAAGTAGTTTCTTTGAGGTTACGAATCTCATGTGGTGCAATCAAAACTTCTGTGATTAATGCCTTACTGTTTCATAGCCCCTGGTCATATGTTGCATCACCCAACGTATTTCAGCTAGTTCACGGAGAGAGATTATCATTCAAAAACATGGTGGGAGCTCCTTCCCACAGCCTGCTCCTCCTACCCCCAACTTCTGTTCCCTTCCTCTTTCGCATTTGAGACTTGGCTAGAGAAAGCAGCAGTCTGTGAGTCTTACATGATCTCAGAAAGAGGTTTTCAGTTCCCACCTAAACATGGGTTAAAGGCAGTAGACTTCCTGCCAAACACACCAATAGGAAAGAAAGCCCTGTAAGAAGCAGCCTTCCACTTGACAGTGCATCTTAAAAGCCTTCATCAGCAACCTCCAATTACTGCCAAGGAGTGCCCTATCTCTTCAGAAAGGACACATTGTCTCTTCTTAGCCTTATTTAAAGGTCCCAAAGCACTGGATTTATACACCAAAAAATTCATTTCTGACTACAGAGGGTTTTAATGATTTTATTATATGCATCACAATCTGTTCCTGAATCTGTTCCCATATAGTTACATTTACCAGTTAATAGCTGAAGTTAAGGACCTTTGTATGGGGCATTAAAGATGATAATGAGAGAATAAGCTCCATTACAATGACCAACTTTGATGAAAACGTAAATTGAGGATGTCCGATCAAGTATACTGGACTCATTGTCCCAGACTAAATTACTGTGTATGTTATCTGAGTCAGAGGGAAAACCCCAGCCTAGACAAAAGTAAACATCATCTTTAATAGCCAGTTGTATATACTTTGCAATTGGAAATCTATTGTGAGTGAGTCTCTATTTAGATGGAAGGCATCTATTCTTTTATTGGACAGCTGAGTACAAATACTAGAAGTGTAGCAGTTTTAATAAAACAGTAAAAATACTCCAGAAGATGAGTGTGAGAGGTGCTTGGGCCTTCGGCTAATGAGAGGTTGCTAAATGTCAGTCATGCATAGGCCAAGGAGGAAAAAATGGCCCAGACTTGTTTTGGAGAACATTCCTACAAAATATAGGAATCTTGTGTTGTCTGATTGAACTTTATATATATTTTTCTTACTATAAAGTTGTTACTTGATAGCAGTACTTCATACTGTTTCATTGTGCATGCCCTTCTCTTCCAGCCTTTCATCTGATTATTAGGTGGCATGGGCTGGGAAGAGAGACCTAGTGGGTTGTGCCCATACAGAAATGGTAGTTGGGGTGTAGAGTTAGTTAGCCAGACTTGTGTTCAAATTGACTGTTCACCATTCATTAGCTGCATGGCCTCAGATTGCTCTGAGTTTCAAGAATCTCATTTGTAAAATGGTAAAATGGGAAGATAGTAGCTGTTATGGCTTGTTATAAGTATTAAACAAAATAATGTATGTGTGTCTGGGGTGGAGTCTGGAACAGTATAGGCACTTGATAAAATATTTAAGGCCCCTCTTGCCCCTGTTTTTCCCTGTGCTCTAACATTTAAAGAAGCTCATAGTACGTGATGACAGAGAGGACTGCGGTACGGGATATTTTTTAGTACTTGGAATCCTTAGGGCAGCTCTGTATGAACCCAGTAGCTGGCTAATGAAGCCTGATTTCTTGGGCATTTGCCTCTTATGGCTGACTGACTTGGTAACTGAATTATTCAAAGATTTTCATAATGTGTTTGAATTTCTTATATCTATTCCGTGGCTAATGATTCCTAGCCAGGCCTGGGGCCTCAGTTGAGAGAGAAAAACAGCTCTGTTGAAAAGAGGAGAATTTTTTTTTTTTTAATTTAAGACAATGATTATTACATCCTGATGGATACCTGCAATTATTAGTTTGGGATTTATTGAAATTGGGTGACTGGATAGTGAACAGTGAATCTAGACAGTCTGGGAGAGAAGTTGCTTTATTGACTTATTTTTGCAGGAATTACAGGAGCTGATGATCACAAAAGTGGTAGAAGTGCAACACCTGAATATTACACTTTTCAGGGGAAAAGTTATGGTGGTCATTTTTAAGGCAGAAAGCAAAGTCTGCACCTTTTCTACTTGTCTAACCTCTCACTAATGCCATTACTTTATGTTACCATTAAGGTTAAAAATGTCATCTATAAAGATGTTGTATCAATTTAGGATGTTTGTGTTATAAGCCCTCATCCTTGTGTTCAGCTCTGGACTATCCATCTGTTACCAAGAGGTGCTCCTTAGATTGTTCTAAAGTGTTATGTGCCTGTTTTAAAATACAAATATGTATAAGATATTCCTGGGGTTATCTCCAGAGAGACACCTGTGCAACTGAAAAACGACCCTATTTGAAGTAACTGCTGGATCCACATTAAAAATATGGTGAGGAGAAATTGTTTCTAACTTTGTACGGGTAACATTTTTCTATTTTAATAAGAAGGAATAGTGAATTGGATGCTATCAAGAAGGAAGCAGTTCACTTCTCTATCCTAATTATTTTCTTCTCCCTATCAGAAATGTTTGTGGGATGCCAAACAAATCCTAAAATTAAAAAAGCAAAACAAAACCCCATTTAAAAAATTTTGGCATATTCTTAAGGCAGAAGGAACTGATGTTTTTCCATTGGTGGGCTACTTGGCCACATAGGAAAAGGTCTGTCTATAGGTGCCTTCCTACTTACAGGAAGGAAGTGGGAAAGGGAAGTGCCTAGATAGAGGGGTATATATGGTTAGCCATTCATAGCATTCAGGAATAGCTCTACCCTGACAATCCAGGTGCCTTGTTAGCAAAACTTTTATACCTATCTTCGAGCCATTCCTCTCCAAAATGTTGATTCCCTCTTCCCACTCCCTCCGCCCTGTACCAGTGCTCTGAAGATAGTTGGTCTCTTGGAAGTTTTTATTTTTTATTTTTTATTTTTTATTATGTTATGTTAGTCACCGTACAGTACATCATTAGTTTTTTTATTATATTAATCACCATATGTTACATCATTAGTTTTTGATGTAGTGTTCCATGATTCATTGTTTGCATATAACACCCAGAGCTCCATGCAGTATGTGCCCTCCTTAATACCCATCACTGGGCTAACCCACCCCCCACACCCCTCCTCTCTAAAACCCTCAGTTTGTTTCTCGGAGTCCATAGTCTTGGAAAATTTTTTAAAAATTTGTTTCTCTCTGCTCCCAGTGATATAATCTGTCCAGAAATGCACTGTTTTCCAGATTATTTTTCTTTCCCAAGAAACAGTGTATTTTGGGAACCAGTTCATGTCAAAGTAGTGTCAAAGGAGAAACATGTGTGCCAGCTTAGTGGCTCCCACCTTGTGGGATATGGATTTTGAGGGTGAGGAGCAGTGGATAAAATCCAGAGGTTTGTAAACTTCCTGAGTACTGAATGAGTGATATGCTTCTATGGGGATGTTTCATTCTTTGTTTTTGAATGTATATATCTGGTTATTCTGAAGAATATTCAAATTTGCTTAAGACTATTGCTGAATTCTTGATTGCTTTTTGCCAGTTTATGTTTTCCCAATCAATGGTTGCTAAACGTATACCTATGACATGCAATTTTTTAAGTAAAAATGGAGCCCTCTTGTTTGAAATGTTGGGGAGCCCCTACTTCAGAGTGAAAACAGTGGAGATAATTATGTTTAGAGAAGCCACCAGTAAATCAGGAAAGAAAAAAAGAGATTTGTATGAAGACTAATGAACTGAAACAGGAGAATTAGAGAATGAGGTTAATGAAATGGGAGTAATCATAATAGGCTGATAAACTGATTACTTAAGAGTTTTAGTTATCTACTACTATGTATCAAATTACCCTGACACTTGGTGGCTTTAAGCAACACCATCTCCTCTAATGCTCTGTTGTGGTCACATGGCCCTTCTACTTTGTGGGATGTTGCCTAGGGCTATACTCATTTGAACACTTAACTGGGCTGAATGTCTGAGATTCTCACATGTCTGACACTTTGGCAGGGACAGCTAAACTACTGGGCCTCTCTTGTTCTTTGTTATTTCAGAGCTTCTCCCTATATGTGGTCTCTCCAGCAGGGTAACCGGATTTCTTATATGGTGGCTCGGGGCTCCCTAAAGAACAAAAGTGGAAGCTTCCAGGTCTTAAGCTTTAGGTCTAGAACTGGCACAGCATTACTTCCTCCACATTGTTGATTAAAGGAAGATTTATTGTGGGAGGGGATTGTATAGGGTCGGGCGTAAGATCTGGAGGCAACGTTCATTGGGAGCCAGTTTGTAGACTAGATACCATACCCTGTTATGGTCATATCAAAAGTACTGTGACCAGGATGTTTTTGCTAGCCCTATAGCCACTAGACACTCAAATGTTTACTACCAACTAGACTCTTAACCTTAATTTGATACTGTAAGTAATCTGCCACCGCTAGTAATGTTTTTTTAACAACCAGTACATTTCTTCGTCATTCCTTCAAGGAGCATCTGATTGAGCCAGTAGATATGCCTGTGCCTTAGCTGTACGGGAGCAGGGAGAGGGATTTTGGACCTATTCTTGTAGAAGGCAGAGATTGCCTTTTCCAAGACTTGAGTAACCATATGTCCTGGCTTCCCTTGAATAGTCTGGTTTCTTTTGATTGTTACAGTATGATTATTAATAGTGCCTTGTTAACCCTTAATAGGTTTTCAATGTAGATGATAAATTATCTGGTCACTTAAATGCCAAGACCCACATAATGAGGGATTCTCTAAAACTAGGAAGTGGATTCAGATTATAGGTGGCCAAAACATGAAAAACTCCCACTCATACATTCTGTTGGCTGTTCAATATATGAATACACTTTTCTTCCTGTATTTATGCTCTAAAAAGACAAATGCATCCATCTCACAATAACATAATTCTTCCTTCAGTTCCTGTGGAACTGACAGTATGGCCCATCTTCAAATATATGGCCCTGAATCTTTGTTGCCTCATCCTGCTCTAAACTTAGATTATCTAGGGGTTGTCCATGCTTCTTCTAGTTCCCTTCTGATCCTCTTTCCATTTTCCACAACCTAAGACTAAAATTAACTACTTCCAACATAGTCCATATACAAAATTTAGGGGAAAATGAGCAGAAAGAAAAAGAAAATGAGTTGCAATGTGTAAGTATGGATGTGATATAACAAAGAGTGAGGAAGATATATTAGAGGCTAGATTTCCCATATCTGCAGCTGGCATCTTACCCTGGACATTCAATCCTGGGTTATGAATACTGTGTGACTATCCTTTCATATTCACCTCCCTCCCTTGAGATTCAAAACATGAGACAAGATTGGTGGAGCCTACATAATGAGCAAATGCCCCAGCTGCCACAGAGAGGGGAATATCTGCCTGTCTTTCTCTCCAATTGTGGGAGGCAAGGTACTGCTTTCCATATGACCCACCTAGCAGTGGTTACTATCCAGGTAAGAAAGAGAACAAATATTTATCACCCCCTTTCATCTAATACTTTATCAAAAGTAAAAACATCGATAGGATGGGGTGAAAGAGTAGCTGCTTTAGCTTTTAAATTCAGTATCAAGGGAATTTGTAGGCCACAAAATTATTAGCTGAGGTCTGGGGCTACTGTCTTGGGGTAATCCAAGACAAGATGCTTGAGCAGAGGGAGGTAAGTCTTTGCAAGGACAACAAGGGTTAGAAATATGGTAAAGTGGGGGAGGAGGGAATAATAGATGGATTGGAGAAATAGGCAGGAAGTGTTCTAAGGGGTGTCAATTTGACAGAGTATTTAGAGGATGCCATAGATTTTAGGGGATATAACATAGAATCAGGGTATACCTCTCCTTCAGTTTGATAAATGCCTCTCTGAGCCAGGCTCAGGGAAAAGTGGGAGGATTGGCTGGAGCTAAAAAAAGGAGGAAACATGGGTCAAAATCTTTTAATGTGTTAAAAAATGATCTCGACACTGAGTAGAAATCCCCTGTGCTAAATAATGAAATCTGAGTCCTAGTCTAAGCCTGTCTCAGATTGGATACATTACCATAGATAATGCTTATTTAATTCATAAACTAAGGGATTTATATCAGATCAATGAATCCTAACATGGAGTCTCCAAATTCCAAGAGACTCTCAATGAAGAATTGGTGGTCATGGTGGGTGGGGTATTTAGGCAGATAAATGATCATAATCCATAATATGGATTCATAGGTTAACTAAAAGGTTAATTCCTACAGAAAACATTAAATTTCAATGTGATGAGGAATGGAAAAGGGGAAGTATGAGTGCCATGTAAATATACTGTCGGAGACTCAACCTATTTCAGGGGTTTGGGAAGGTCTTCTGGAGGAAGTGATACTTAAGTGAAAGGTAAAAACCAAAACTGAGCATGCCCAGCTATGTTTAGGAAAAATTCAGTGGTGGAGAATGACAAAGATCAACAAATACAGAGAATGGATATTGCTCTATAAATGTCCTTCTAGTTCTGTGGAAACAAAGTTGTTCAGAGAGGTTTGTTGCTGGTGAAGAAATGTTGCACAAATCATGCAGGAACTTGGATATCTCACGTGACCTGGTAATTTTCTCCAGCTCCTGTCTCCTTTAATGAACCACAGTCCCTATTTATGAATACACCACTTCAGGCCTGAGGTGCTCCTAGAACTCCATATAGAAATGTACCTTGATTTGGACTTTGAAGTCATTACAAAATAATTGTTGAGATGCTTTAAATAGATCTCATTAAGACTGGTATAAGGCTCTGTGCCTTCCTGTCATGCCTGTGGTGGTGAAGGATGGTTTTAGATGTATAATTAAAGTATTCCAGAAAGCATGATGAATCAGTCACCAATTTTATTAGAATTTCAACTTGGGCATAGACCTTTCTTTGCCTCCTTTCTGCTGCCACTCCAATGAAATTTATTTTTTCTTGAATATTTTACTGTCAAAACTTGTTAAGATGCTACGTTTTGTCCATTTGAGGTTCTATTATAGCAAGGTTGCCATGGCAAAATGCCCCTCCCTCTCTTTAGAGTAGTTATCATTTAACTTTTGCCATGAGCTTGGGACAGATGATTCACAAATTATTAATCCTGGTCTCCCAAGTTGACATCGTCCCTATGAATTTAGCTATTCCTGAATAAAATCCTGCATGATGAGTGAAAGAAGATACACCATGTGTCTCCTACAACAATCAAAAGTCCAAAGTATCAGAGTAAAATATTTCATGTTTCCAGGAAATGCTGACTACTCTTGGTTTTGTGTCCCTGGATTTTTATAATACTGAACACCCATTATCTTTTCTCTTCTGTTCAAATTTCTTTCCTTGCCTTATCTATGCATTTTGAACACCCTGGATGAGCTGTGACCAGTATTTCCCATTTCATGTCTCAGAGCTGTAATAAGGGCCAGTATCATACTCCTCCACCCAAAATGTGGACTTTCTGCTCAGAGGGACAAGCAGGCATAATGATATCCATCTGGGAGGGAGCTTAAAATAGTGCCCATGCGTCATTTTGCAGTTAGGAATCTGGATATGGCTAATGGGGTGTTATCAATCAGGAGATAAAATTAAAATCCTACATTAGGAACTGCTCCTGCCAGAAAGAGTGGATTTTGTAACAGCTGTTTTCTATTAGATGCTATTGTGTTCTTTAGCAGCAAATTACATAGATCAGAAATGTATGGTTAACAGTTTCCCCAAGTGAGGTTGTAAACGAACCTGTTGTCCTCTGAACAAAGATATCGCGGAAGGAGAGGAAGCTCTGAGCAAAGTCTTGGTGGACTTAGTGGGGCAGTTTTTTGCTCCCCGTTGAAGGCTAAATTGCTCTTTCAGAAGGGAATAAATACATTTTTGTGATCCTAGTGTAGAGAAGTGGCCTTTTGAACTCTGAAAGAGATGATATTAAAGCTTTTACCTGGCTAGTGTCTCCTAACAACTCGCATTTGATTGGTTCCAGAATTCATTAAATCTTAAGGGGGAAAAATTAGCTGGGGGTGGGGTAGGGGAAGGAGAGAGAGGAAGCACTATACCCAGCAAGCACCAAGTGTCTCAGCTCCAAATGAAGATAAGTTGTTTGAAATGAACAGCTAAGAGACAGTCAGTACATTCTCCTGCTTATTGCAGCTCAGTAAATTAAACTTAGATGCTCAAAGGCTGGCTCCATACTGATGTTCTTGCCTTATGGAAAATAACGTGCTTTCACCCCCACCCCCCTTTTTTCCTCTCTCTAACAGATGACAGTAATAATGAGAACTAAAATCACTCAAGTCTGCATATGAAAGGGAACTGTTTAAAAAAAATAAAAAGACATCTCTCGGTGCCATCTGCTAAGGTACAATAATGTTTTGTAACAGGTTTTGGAAAGCACATTAAAAGGCTTCATCTGTGCTTGTCCTTTCCAGTTAGTCAAGATATAGTTGTGTCTCTCCTGTCTGATATGGATTCTTGAATCATGTAATTATTTCTAATTTATCTCTAAAATTAAGCATCTCAAATACAATTTTAATTGGGATTTCATTAGGTACTTATTATACCATGTGTCAAATGATAGTTGATTATTCTGAGCATGGATATAGAATCTGAAAAAGATAGTGGGAGAATGATGGGTACCTCTGAAAGCTGATGGTGCTCAATAAATATGTCTTAAAAATAATCAGTTGATATATAATTAACATAAGTAATTACTGCAATTAAACTCTATTTATGGAACCCTGCTGTGTTGTTTCCCATCCTAAGCTTAAACATGATTGTTGTTCTTTTGCCCAAATAAAATTAATGTAATGAGAGAAAAACAGATAGATGTAAGCTTAGATTACAGAAAGGAAAATGTTTTCCATTTATTACAGAAGGATGGCATGAAGAGAAAAATTTACTTTCATAAGGAAAATGTGTATGAGGCTTTAAAAATATCCTCTTTACCTAAATGAATTAGGCATATTCAATGTACAGTGAGAAGTAATATGACTAATAGTAAATAGTAAAGTTATATGGATCTGGATGAGGGAAGTACAGAGAGATTGCTGCTCTGAAAGACTAGACACTGAGAAACCAGGCTACAGACCCCCTTACCATATAGTTGCTGTTTTAATTCGTCTTTGGATCCTCAGCACTGGGCAGTGACTGGCTATAGCAAATACTTAAAAAAATACAATGTTGTATGATTAAGACTGGGTCAAGTTTGTCTTGAGTGACAATGAGCATGCATGGTTTACAGGATGTTGATGGAAAAACAAATTAAGGGGGAAAAATCAACAGACTCAATTAAATGTGTTCCTGAGATTAAAATAAGCATTCCTAACTTCTGCCTCTGGGAAAGATGGGCCAACAGGTATTAGATTTACTCTCCTACCTGAATTAAGTTAAAAAAATAACAGACAAAATATATGGAACAATGGTTTCAAGACACTGAATGTCAAAAAATAAAGGACAATTTCCTGAGAGATGGGAAACAGATGAGGAGGGCCATATGACTGTCCCAGCTTACTGTCTGGAGAGAGATTCCAGGTTATGGCACATGAAGGAAAACTCAGGTGAATCTGGGTAGTCTCTCTGAGTTAAGGAGACAGAGCTGGGAATCTGGGGAGACCACAACAGCTAGAGTTTTCAGGGCAGGGAGCCAAAGAAGAGAGACCTATATTAGAACTTCAGAGATCTGCAAGTCTCCTGTGAAGCTTCAGCTGAATAATTTTGTGAGCTCATGTTATTGGGGAAACTTCCTAAGGCCATGGAAGGCACCATCTGAAGAAATTAGAAGGAATAATAATCCAGACACACATAGGACAGGGAATAGTTTGAGTTCTTATCAGCTAGAATGATTCCTGTTATTACTCACTCTAGAAAAGATGAGAATATAAGGTCATCAGATACAGTATTCAGGGGAGTTTTAACTCAGTAATGTGGCAATATTATCTGTAGACTAAACACTGCTCTGTTCCTACCTAATAAAGCTTAAAAGAAAGACCCAAGATGATCATGTCTTAGTCCAGGCTGCTATAACAAAAATGCCAATAGACTGGGTGCTTAAACAACACACATTTATTTTCACAGTTCTGGAGACTGGGAAGTTTAAGATCAAGGTGCAGGAAGATTTGGTGTCTGGTGAGAGCTGTCTTTCTAGTTTGTAATGCTGTCTTCTCTCTGTGTCTTCAAATGAGAGGCCTTTCTGGGGCCTCTTTTGTAAGGGCACTAATCCCATTCATAGGGCTCCACCCTCATGACCTAATCACCTCCTAAAGGCTTTACCTCCTAATACCATCACTTTGGGCATTAGGATTTCAAAATATGGATTTTGAGGAATACAAACATTCAATCCATAACATCAGATTGTTTCCAACGAACTTAATTGTGTCCTAACAAAGCTCAAGCATATGTGAAATTCACAATGTATGGCATCCAATTAAAAATTACTAAATATGTGAAAAAGCTGGAAAGTATGACCCAAAATACACAGAAAAATCAATTGAGAAGCCCAGCTTCCTTTATTGTAGAGTGAGGAGGGGGGCAAGTCCTCTCCCTAAAAACAACTATGAAACTGGACAGTATTGTCAGAAACAGACATTCCATGGCTCTTGAAATCAACCAAAGGCAAAAAACAAATTGGGAAGCATTTATTCATGCAAAACTGCTGAACTTTGGATAAAAGCTTTGGGAATCAACTGAGTTCTTGCCTAAAGCTGCTCCCACATTTCCCAACTTGATTGGTATGGTAGTTTTGCTGTGTGGAGCAGGCCATGAAGTTAGCAGCTTTGCCGTCAGAAGGGACTCACCTAATTTTGTGTGGAAGGTAAAAAACCCACTCCCAACATTTTCGGTAAAAGTAATGATTTTAGAAGCAAGAAAATGAGGAAGGCCAGAAACTGCTCATTTGAAGTGTAGCCCTTCCTGAGAAAGGTGATAGACCAATAGACCCTCTAAAAATCAAACAGAGAGATCCTAGATGTGAGACAGCCATAGAGGGGATTGATAATATCACTATACCTCTTGGCCGCATACACACGCAAGACCAAAGAGAGTCCAATCTATCCAAATATCCATGGCTAATTGAGAGACTATACACCTGTGCAGAGTAGACGCAAGAGAACCTATCAGAAAATAAATGCTGGGGTAGGACAGAAAGTGCTTGAACTTTGAATGAACCCACACACAGTTCCAACAATAAATAGTAGAAGGCTTATTGGCTGAAAGTGTTTGAGTAAAACCTCTGATGAATCATTGGCTGACTGCTGAACTATGCAGACACAGGGGTGATCTTAAGAAAGCCAAACTTAAAAATAAAACAAGAATTTTAAAAATTACTGAGAAGAGACATCAGAGGTTACACATGGCAGGGAAACCAAATCGATGGATTTACAGCAGGTAAGTTTGTAAAACAAACACACAAAAAAACAACAACAACTCTCAAGGAAAATATGAGATTCTAGAATTACTGTAATATGTTATCTCAAATGTCCAGTTTTCAACAAAAAGAATGAAACATTCAAAGAAACAGGAAAGGGTGACTCATACTTGGAAAAGAAGCAGTCAGCAAGACCTGAGTGGGTCTAGATGTTATATTTAGCAGAGAAAGGTTTCAAAGTAGCTATTATAAATATGTTCAAAGAATTAAAGGAAGTCATGCTAAAAAAAATTTGAAAGTATGATGACAATGATTTAATAATTAGAGAATATCAGTAAAAAGATACAGAGTATAAGAAAGGTTACATGGGAATTTTGGAGTTGAAAATTATAACTGAAGAAAAGTTCACTGGACCAGCTCAGCATTTTGAGAAGAATCAGCAGGCGTCAAGTAGATCAGTAGAAATTATCTGATCTGAAGAACCGAGAGAACAAAGATGGAAGAAAAATGAACAGAGCTTCAGAGACCTATGGGTCAACAGTAAGTTTACCAACATTAATATAATGTGACTTCTAGAAGGAGAGGAAAAAGAGAAAGGGGTAGAAAGAATATTTTTGGAAATAATGGCAGAAAACTTCAAAAATTGATGAAAAACATGACTCTAGAGATTCACGGAAACACCACAAATCCCAAATAGTATAAACACACAGAGAATAATCATGTCATAATCAAACTGTGGAAAGACAAAGACGGAGGAACTCTTGAAATCAGCAAGAACAAAACATACAAGTACAAGGGAAACCCAGTAAGATTAACAACTGACTTCTCATCAGAAATAATAAAGGCCAGAAGGCAGTGAAGTGATATATTTAAAGTACTGAAAGAAAAAAAAAAAACCCTGCCAATCAAGAATTCTATTATTTATGAAAACTCTCCAAGAATTCTCTATGAAACTATTTCAGAAACAGAAGTGAAACAGACGACCAAAAAAGACATTCTCACATAAACAAAGGCTGAGAGAATGTTCCTTACAAGAAATACTAAAGGAAGGCCGTTACAGTGAAAGGAATGACATTAGATTTTAGATGACTGAAATCCACCAGAATGAAGAACACTGAAAGTGGTTAAATATGTGGGTAAATATAAAAGACTGCATACATTTTTTCTTCTTTTAAATTTTGAAAAAGAGGTGTGCCTGAGTGGCTCAGTCGGTTAAGTGTGTGCCTTTGGCTCAGGTCATTGATCCCAGGGTCCTGGGATTGAGCCCCAATTGGGACTCCCTACTTAGCTGGGAGCCTGCCTCTCCTTTTCCCTCTGCCCCTCCTCCCTGCTTTGCTCTCTTTCTCTCTCTCTCAAATAAGTAAATAAAATCTTAAAAAAAATTTTTTTTAAAAGACAGAGTTATGAAACAAAAGTTATAACTCTATTGTTGGGTTTATAATATACATAGATATATAATAATAGCACAAATGGAGGATTCAACAAAGTTTCTGTATTTTATTAGAATTAAGTTACTATTGGTTTGAAATAGATTCTGATGAGTTAAGATGCATATTGCTAAATCACTAAGAAAAGAACCAAAAATATATAGTAAAAATATCAACTGAGAGATTTCTGCTTCTGCAAAAGATAATGGAGAAACAAATCAGATTTACCCTGTCACCTGAAGTAACCAAGAAAAAAAACCACTCAGTCAAAATTATGAAACAGTGGTTTTCAAGACATTGAACATCAGGAAGGAGGAATTACAAAGGAGTGTGAGGAAACTTTTGAGGGTAATGAATATGTTTTTTATCCTGATTGTGGTGATGGTTTCACCTGTGTGTACATATTCTAAATCTTATCAAACTGTATACTTTAAATATATTTGATATATGTCAATAATATCTAAATAAAACTTTTAAAAGCATTTTTACAAGTCATGAATCCATAAACTTAAAACATATATATACAAACATGCACAAAGCACACATACCTTTTTTGGGGAGAGGTTAGAAAAGTAACTGATGTTAGGTGTGCCTGGGTGGCTCAGACGGTTCAGCGTCTGCCTTCGGCTCAGGTCATGATGCCAGGGTCCTGGGATTGAATCCTGCATCCCTCTCCCTCTGCCTGCTGCTTCCCCTGCTTATACACACTCTCTCTCTGTCAAAAATAAATAAAATCTTAAAAAAAAAAAAGTAACTCATGTTAACTTAGGGTTTTCCTTATGGATCACTTTTCCATAATTTGGACATAATTTTGAAAGTATTAGGACAGTGGTAATTGGAAAGATGCAGAAAAGTAGATGCTGTTTATCCCAAGATATATTTAGCCTTTAAATCTCCTTTACAACAGAATAATATGTGGAGGAAGAGGGAAGGGCTGGCCTATTGCAAGATATTCCAGGTAAGAGTCAGTACCAGTTGTAGAGACTGAGGTCGGGGAATAGATTAAAGAAGGATTTGAAGAAAAAGAATTTCCATGGCATAGTAACTATAGTTCTAGAGGTTCAGTAAAAGGAGGCCTCTATCTTAGATGACTGGGTAGGTGTGTTGTCAGGAGGTGAGATAGGAATTATCAGAATAACAGGAGCTTTGAGGGAGGAAAGAGATCATGATTTTGGTCTTAAGCATAACATAGGGATTTTCTTTTGCATTAACGTTTGAGAAATATATAGGTACCATTTTCTCAGATCTTCCCCCCAAAGATGTTCATTTGTTTAAGAAAGACTTTATGCATAAAAGAGTGTTTTGCCAAATCCTGAAAATGGTGGTTTTCTTCTATAGCAATAATGGAGGTTGAACTGTGGGATGAACTTTCTGGGGGCTTTAATAATTAATCAGTCAGCAGATATTTATTGAGAACTTCTCTATGCCAGGTTCAGAAAAATGAGCAAGATAGACAATGTTGCTGCCTTCATGAGCCTTTTTCCTGGGGACTTGGAAATTGTAGAGGCATTATCCTAAAAGTCAAATGAACATTTCAGCCCTTCTTTTTACAGTCACTATTAGGGATGGAGACAAGTGGTTTGGGGGCAAGATCCAGCAATGTAGAACTGAGATACTTCATGTGGTCAGGGATCTAACCCACTGGGGCATATGACGGTGCTGATATTGCTTCATCCAGCCTCAGGCTTTGCTTTGTTAAACTCAGGAAAACACCTAGAATTTCCTAATTGCAGAAGGCAGGGGAGAGTATGTGGGAATTCTGGGTACATTGAGCCTTTTCTTTAGAATGAAATTGACATAAGTGCTACCACAAAACTAGGATATAGTTACAGCAATCACCGTGACAGTTCTTTGAAAGGCAGAATGCATGTGGTGCTCTCTAGTTCTCTGTGGTAATACATCCCCCACGTTACTGACTTGATGTCTGATATGAATGGTATCGGTGTTAAACTAGTGCTAGAAAAACAATTTGAATTTGTGAGATACTCAGTTCTAAAGTGTTTTTTTCCTGTGACCTTCTTGAATTTCATTTATTAAACATTAACCCATGCTCCTTATTCTGGGGGAAGAAAGGTAGTGTCATTATTTTAAATAATGTAACACTCATTGCTCCCTTGGTAGATTTAATAGCACTGAGGTAATTATGACAGCATTACTTTTGCACATTTTTCACTAAATAATTCAAAGAGTAAACTATTAAATTGCTTTATATAGGTTTTATCTAACATTTATATTATATAAAGCAGGTTTTGTTTATTTATTAAATGCTAGCTAATTACTTCAAACATATTTTGGTTGCTTTAATAATGGTGTACGATTACCAAAAATCAGTCAACCCACACTTAATGTTGAAAACAATGTATTAGCCTTTGAATTTATCAATGCTTTTTATAGCTATCCTGAATTTAAAGGCATTTAAATAAATGAGATTCTGTGACAGATTTTGAATACTTCAAGACCTAGTGACTTTTGGCAGCAGTGAGAGGGTCACATAGAGCCATAACTGAGAGTTGGTTTAGTATAAGCTCTGAGGTTTAGGTCACAAGTTCAAGCCAAGGTCAACTTCATAATAACCAATGTTTATTACCGTCAGGAGCTACTTGGTGCTTGAAATGTTTGGAAGGTTTTGAAGTAACTATTCTATTTCTTACTGTGTTTTTAGTAAAATATTCTGTCTGAAAATGTTACAGAGTGACTTAATTTTTTTTTCATGGTTTAAAGATCACAGCTGTATCTTGGAGAAAGATGGAATAAATAAGAATTGTTTATTTGTTCTTACTTGAGAAAGAATTGTAAGTACTATAATTATTGAGGTCCAACTTTTAAAGTTTGTGGGCTTTATTTTCTTATCTTTTAGTTAGAGGGAGATTATGTCAATAAAATCTATTTTAGAGAGGAGAAATACACCCAGAATTACGCAGACAATGTTATAATTTTATCTTAGTCTCTTCGGAATTTAAAGGTGTAAGGGTGAGTGAGTATGGCCTGGAAACCTGGTGCTTGGCCTTTTAAAGCATTAACTATTATTTAAACCAGAGTTGGCACCTGAGTAGTTTGGAACTTGACTCTTTATTGACAGGGGGAAAAAATTGTATGCATATCTACCCTAAGCAGGGTAGCCACTCCTAGCTGCATAGGTTGTTCATTGAACAACTCCAAGTGAGCTATTCACTTGGCACTCTTAGGAGTTGTTCACTGCTATCCAATGTTCAGCCTCTACAAAGTCTATCCAGTGGCTTCAGCAAGGTTTTTGTCTTACATATTATTTCATTTCTATCTGTTTAGATTTTTATGCCTTAATTTATTCAGAGATTCATAATCCTATTATTTAGTATTATTAGATACTACCTAGTGATTTGTATCCCCACTGTTTCATGAGATATGAAGGATCTGATTTCAGTTTTTTTACGCAATGCTGCAGGTAGTGAAAATACCCTTTGCCTTCCAACATGCGTGCACACATGCACACACACACACGTACACAAATGCTCACGTGCGAGTGTACAAAAAGCAGTGTTAGTGTGGGGGACAAACATTAACATTTAAAACAGTGCTTCATTTCCATGGAATCATCTTGTTTTCTTTCTTCTATATTATTTTTCAGTCTTCTAGTGTCTTAGAAGCTTATGGCAACTAAATAATTAAATATTGATTTGAAATCACTATGTGATATTTTACAAATAAAATCATAGGAAACAGAATTTAAGAAATGTTAACCTACATCTAACCCTTTTTCCCCCCAACGTGCTTACATTCCTAATATTTAAAGTCACAGTTCCCCAAGTTAGCACATGACATTTCATCTGGAGTTTCTCTTAAGACTGATGGTTTCTAAAGATTCTCCCATATTAAAACATCTTTATAAGTATATAATTTCTTTGCTTCCAAGTTAGGAATAGTTTGTGTTTTCAAAGAGGTATTTGTTATATGTGCAGTTGTGAGAGATACAGACCTATAAGAAAGCACATGGAATGATTTGTTTTCAATCTTAGTCAGTTCTGAGTACTTGAAACCACTCAGAGTATCTATCTTTTTGCACTTTCCCAGTGCCAATTAGTGTATAGCTTCCTCCCTTAAACTCTAACTTTTGTTGTTCTCATAATGATTGGTTTAGTTTTATATGCTGTAATTTCTGTTGTTCCTTTTTCCCATTTGTCTAGGGTTAGGTAGTACTTTGCTTCTGGGTTTTCTTTGCTGTAAGTTACATGTTTACCTGTTGAGACTCAGGAGAAATTGCACTTCTGTTCTTTTTCAATCTTCTTTAAATACATCCACACTGCTTTGGTGTTTTATGAGTCATTCACCATTGCTTCCAATTGATATTAACCCAATTCAGCAAAACCATTCTCTTAGCTTTGCTGCATCTTTGAATTTATGCTTTTATCAACTGGGAGAGAAGCTGAGGAAGTCCGTTGTGAATGTAGTGCTTGATCTGTATGGAATTGCATCAAGCCTTCTAGAGAGTGCAGTTTTTAGAAATTGTGTGTGAGTGTGTGGTTCATTGAGGCATATCAATAATATCACAACTAAGACATGAAGTGCGCATGAGATCTGAGAAGACATTGTTACTGCAATCCAGGTCAGCTATCATATTTACTATATCATTACTGTAAAATTTACTGGTATAGAATGTATTTGAGAGAAATTCACAGGCTTGTACTGTATGTTCCCATAATATAACAAGGGAAGAATTTGAGTAAGTTAAGGGAGGATAATCATGTTAGAGCAGGGGTGTGGCTTGCCATCCCAGCTCCAGTCATACCAATACTTTCTTTCTAATTCTTTATTCTCTCTTTTGAATATTCCTGTTGGGAGCTAACTGTTGTTGGGAATAGTTTGGGCTATGGCAGCTGGACTAGTCTAAGTGGAGGCAATAGGCTAATTTAGGGGAAGTTCATGGTTGTACTTTTGCAAACCCTTGTCTCTCACAAAGCTCTATATCTAGTACTAACATTTATTTCTTAATCCTTTATCTCCAGCTGCTTCTTGGGTACCTCTGCATAGATAAATGCCATCTCAAATTAAACATATTGAAAATAACTCACTGTGTTCTTCCCCCAATCAACTTTTCTTTGACTCCCCTGTTTCTATAAATAATATAATATTTTTTTTCCACACATTGAGGATTAAAACATCACATGTAACTCCTCTTTTTCAATCAGCCTTTCCAATGTATTGAAAGTTCTACAGATTCTCTTAGAGCATTCCTTACATTGCATGCTTCACATTTCATCTGCCAGCCCTTTATTTCAAGGTCTTAATATTTTTCACATAGATCGTTTCAGTAGTTAAATAAGGAATATCAGCCCTCACTTGCTTATTTCTCTTCCAGTTTGTAACATACAAATAGGCAGATTAATTTTCTTACTAAATCATGGCTATTGTGATATCACCTCCTTGCTCAAAAACATTTAATGACTCACAGTTGCCTAACAAATTGAATATTAGTTTCCCGGTCTTGTGTTTTAAACCTCCAGAGTAATACTGCAACTTATCAATTTAGTTCTATCTTACCTTTCTTCCCTGTATCAGTCCTGTATTTCGCTAAAACAGCCACTTGGGAATGGTTAGGAGGTTGATTATGTGGGAACAGGAATGAGATGGCTGGTGAGGAAATGGAGGCAGTAGCTAGTACTAAGGTATAATCAAGGTCATATGTATATCAGATGCGCACATTTTTATTTACCATCTACTAAGTGTAAGATATGATGTGCTAGTAGATATGAGGTGATAAGAGAATATAAAGGGTATAAGATGGATTCTGTGTGCATGAAGAATTTATATTTTAATCATGTAAGATCACATGAAATGTTAAATAATAATAAAATACTTATACTGACAACAAAAAGAGGTGTCATAATGTAAAACATAATTGCTTGCATGATGAATTTTACAATTTCTATAAATTTTAAAAGAGATCAGTTTAAACTGAATGAGCTTTATGGAACAGATGGGATTTGAATGTTTCAGAAGCAGCATATTTTGATTTGAGTTGGAGGATGAGAGTAAGATATTGGTAAAATAAAGGAGAGGAAGGTATGGATTCTTAGAATAACATGGTTACATGGTCGTGGAGGGGGTACAAGGTGGGGACCAGGACCTGCCCTATGGAGAAGGACCTAAGTGGGCTCCTGGAGGTGATTTGCTGAGGAGATATGATTAGAGTTTCACTAGGGAAACTCTAAAGCAGACAGGTTAGAGAAAGAACTGAAATCAGGACCTTTGACATTTGCCTTTACATTCCACAATGAGTCCTTCACCAAATCCTGTCAGCTTTCTCTTCAAAATATGTCCTAAACACTTTCTCTCTTACCATCTGGTCCAGGCCAACATCCCTTCTCACATAAGCTATTTTGATAGACCTCATCTGTCTTCTCCTTTTATTCTTATGTCCCTCCCCATTCCCATCAAGCCATGGTATGTTAATTACACAGTAGACTCAGTTTACTTTCAAAAAGTGAGTCTGATCATTTTACTTCAGAACCTTCCAGGTGGTTCAGCATCTCACGAAGAATAAGAGCCCAAGTTTTTACCATGCTCTACAGAGCACCACCTGATCTGGTCCCCACCTACTTTCTTACCTCATTTCCTCATGCACTCTCTGCCTGCCATGCCCACTTCCTTATTTCTTGAGCATACCAATTCTGTTCCTCCTTAGGACCTTGGCATGTGACATCTCTCTGCCTGGGGTGCTCTTCTCCAGTAGCTATGTGACTCCCTTCCTGAAACCTTCAGTTTACCTCCCCAGAAAGATGATCGTTGATCCCCCACCAAACATTCATGTTCACCAGCCCATCACTTTCTGTCCCCTTACCTACCTTATTTTTTTCCTGTGGCACTTATTTGTCATATGGTATATATTTATTTATTTGTTTATCATTTACCACTTTCCACAAAAATGTAACTCCATAAGGGCAGAGATTCTTTTTCCTTTGCCTAACCCAAGTACCTAGAATAGTTGCCAGATGCATACTAGGTTCTCAATAAATACTAAATAAGCTGAGGGTAATACCAAGGAAACAGAAGAACCAGAGGAAGTAACAGTCATGATACCTCTGAAAGGGGTGAGATGTGCAAATTCTAGTTGGTGAGAATACAATGTCCTGTTCTCATGCTCTTGGAAAAACACAGACAATAAACAAGTGAACAAATGTGATAAGGGATAAGCCCTATGAAGAAAATCTTAAAAAATGCAAAGCAATAGAAAGTGATAGGAGTGGAGTGTGGACCATTATGATGGGGCAGTTAGGGACTCCTTCTCTGAGGGGATGATAGTTGAGCTGAGACCTGAATGATAAAGTTCCATGCAAATGACCGATTAGGGGACAGGAATTCTCTATACTAAGAAGAACAAGCCAAGGGGCCTAGAATTCCCTTGTGGTGCTATCCCAGGGCAGTATTTTCTTGCAATAAATGACCCTTGCCCATTTGTGAGTATGCTAGGGAGGAGGGACAAGGGGAGTGGGGACTCCAGGGAATTTGTCCTGCTGTTGTGGGAATAGTGGCTGTACCTTTTCAGATTTGTGAGTTGTCTTTGATTATGTCTTCTTGGGATTTACTGAAAATTCTGTAAGACTCTGAAGACTCTGTTGGGGGGCCATGATGTGTATAACTCTTCAGTGGACCTAGAAAAATACCCAATTGTGGGGAGGAAAAAGATTAGTATTATTGATAATCCCCCAAATAAGTCCAGCATGCAATTTAAAATGGGGGTCACACTGACAGAAATAAAGCATTTCACTTGCCCTATTTTTTTTTAAAGATTCTATTTATTTGAGAGAGAGAGAGAGAGAGGGCGCACACATGTTGGGGTTGGGGCAGAGGGAGAGGAGAGACAGAATCTCAAGCAGACTCTGCGCTGAGCTTGAGCATGACACGGGGCTTGATCTCATGACCTTGAGATCATGACTTAAGCCGAAATCTAGATTCATAGAAGGGTTAATAGGAAATTCTGATCTTTCATTCACAAATATTCACTGAATGTCCACTGTATGTCAGGGAATCTTTAAGGCCCTAGTTTCAGGGCCATCAATAGCCTGGAAGGTTAGTTTTGTGAGAATTAGCTTCCTCATGAGATTTTATTTACATCTTTTGGGAAATTGTCATAATATCCTGATTTTTTAGAAAGATTATTTATTTATTTGAGAGAGAGAGAGAGAGAGAGAGAGTAACAGGGGGAGGAGCAGATGGAGAGGGAGAGAGAATCCTAAGCAGACTCTTTGCTGAGCGCAGAGCCCAACGTGGACCCAATCCTAGACCCTGAGATTATGACCTGAGCCAAAACCAAGAGTCAGACATTTAACTGACTGAGCCACCCAGGCACCTACACAATATTCTGATTTTATTGAGGAAAGGTGCTATACTGCCTGTGCTGGATAAGTTTGGTAGTAAACCTGCAAATTTATGTCTACAAAATGAATCACATCCTCTCCAACGTGGTATCATTCTGCAGTGCCTTATCTGCACATGCAAATAGAGCCATGGAAGCAGCAGTGAATAAGATAGTCAAGGATTCTGCTCTCATGGGGCTTACCTTCTGCCAGGGAAAGAGAGTTGTTGCCAGCACAATGAACTTGTAGGGCTCATAAGCGTATATTCTGAAAATCGTCTTCCTTTTTGTCTCCTGCTGTCTCTTTAAAATCTATTTAGTGAAGTCATTCTTTTTCTGGCTTCACTTCTGCATGAGCACTTTGGCAGTCCTGTGACCTTTCTTGTTACTCTCAGGTGATATTTTAGTCATTGCAGCTAAAATCATGATCTCTATTTGGCTTATATCTTCTCCCCTTCTTTAGGTGAAAGCCTGTCTGAGAAAGAGTGTAGCTGGCTTCCTTTGTTTTCTTCATCATTGACCTTCACTTCCACTCATTAGTTAGCCGCTGTTTTGACTCCTCCAACTTTGGAGCACTGAGATGGAGGAGAGGAACTGGGGTCAGAAAATACTTACGATGCTGTTGTGAGACAGCTTATTTTCTTGCTTGTAGCCCATTTCTCACACACCTTTTTTGGTGACAAACTCTGGGAATTTGGGCTGATCCTAACATAGTTTTATCTCTGCTATCAGAGCAGCTAGCAGCCAGGTCTTTAACCTGTTATGCTTCCCAGTTGGGAGTCAGACTCAGTCCACTCTCCATTCAGAATCTAAGGGTCACATATAAACTCTAAGAGGTCTGCTTGAAATCTTTTGTAATAGGCTTGGGTTTGGGAGGCATCATTCCCCACATGCATATCTCTTCCATATGGGGGGTTCAGGAGAACGGGTAATCGCAGTTCAGCTCTCAATAAAGTAAATTTCCTCACAGAAACCCTCTTTCTCCATTCTTTCATCTTTTTTATTAAGTTGTTACAAAGCTATCATCTAATCCCTTGCTACTCAAAATACGGTCCATGGAGGAGCTTTTTAGAAATTCAGAATCTTATGTCCATCCCAGACCTGCTGAATCAGAATTTGCATTTTAACAGAATCCCTAGGTGATTTGTATGCACATTCAAGTTCAAGAAGCACTGATCTAATCTATTCTTAGCTTCTTGTTTTAAAGTTTCTGCTGGTCATCTTCCTCATCTGTTATATCTTGGTGCCTCAATGGAAACTTACAGTTTAGAATCTTGTTACATAAACAATAAATTTTTTTTCTAAAAATCAGATTTTATGAAGAAAATGTAATTACTATGGATTGAATTGTGTCCCCTCGCCCCCAATTCTTATGTTGAAGTCCTTGTCCCCACTACCTCAGCGTGTAATCTTATTTGGAAATAGGGTCATTGCAGATGTAATTAGGTAAGTTAAGATGAGCTCATACTGGAGTAGGGTGGGCTCCGAATCCAATATGACTGGTGTCCTTATAAAAAGGGGAAGATTTGGACACAGATATGCACATAGCGAGTATATCATTTGAAGACAAAAGCAGAGATTGGGGCGATGCTTCTACATGCCAAGGAATGCCAAAGATTGCCAACAAACTGCCAGATGCTAGGAGAATGGCATAGAACAGATTTTTTTCTCACAGCCCCCAGAAGGAACCAACCCTGCTTACTCCTTTATCTTGGACTTCTAGCCTTCCAAATTTAGACAATAAATTTCCGTTATTTAAGCTACCTGGTTTGCAATAGTTTGTTATGGCAGCCCTAGCATACCATGTGACTAGGACCTCAATGAGTTAGAGCTGGGAGGGAACACAGGAGATTATTACAATTTACAGAAGAAGGTCAAGGAATATGGTGGCTTAAATCAAGGGTCACTCAGAAGAGCAGGAGAACCAAGAGTAGAACCCACTCTTAATCCCTAATTATGTGTAGTTTCTGCTGGTCCTGCTGCAGCCTCCTCCAGAACCTTTGTGGGCAGTGAATACATATTTGTTGATGTGACAACATCAAAACAGTGTCTTCGCTTGGAAAATGTAAAGTGAGGGGAAAAAGGCAGTTTCTGGTAAATGGAAGTAATTCTTGGCAGACTGAATTCTTACCCAGTTAGCGCTAAGGAATTTTGTTCATGTAGTAAGAATGAAAACATATTGAAACAAATAACCCAAGTTTTCCATTGCAGTTCCAGAAGATGAGGATTTGGCTCATTATTAATATTCTCCTCTTGATTGCTCCTTTCTGTTGATCTGGAGATGAAAGTGCCCTGTGGTCCTACTCAAGCAGCTGTTCATTAATCTGCAGAGAGGGCTGGAGAAAAACTGATGCAGTGCATAGCCTAGCAGGCTGGGGACACGTGGGGCATTGGTGGGAAGCCCAGGAACATGCCAGGAAAAATGTGAGGCAGGCAAAGAGCTCTTTCCATGCCCTCTTTGTTCCCTTTTCTGCAAATACCTCATTCTTTTAAGGAGGGAATTTGTTTTTAATAATTTCCCTGTATATTCACATTTAATTTCTGCAACACAACCTGAAGTCAGTATTTTTATCTCTACTTTTCTAAATCATTCCTTGGAGTTCAGAGGTTAATTCACTTACTTTATGGGACATCATAAATTAAACATAGTTTGTTGAGGATGTGGATTATTTGAACCAGTCTGCCTAGGTTCAAATTCCACCTTCACCCCTTAGAAGCTGTGGGACCTTGGGCAATTATTTAAACTTTTCTGTTACCTCAGTTTTCCCACCTGTAAAGTGGAGGTAATAGTTCTTATCTCCTAGAGGTGTTGAGAGGATTAAATTGGGTCACTATGTGTAGTATTTGGAACATTACCCAACATATGAGGATGATGTAGGAGGAGAATGAACCCGGGTCTGTTTGACTGCAAGACCAGTGGTCTTCCCACTGTGTACAAGCTACTGTCTGTCACTGCCCAGCTGCCCTCAAGACACTTGACCATTATTGAGACCTTTCTCTCCTTTTTCTCTCACTGCAACTTACCTCCTGTGAGCTCCAGTTCTCAGGAACTATGAGGTATTTGGATTAGCTAACCTGGCAAATCTCTGTAGGCTCAGGTATTAATGAGTGTTCCTGGCTTGATGGTGTGCTTTTTAGAATGGTGGCAGTTTGAATGGTCCAGACTCCAAATGGGCTGTCTTAGAAAGTATAGGTTGGACAGTCACTGATAGAGGAACATGAGCTGGGGAAGGGTTGGCTCCAGTTTTCTATGCAAAGGGAAGACAAGTGTGGGAAGTGCAGCCATTACTTTGGATTCTGGAAAATAGACCTTTGTGCAATCAGGCCTTTGCTTACCTCGCAAATCTCACCATTTGTTAGAGATCTTTTTCACTTGCACATAGGCCAGCAAATCACCTGAATAAAAGCTAGTCAATTCAGAATCTTTGTAGAAACCGAATCTCTATTTCCATAGTCTTTTGTTATTTTAAACATTTAAGGTTTCCTTCCATTCATAGAATAACATTTTTGGAGGTGTTTTTAACTCAAGCCAAATGGATTACTATTTTAAATTTATTTTAAAATTTATCTTAATCTGTTCCTCAAGAGTAGATGCTTGAATTGTGTTGCCAAGTAAACAATTCCTTGTTCAAAAGGTTGTTTCTGCTGAAAACTTACCAGGCTAGAGGAGGTTTTGAATGTGCACACAGCCTGGCCTCCTAAAGGTGCAAAGAGAGTGTGCTGGAGAGAAAAAAAAATTGGCGGAATCAGAAAAGAAGCGAACTGACTTAGTGACATCTGCTGCTGCTACAAACTGAAGAGGGGAGTGAGCTAAAGGGCCACAGATCTTTTAAGGAAACGAAGCGTGTGCGTGTGTGTGTGTGTGTATACATGCATGCGTGTGTGTACGTATGCATGCGTGCGTGTGTGCATACGCGTGCGCGCTTTATTTCTGTTGACAGATGGGTCTTAGCTACCAAACTTGGAAGAAATGTAGGCAGTAAATCAGTTTTCCCATTTTATGACAGACTTTATCATGAAAGATGATTCTAAATGTAAACACAGTGGGTAAAATGCCACTTAGAGGGAATTTAATAAACATACTAATTTAGACCTCAGCAAGAGAGCACCTAAATATCAAACATAATGATATGCTGCAAATCAAATATTCAGGATATCTATTTTAATCTAAGAGGAAACAGAACTCTTTATTCTAATCTTGCTGTAAAGCCTTTGGCTTCCTAAAGTATGTGATCTTGTTAAATTAAAGGATTAAAGTGAATGCATCCTTACTTTGGTATGTACTTACAACTAAATAAATAACATGCTTGTTATGACTGCAAACAAAATGAATTAAGTGAAACAAGACAGACAGCATGGACTTGCTGATGTCTTTGTTTTTGACAGCCTCTAATCCTGGAAACAGGAAGATATTGAGATGAATAAACATTCCTTGCCTATGTGAGCTCCCAAGTGGTTAAGTCTATGCCCAGATTCGTGCTAAGAAGTTCAGAAACTGAAGCATCTGGAGACCTTGCATATGCATAAAGGAAATCTCTCCCTTCCATTGTCTTCTCAGTTTCCTGCTTATCTGAAAACCCATTAATGCCTTAGCTTTTGAGTCCTTCAAATAGAGTAAGGGTGGTGGGCGTGGAAATGAATTCCTCATTAGATAGTTTTGAAGAATTGTCCCTGTTCCACAGCTGTTCCAGTTTAGTCTCCATTGGTTGTCACCAAACTTTCCAAAGAAAGACATGGTGCTTTCAATGAAACCACATTTCCAGCAACATTTAACCCAGGGGCCACAGATGTGCCCCCTTTCTTCATGGAATGCTGTCCTGAACCAAATATGCTAGCAGTTAAACAGCCCACGAACACACCACAAATATTTGTTTATTGGGAATCAAAATGTGGAGTGGGCAACAAAACTGGGGGCTGGATTATTAAGAACAGATTGGAGAGTCCTGTGGTAGTGCTTGGGTAGATATCACCAGTGGTACAATATTGAAAAGATTGGGAAGTCATCAACCAGCCCTTCAGAACTGAAACACATGATTTAACCACAAGCTGTACTTTATGAAATCTTAAACTGTAACACGAAGAGTGACCTAATTTAATCCATGTGGGCTACATGTTTGATGTCAACAGATTTTTCTTTTTAAACCGTTGAGGGAATGCAACAGGGTCTTTTAGTCTTTAATAAAATACGGGCTGTTTCCTGCTAAGTCACTCATCTTGAGGGATTAATTATTTTTACATTATGATTGATATTCCATGGATTCTGTGGGTTTTCCTGTACATTTTGTGCATATCCTTTTTGCAAGGGACAACCATAAGTCTTAAAACATTAGTCTCCCACAGGTGTAATGGATGTGGAAGTAGATCCTGAGGCAGACAGTGCTTCTCTCTCCCTGAGGGGCTTGTAAGAGACAGAATGAAGACAATAGTTGCTGTCATAAGTCATATAATGGTACTTGCTTCATAAGAGGCTGCTTGTGGACTTAACATGCCAGGTGTGCACATATTATAGAAAAGTGCCTCCTAAGCAACTCTTCTTAAAACAGTTTAAGACGACAAGATTTGGGGGCTGGAGCTTCCCCATAGATTAGGTCCACAACATGAGACTGTATCAACAGGATTACAAATTGTTTTTTTCTACCAGAAGGAAAACTAGTTAACCTCCCCCAGCCCCCGCCCCCTGCTTCTTTTTTTAATATTGTGACCATTAGCTGAAAATACCAGATGGGCACATTTTACAAGTGTGTCCTTTTAAAGGCTCAGTGTGACTAAAATTTCTGAGAGGATAGTCTCAGTCCAGACTGGAATACTTCAGAGTAATATAGTGTGCACTCTCAAGTAGCCCTGAAGACTGCTAGGTTGATAAAAGCAGGGTTAATATAACCAGATTTTTTTTAAAGGTAAGCAGGAAGAACTCAGACCTTTTTCCCATCCTTACCTATGCTTAATTCTTTATAGCTTCCCTATTCCACGTGATGGTCCATAGAACACAGCATCAACACCACCTGAGGTTTTGTTATAAATTCATACAGACTCAGGGACCCTTCCCCAGACCTACTGAATCAGAATATGCATTTTAACAAGAACCCTAGGTGATTCAGAGGCACATTTAGATTTGAGAAGCACTGCTTTAGAGAGCTTTGGGGCAAGGCTATAGGAGGCCTCAACTAGCTGAGCTAATCCTTTAAAAAGTACCCCATAGAAGGAAAATTTCATTTGCTGAATGTAGCCCTGAAACATCCAAACCAATGAATTAATTATCAGGTTTGTATATATATAAAAAACCATATTTCTAAGTAGTGTCAGGCACCAAACATAAATAAGAGCCATTTATTCATCCCCGTGTAAAAGCCTGAGGCCAAGTAGAGTAAGAAAGGAAGTAGGCTGGGGGCATTCTTGTCTTGGTTTTAAAGTTTTAAAGTTGAACTCTGATCTTCAACTTTGAATTTGAACATTCAAATACTCTGGACCAAAAGGGTCTTCACAATTTCAGGTTGTTTTTTTTTTTTTTCTCTAAAAGCAGAGATAGGAGAGGACCTTTTTCTTGATGCCAGGCTTTTAACACCTTGAAAATAAATACTTTGGTTCATAGTATGTAAAAAAACCACACATTCTATGTATTGATGAAATTTAATGTTTAATCCATGTTATAAAATACTATCATTTATACTAATTTCGATACTTGTTTTGTATGACAGGGAATATATTGTCATCAGATGCTTTTCTATTTTTCATTTATTAAAAATAAACATAAAGGGTAAAAAAATCAGATTATAGAGGTATAAAGTGAAAAAAACAAAAACAAAACAACATTTCTCCCTGCCTCTTTAGGCTCCTCTTGCAATAGTGAACAAATAAGTATGGTTAACAGTTTGTTTTCAGTATTCTTTCAGAGAAATTATTTTATTTTTCATTTATTTCCTTCCCTCCTCTCTTCTCTCTCTGATTTTAATGATTTTTAAGTTTATACAATAGAATTATATCTTAATAGATTTTATAGTACTTTGGTTTTTCCATAAAATTTGTTTTGCACAACTTTTTGTGGTATCACCTACACATATACCTTATTTGAAAAACCTTTCATTTGTAAATAATTTCAGATTCACCTAAAAGTTGCAAGAATAAGAATAGCACATATAACTTTCACCTTGATTCACTTATTTGTTAACATTCTATCTTATTTGCCATAAGCTGAGCTCTCTGTCTTCTCTCTGCCTCCTTGTATGTGTATGTGTGTATTTTCTGAACCATTTGAGAGTAAGTTGCCTACATCATGACTCTTTATCCCTAAATATTTCAGTGTATATTTCCTAATAGTAGGAAATTCTTTCTTTCCTTTTTTTTTTTTAATCTCTACACCCAAAGTGGGGCTTGAACTTATAACCCCAAGATCAAGAATTACATGCTCTACTGACTGAGCCAGCCAGGCACCCCAATAATAGGGAATTCTCTTACATAATTAGCATATTGTTACCAATTTTAGTGAATTTAGCAGTGATATATTTTCATCTAATATCCCATCTATTTCAGCTTATCAATTGATCCAGTAATGCTTTTTTTTTTTTTTTAGCATTTGTTTTCCTCCAATATGGGATCAAGTATAGGATCAGGTATTACATTTGGTTGTCATGTCTTTTTAGTTTCCTTTAATCTGGAACATTGCCACAGCATTCCTTTGTCTTTCTTGGCATTGGCATTTTGGATAATATAACTACTGCTTCCTCCATTCTCCAACTTCTAAATAGAAAATAGAAAATTCCTTTTTATGAATTTTTCTGCTCTTTCCTCTGGATTAGATTTAGACTCTGTACTCCTGGCATGTGTACTATATAAGTGACACTGTGTCCTTTTCAGGATTTTGCATCTGCAAACACACAGTATTCTCATGTTAATTTTGATCACCCCACTCATGAAGGAGTTATCTAATTTCTCTATACTATAGTTACTGTTTTTTCTTTTGCAGTTAATAAGCAGTTTGTGAGGAGATATTTAAGATCATACAATCCTGTTGCTCATCAAAATTTACCCCTAAGGTTATAACATTTGTTGGCCATTCTTGCCTGAAATAATCTTTAGTATGCATTTACCTGCACCAGCTCCTGGCTAAGCCCCTGACTTCTGGTCCTCTTTGGCCTGAGAGTATGAGGCAAATTCATGAGGACATCATGTATTTATTGCGGAGTTTGATTTGGTGACTTTTTTGAGGGTTTTTGCATCTATGTTTATTGAAGATATTGATGTGAAGTTTTCTTTTGATGTTTTTGTTTTGTTGTTAGTGTGATGCTTGCCTCAAAATGAGTTGGGAAGTGTTCCTCCCTTTTCTATTTTTTGGAAGAGATTGTGTAGAATTAGTATTATTTATTTATTAAATGTTTGCTAAAATTTACCATTTGGGCCTGGAGTTTTCTTTTTTGGAAGATTTAAACTATGAATATAATTTATTTAGTAGCTATAGAACTATTCAATTATCTGTATAACCCTGAGTGAATTTTTTGGTGTGTCTGATTAATGCTCTGAATATTTTTTTCTTTAATCTCATTGATTTCTGCTCTTATCTCTATAGTTTTCTCCCCTCACTGTGTTTTGAGTTCACTTTGCTCTTCTTTTGCTAGTTTTTTTTAATTCTTATGTTAATCCCCATACATTACATCATTAGTTTTAGATGTAGTGTTCCATTATTCATTGTTTGTGCATAACACCCAGTGCTCCATGCAGAATGTGCCCTCGTCAATACCCACCACCAGGCTAACCCATCCTCCCACCACCCTCCCCTCTAGAACCCTCAGTTTGTTTTTCAGAGTCCATCGTCCTCATGGTTCGTCTACCCTCCAATTTCCCCCGCTTCATTCTTCCCCTCCTGCTACCATTTTATTTCTCATCTTTTATGCTATTGATGTCACACTTTATCTTTTTATATTGTGCAGCCATTAGTAAATTATTAGTAAATTATTGTATTTATAGTTATTTTTAATGTTACTGTTTTTTAACTTTTATACTAGAGATAAAAATACTTTAACACCACCATTTCTGTATTAGGGTATTCTGAGTTTGATTATGTAATTACTTTAACTAATGATTTTTATACTTTTATATATATATATATATTTTAAAGATTTTATTTATTTATTTAACAGAGAGAGATGGAACACAAGCAGGGGGAGTGGGAGAGGGAAAAGCAGGCTTCCCGCTGAGCAGGGAGCCCGATGCGGGGCTCGATCCCAGGACCCTGGGATCATGACCTGAGCCACCCAGGCGCCCACTTTTATATATATTTTTATGTTGTTACTTAGTGTCCTTCATTTCAACTTAAATGATTTTTTTTTAGCATTTTTTTTAAAGGTAGGTCTCATGGTGATGAACTCCCTTAGGTTTCGTTTACCTGGGGATGTCTTTCCCTCTGTTTCATTTCCAAAGGACAGTTTTGCCAGGTATAGTCTTCTTTGTTGGCAGTTTTTTTTCCCCCCTCTTTTGAGCACTTTGAATATGTTATCCCACTTGCTTCTGGCATATAAGTTTTCTGCACAGAAATCTGCTCGTAGCTTTTTTGGGGGGAGGGGTCTCTTGTACATGATAAATCATTTTCATTTTTCTCTTGCTACTTTCAAAATTTTGTTTATTTTTACTTTTTTTTTTTTAAAGACTTTATTTACTTGACAGAAACAGCGAGAGAGGGAACACAAGCAGGGGGAGTGAGAGAGGGATAAGCAGGCTTCCCGCTGAGCAGGGAGCCCCATGTGGGGCTCGATCCCAGGACCCCGAGATCATGACCCAAGCTGAAGGCAGATGCTCAACAACTGAGCCACCCAGGTGCCCCTGTTTATTTTTTACTTTTAACATTTTGATTATAATGTGTCTTGGAGTAATATTCTTTAGGTTGACCTTGCTTGAAATCCTTTGATGTTCCTGTACTTGGTTGTTCACATATCTCCCAAGATTTGGAATGTTTTCAGCTATTATCTATTTAAATAAGCTTTCTGCCCTTTTCTTTTTCTTTTCTTCTGGTACTCCCATCATGGGGATGGGAATGTTTGTTCTCTTGATTGTGTTCCATATTTCACATAGGCTTTCTTTATTCTTTTTCATTCTTTTTTTCTTTTTGTTCAACTATCTGGTTAATTTCAAGTAATCTGTGTTTAAGTTGCTGATTCTTTTTTCTGCATGATTGAGTCTGTTGTCAAAATTATATTGAATTGCTTAGTTCTCTTACTGTTTTCTTTAGCTCCAGGATTTCTGCTTGTTTCTTATGGCTTCTATATTTTATTAAACTTCACAGTTGTTCAGGTATTCTTTTTCCTAATTTTGTCTATTGGTGTTCTTTTGCATTTCATTGAGATTCTTTAAGAATATTATTCTGAATTCTTTGTTAGGCAAATCATAAATCTTCATTTCTTTGGAGTCAGTTAATAGATCTTTATTAGTTACCTTTGCTGTCATATTTAACTGATTCTTCAGTATCCAAATACCCTCACATTTGGTGTCTGTGTACTTGAAGGAGCAAACACCTCTTTCAGTCTTTACATCCTTTACCCTCCTGTTGATTCCTGGGGTTGATGGTACTGTCTCCAGAATCACAATTGTGCTGGGCTGGAGCTGGTTATGAGGCTGTCGCTGGGTTTTCATTTGGCCCTGTAGTTGATGGGCTTGTTACCAGGGGCCTGGGTGGGTGTGGATCCTGCTTCGTGGGTGGATTAGACTGGCTTCACTACCTCGTTCAGTGGGGTGGTGCTATGACAATGATCTGCTTTAGAGTCCTCAGTTGTGGTCTAAGTCAGTGGGCCTATTAGCAAGTGCATGGACAGGTATGGATCCTGCTAGATTCCTGGGTAGTTCCTGTCTTACCATTGGATGGACACCTGGGTGGACAGGACTGGGCCTGAGCTATGGCTGAAAGGCACTACAGTTGAGCCTCAGGGCTGTTTCAGGTTCTACAGCCAAGATTGAGGTCATTAGACCTGGCTCTGGAACCATGGATGAGCGTGTCTCCCCACCAGGTTCTTGAGTGGGCCTGACTGCTCCCTGACCATGGCTAAAGGGGCTGGATCCCAGAATAGGCCCATTTCTGGATCTCCTGAGTTGTGGTCTTGAGAGTCTCCCACCAGGTTCCTGTGATGGCAGGACTGCTTGTAGACAGTGACTGAGAGGGGCTGGAACTGAATATAGGGCCCTTTTCAGATCTCTGAGGACATAGGTAGTCTCTTGCTGATATCCTGGGACTTCAGGACTGCTAGAAGACTGTGGCTGAGAGGGGGCTGGAACCAAGGGCCTTTTAAGAATTTCTGGGGGTACAGATGGGACTGTTTCCTGCTAGGTCCCTGTATCAGTAGTACTGTTTGCAGATTGTGACTGGGATAAGTTGGAGTCCAATTACAGAGCCTTTTCAGAATCTACACACCAACTCTGGTGGACTTTCTTCTCGGGCTCATGGACTGAAGCTCAGAAGGTCTGGAACCAGTTCACAGGTTACTTCCAGGTCTACTGCTAGGATCAAATTCTGTATGCCTGTTACCCAATGCACAGGTGGGTGTGACTCCTCTGGGTACTTTGGTATATGATGTTTGTGACAGAACCAAGCCAAATGGGGCTGAAGCTGAGTCCTCAGGGGTATAGAGATTTTTCCAGGTCTGTAGCTGGGTCCATGGTCAGATAGTCAGCTGTCTGGGTGTGAGTCTGCTTTCGCAAAATGGCTCTCCTCAGTCTTAGACTGCACTGAGGTGTCACAGATTCCTACTGGGATCCCACCTCTCCTACAAAGGGACTTTTATCAGTGGATGGATGCCTAATTGTTCAGAGGGCATATGAGAGAGGGACGTCTTATTTGGCCATTTTGCTGATGGCACTCCCAGTATTTCTTGTATAACAAGTAGACTGGCAAGAAATTCCATTAGTTTGTATGTGCTTGTAAAAACTTTTTATTTCTCCTTTATTTTTGAAAGTAATTTTTGGTGAGGATTGAATTTTGGGTTGACAATTTCATCTTTCAGTATTTTAAAGATAATACTCCATTATTTTTAGCTTGCATAGTTTCTGAAGAGACATCCATTATTTAAATCTTGTTTTCTTTGCATGTAATGTATCTTTTTCTTCATGTTGACTTTAAAGTTTACTCTTTGTGTTTTGTTTTTAGTGATTTGAATAAGATTTGCATATGTGTCTTTTTTTTTCTTCCCCTTTGTTTCTTGGATCTGTGGTTTGGTGTCTATTATATTAATCTGGAAAAATTCTTGGTCATTATTTTTCATATATTTCCTCTGTCCTATTCTATCTCTCTTTTCCTTTTGGGACTCCAACTACATGTGGTTATACTGTTTAATATTGGGCCACAACTCTTGTATGTTCTGGGTTTTTCCCCTCCCCCTCTCTTTTTGTCTCTTTATATTTCAGTTTTGATAATTTCTTTTGACATATTTTGTAGTCCACCTTTAGTCAGCTGTGTTGACTCTACTTAAGAGCTCATTAAAAGCATTTTTCTTCACTGTTACTATGGTTTTGATTTCTAGCATTTCCATTTCATTCTTTCTTACACTTTCCATCTATGTGCTAGAATTATCCCATCTGAACTTAGTGTTGTATAGTTATTCCATAAGATCCTTTAACATTAATCATAGTTATCTTAAATTTTATGTCAGACATTTAACATCTTTGTCATATCTGACTCTGGTTATTATCACTTTGTCCTTTGGGAGTGTGTTTTTTTCATGGCTTTTTATATGCCTTGTCCTTTTTTGTTGAAAGCTGAGCATCTTGTGTAGGACATTAGAGATTTGAGGTAAATAATTTTTGTCCTTGAAAATGGGCATACATTTCCTTCAACCAAGCCCTTAGTACCAGGATTTGTGTTAATCCAAGTAAGAGTTAGGCTAGGTTTGAGGCTTGTTGTTGCTATGATTACCCTGAGTACATTATGGACTTTAAATTCCCGTAGGGATATTTTTTGTTTAGGGTAGGAATTCATTTGAGAGATGAAGTATTCTTCAATGATTGCTCTATCCTCAGCTTTAAGTCTTTGCTTTGTGCTGTGCCTTGGAGAGGTTTGTCTCTTGCATTGTTACTTGTGACTCAGTGGTTATTAGCCTGACGTGAGTACCAGGAGTGGGGTGGGTATTTTCCCTTGTTTTATTTAAGCGTCAGTCTTAGACAATCACTGGGTCCCTTATCTCGGGGATGTGGCATTATCAGACATCCTGACCCTCCCCCCATGATGTTCTGAACTTTGCACATATCCCTGCTCCTCTCTCAGGAGTCCAGGTTTATTTCTTGTTCTTTTTCCTCAGATGGAATGGGATTTTACTAATGTCCTAAGTGTGATAGTCTTTTCTCCCTTTTCCCACAGATTAAAGCTTTTTGTTTTTGTTGTTGTTGATGTTTTTTTGTTTTTGTGTTTTGGTTTTTGGGGTTTTTTTTGTAGGTGAAAAGAGAAAGCAATTTCTGGGCAAATTTCTTGCCCTTCTTACAGTGACTGCTGTTTCCATTTCAAGTTCTGCACCAGAAGGAAGATTTTTCAGAATTCTCCCAGTTGTTTCTGTGACTGTCCCATGGGGTTTGTGAAAGAAAAAGATAAGGCTCTGGGCGCCTGGGTGGCTCAGTTGGTTAAGCGACTGCCTTCGGCTCAGGTTATGATCCTGGAGTCCTGGGATCGAGTCCCACATCAGGCTCCCAGCTCAGCGGCTAGCCTGCTTCTCCCTCTGACCTTCTCCCTTCTCATGCTGTTTCTCTCTCGCGTGCTAATACATACATAAATAAAATCTTTAAAAAAAAGAAAAAGATAAGGCTCACTGCTAGTTAAGACTTCACCCTCTTACCATTGTACTGTTGGCCTCCAGAAATGTGTCTGTCTCCCTAGCTGAACTTTTCTTACTGGTGTTTGCTTTTGAGATTTCTACTTTAGTCAAATTATATAAATTTCTTACTGGCATTTGACCTAGGTAAGTTACTGCTTATACCCTGTCTCTCCCTGGATGTGCCTATTTTTCCCTAGATTCTGGGCCATTTGGTTGCCTATGACATTAGTACAGTTCTACGTTCAAGAAAAGTCATGATGTTTGTCCAGCTTTTTTTTTTTTCCACCAAAATGTTGGGAGTGATGATGCTCTTTGCAGCTTTCCACATCTCCAAGCAGAGATCGGGTGCCTACTATTGTTTAAAAATTATAATAATGGATACATATTTTTAAAAAGAAGCAAAATAGGACAAACTGCATATTCTGAAGGCAACTTTTCACTGTCAGTAAGAGCTGAAGTAGAGAATGAGGGAAGCAGATAATGAGTACAGTCCCATTTATGTAGGATTACAGAGGTTGGATAGTGTGTTCTAAAGTATCAAGAAAAAATATAGATGCAGCACTAATTCTTCCTTTGAGAGCTATTTGTAAAACTTCTTAGAAATTAGCATTTTACAACCATGTAGACAGATGTCAGAAAGGAAGCAGGATTTTATCATGGGCTTCCCAGTCTGTATCATTTATGATTCAATGCTTTCCTGCTTTATTTTTTGATCTCTAAATTATCATTAAACTCTAAATAATAGCTTCTATTTACTTTTGTTCATTAAATAACTAATTTATATTTTAAAATCTTACATTGACCCTCTAACAAAATGTTACCATAATCAAGCATAATATTAATGAAGAGAGAAAGAGCCCAGTACACAGAAGCAGTAGGAAGAGGGAAGGAAGATTCATTCAGAAATACATATTTTTTTAAACAAAAAGAATACTTCTCGGGGCGCCTGGGTGGCTCAGATGGTTAAGCATCTGCCTTCGGCTCAGGTCATGATCCCAGGGTCCTGGGATCAAGCCCCGCATCGGGCTCCCTGCTCAGCGGGAAGCCTGCTTCTCCCTCTTCCACCCCCTCTGCTTGTGTTCCCTCTCTTGCTGTGTCTCTCTCTGTCAAATAAATAAAATCTTAAAAAAAAAAAAAAGAATACTTCTCAAACACTGAATACACATGAACTATTCATAACTAAGAACTGGTGGATTAGTGGCTAGTGGAGAAAGGACTGGCCTAGAACCAGGAAACTAGTTTTCTTCTCTATGTAACTTTAAGCCAAGTTAGTTATTATTTCTAGATCTCAGTTATCCCAAATATCAAGTAAGAGGTGAGGTGGGTTGGATTAAAAGGTCTTTCACATTCCTCCTACACTAATGATTGTTGGAGTATAGGTTGTGTTTCCTGATATCTTTCCAAAGCATGCCTGGATACCCATAATAGGTCATTATCTACAATTCATCGTATGGCTCCAGGAGCTCTGCTAGATCCCTGGGCTCATTCACTTTGGGGACTTCTACCTCGACTTACCTGGTAGCACATTAGGTATTTGTAGCTCCCAGATTTATGCCCATGTTCTTTGTTGATGCAGGAAGGCTCCTCCTAAAGTTTGATTCTGTTTGGAACCCAGACAAAGGGAATTCTTTATAATTTTGAAGAGCCTCTTCTAGTGGGATTGAAAATGCAATGGAATTACTTCACTACCAAGTCTTTGGGATAAAAAGACTGTGGAGTGCACATGCTCACACGACATAAGAGTTTCTAGGTACCCAAATCAATCGTGTAGAATTTTACAGAGAAACCTTAAGTAAGCACTTTCAAAAGAAAATACAGTCTCCATGTTCTGAAACAAAATAGCATAATCTTAATTATAGAAACATAAGGACTAGATCATATTATTTGTGGACCCAAAGGAAACTATTAGAGGCTATACAAATTAAATAGGTGCAGGCTAAACTTGAGAGAAGTGAGTGCTGTGTGCAGGAAGAGGTGAGAGGAGAGGTATGTCTGTGGAGGGAGAGGAGTCAGTTTTTCTGGAGATACAGTAGAATCAGGAGCACTTGTAGCAAAAAGTAGCATCCTTTTAGGAGGCAAAGGGAAAACTGATTCATGGAACCAATGTACAAGTTTCAAAGCTTTTGCCCAATTTATGTAGAAATATAGGCTCCCTTGAAAGAATATATGAATAAGTGACAACATTCTAGTCAGACTTGCAAAAGGCATTATTTCATGTACCTTATTTGTTTGGGGGCTGCTAGAAGGTCCATGGTGAATAGGTTTGGGAGGCTTTCTTGGCTTTAATGTGAAGATGTTATGATCAATTAGTAATGCCTGCCATGAGCCTAGGACAGAGGCTTTGATTCCTAAGCTACTGATTATCTCCAAGAGTGTTGCATTTCATTATTTAAGGTAGGCTTGGTACATTGGTTATAAACCAGATAAGGATGAAAAATCTATTTTAAGAAATCTTAAATAGAGATCTGATTTCACCTGTACCCTTGAATTTTTCAGGGCTCAAGTTTATTTTACCTCCCTGCTGTCTGATAGAACTTTTAAAATAAGTCCTGTTCCCACCACCAAGCAATTTTAAAATGTACATTACCTTCTTACTCTTCTATAGACTTGAATGTAGAAAGCTTTATAAAATACTCACTTGACACAGCCTTCTCTTACCTTTTTAGCTGCTCTACTAATTTAACTATGGGCTCCTAATTCACCTGAGTAATTTAAAGGTCTGTATCCACAGAGAAACAGGTGATAACTAGACTCGACAGAAAATAGCAGAGAAATAGGATGCTTACCTGGATGGCCTAGGATGTCCATCAAGCCAAAAAATAGCGCGAGGGCCTCACCTGTTGTTGTGAAGATAAGAGGGAGATTGTTGTTTTACCTAATTGGACCACTTCCCTGAGTAATTTGCAGTGGTTAGGGACAGCCTGAGGTTTTGAGAAAATGATGTTGGCATCTCAGAAATATTTTTGCTGTCACAAGAGCCAGCTGTACAGTGCCTTACAGCAATTCTCCCAGACATCTCAATATCTTTTTCCCTGAGATTCTGCCGTCATTCTTTTATTCTGCCCCTGCTTGCCAAATGGCTGAAACTGCCAGTTTCAGCCATTTGGTCTTTCATTTGCCTCATCATTCCCAGTGGTCTATTTGCTTATTTTTCTTTCTTTGGGCATTAAATTTCCCCTCGTGGATACTTACAGTCTGTTAATTGCATATGCCCAGTTGACCTGACAGGATATTTTTTTTGTAATGTTTATCCAGTTTCCTCTCCTAACCTGGCCTGTCATTTCCCTTCCCTAAATTGATTCCTTTATTGTCATGATTCTTAACCTTTAGTGTACAGAAAAATTCACCAGAGATGCTTATTAAAATATGGGTTTCCAGACCTTTTCCTTCAGAGTTTCTAATTTATTAGGTCTGATGGAGAGCTCAAGAGTCTGTTCTCTTAACAGATCACACAAGTAATTCTGATGCAAGTAGACCAGAACTCCAGCTTTAGACTTTGAGAAATACTGCTCTTCGATGTATAAATTATTTTAGAATACTTCTATTTTCCTTTCTTTTTTTGTTTAGCCCAAATAAAACCATTACAGCCACCTTGGTTCAGTGTAAAAACTCAAAGTACAAAACTTTGATTACACTCCAGCTCTGCCATTCCAGTGCACCCTACTGTGTCCAGAACCCCAAATATCAATGCCTTCTTCTATCCCAGCTAACATTATGCAGCCTGTCTTATGATCCTATTTCATTGCTGTGAATGGTTAAGTCAATTTCAGCTCTGCAGTTTTTGTTAAATTACTTTCTGTACTTTGGGATCTGATTTCAAAAACATTGCTTCTAATACATTTCAGTGTTAGTAAATAACAAGATAAAAAAAGAATGTTTTTCAAAAACTGCCCTCTCTGTCCTCCCAAAATGTTTGTTATCCTTATGAAAGTCCTAAAGATGGAAAAGGCCTAATTTAGAAAGCTGGGCAGTGGTTCTGGCAAGAACTGAAGACTTCAGTGTAAAGAGTACTGAGGTAAGTTCCCCTACTGCTATATTCTCTCGGCATGCTAGATAGGTAAAGTGAAGAAAACTAGGTCATTAGGGAAGAATCTAATGGACAGAATTCTAAGTCAATAATCAAATCTCAGCCTTTCCCTGCCATTTGGATTCATCTTTTGAAAAAATTTAATGTTCTCTGTTTCTCCTTCTGTTTCACAGAGCAAAGAAAATAATAACTCTGGGTAGAGATATGGCTCTCTAGGAATTTGATATTTAATAGAAAGATTTTGATAGTAATAATGACAGCAGTAAAAATAGTCATCATTAGTTTTATTAGAAAATAAATTATCAACCCTACTTGCCAGTTTTAAAACTATTTCTGCAATTGTCTTTTAAAGCTATATTTTAGTTTAAAACTATGTGTTAAACAGATGAATTTTGATTATTTGAAGGGCAGCATAGCATAAAGTCAAAAACTTAGGAGCTACATTTCTCATAAGTACCCTAGGAGCAATTTTATTATGATGATACCAATGGACTCTTGATTTTAAACATATTGAACTCAGTATTTATTGAATCAACATAATCAACCTATTAAACAGTAAAATATTGGCAGTGTACTCATGTGCCCCAAACATCATTTTGGGGCAGCATTGTTTTAGAATTGATCCTAGAAATAAAATAAGAAAGGGTGCTGTAAGAAATTGGGGTACAACAACTTAAAATAAATAAATAGGTGTAAATTAAGTAAGGCAAATTAAAGATGATATTAGATGGTTTTTATGCAACCAAAATGGTAATCCTTGATTGTACTGTGCGCACTCTATCTTATCTCCCATGGTACTTATCTCAAGAAGATTATAATTATTTGTTTATATGCTTGCCACTCTCATTAAACAGCAAGTTCTCTGAGGGCAGGCATCATGCCTTATTCATCTGGACCTCTTAGAAACTACTGCAATGCATAGCATATGGTAGACAGTCAATAAGTCTTTATTGATAGATAAATGGATCTATGGGCACAATGGAGATTGAATATAAAATAAGTTTAGGGATTAAGGTATGAAGAGAAAAGATTAGATTGACAACAAGAGCTTTCACAAAATCAAAAGAAATAAAGAATTCTCAAAATCCTATATTTTAGAAGTTGAGTATGTAAAGGGTCTGAATTTCCAGGAAAAGCAAAGTTTTGTATGAGAGAGACATTTATTTTTAATGTGATAGGATTACTTTTATGTTATTGCACGATAATTTGACTGCTGATAGATTTTAATCTGAAAATAATTTTTCCTCAGAAATATCTTATTATACCACATATTGTTTTGGATGAAAAGTCTGATTCCAATATGATTCTCATTCCTCTGTAAGTTACATTTTCTCTTTGGAATACTTAAAGTTCTTCTCTTTATTCTTTTTTTTTTTTTTTGCATGTTTCCCTTTTTTTTTTTTTTAATTTTTATTCTTTTTTTTTTTTTAAAGATTTTTTATTTATTTATCTGAGAGAGAGAATGAGAGACAGACAGAGAGCATGAGAGGGGGAGGATCAGAGGGAGAAGCAGACTCCCCGCTGAGCAGGGAGTCCGATGCGGGACTCGATCCTGGGACTCCAGGATCATGACCTGAGCCGAAGGCAGTCGCTTAACCAACTGACCCACCCAGGCGCCCCTAATTTTTTTATTCTTATGTTAATCCCCATACATTACATCATTAGTTTTAGATGTAGTGTTCCATGATTCATTGTTTGTGCATAACACCCAGTGCTCCATACAGAATGTGCCCTCCTCAATACCCATCCCCAGGCTAACCCATCCTCCCACCCCCCTCCCCTCCAGAAACAACCTTCAGTTTGTTTCCTGAGATTAAGAATTCCTCATATCAGTGAGATCATATGATACGTGTCTTTCTCTGTTTGACTTATTTCGCTCAACATAATACCCTCCAGTTCCATCCACGTCGGGCAAATGGCAAGATCTCATTCCTTTTGATGGCTGCATAATATTCCATCGTATATATATACCACATCTTCTTTATCCATTCATCTGTCGATGGACATCTTGGCTCTTTCCACAGTTTGGCTATTGTGGACATTGCTGCTATAAACATCGGGGTGCACGTACCCTTTCGGATCCCTACCTTTGTATCTTTGGGGTAAATACCCAGTAGTGCAATTGCTGGATCATATCGTAGCTCTATTTTCGACTTTTTGAGGAACTTCCATACTGTTTTCCAGAGTAGCTGCACCAGCTTGCATTCCCACCAACAGTGTAGGAGGGTTCCCCTTTCTCTGCATCCCCGCCAACATCTGTCGTTTCCTGACTTGTTAATTTTAGCCATTCTGACTGGTGTGAGGTGGTAGGTATCTCATTGAAGTTTTGATTTGGATTTCCCTGATGCCGAGCGATATTGAGCACTTTTTCATGTGTCTGTTGGCCATTTGGATGTCTTCTTTGGAAAAATGTCTGTTCATGTCTTCTGCCCATTTCTTGATTGGATTCTTTGTTTTTTGGGTGTTGAGTTTGATGAGTTCTTTATAGATTTTGGATACTAGCCCTTTATCTGATATGTCATTTGCAAATATCTTCTCCCATTCTGTCAGTTGTCTTTTGGTTTTATTGACTGTTTCCTTTGCTTTGCAAAAGCTTTTTATCTTGATGAAGTCCCAATAGTTCATTTTTGCCCTTGCTTCCCTTGCCTTTGGCGATGTTTCTAGGAAGAAGTTGCTGCGGCTGAGGTCAAAGAGGTTGCTCCCTGTGTTCTCCTTTAGGATTTTGATGGACTCCTGTCTCACATTGAGGTCTTTCAACCATTTGGAGTCTATTTTTGTGTGTGGTGTAAGGAAATGGTTCAGTTTCATTCTTCTGCATGTGGCTATCCAATTTTCCCAACACCATTTGTTGAAGAGACTGTCTTTTTTCCATTGGACATTCTTTCCTGCTTTGTCAAAGATGAGTTGACCATAGAGTTGAGGGTCCATTTCTGGGCTCTCTATTCTGTTTCCTTGATTGATGTGTCTGTTTTTGTGCCAGTACCATACTGTCTTGATGATGACAGCTTTGTAATAGAGCTGGAAGTCCGGATTGTGATGCCACCAGCTTTGCTTTTCTTTTTCAACATTCCTCTGGCTATGCAGGGTCTTTTCTGGTTCCATACAAATTTGAGGATGATTTGTTCCATTTCTTTGAAAAAAGTGGATGGTATTTTGATGGGGATTGCTTTGAATGTGTAGATTGCTCTAGGTAGCATTGACATCTTCACAATATCTGTTCTTCCAATCCATGAGCATGGAACGTTTTTCCATTTCTTTGTGTCTTCCTCAGTTTCTTTCATGAGTATTTTATACTTTTCTGAGTACAGATCCTTTGTCTCTTTGGTTAGATTTATTCCTAGGTATCTTATGGCTTTGGGTGCAAATGTAAATGGGATGGACTCCTTAATTTCTCTTTCTTCTGTCTTGTTGTTGGTGTATAGGAATGCCACTGATTTCTGTGCATTGATTTTATATTCTGCCACTTGACTGAATTCCTGTATGAGTTCTAACATTTGTGGGGTGGAGTCTGGGGTTTTCCACATAAAGTATCATATCATCTGCAAAGAGTGAGAGTTTGACTTCTTCTTTGCCGATTTGGATGCCTTTGATTTCTTTTTGTTGTCTGATTGCTGAGGCTAGGACTTCCAATACTATGTTGAATAGCAGTGGTGATAGTGGACATCCCTGCCACATTCCTGACCTTAGGGAGAAAGCTCTCAGTTTTTCCCCATTGAGAATGATATTCACTGTAGGTTTCTCATAGATGGCTTTTATGATATTGAGGTATGTACCCTCGATCCCTATACTCTGAAGAGTTTTGATCAAGAAAGGATGCTGTACTTTGTCAAATGCTTTTTCTCCATCTATTGAGAGGATCATATGATTCTTGTTCTTTCTTTTGTTAATGTATTGTATCACGTTGATTGATTTGCAGATGTTGAACCAACCTTGCAGCCCAGGGATAAATCCCACTTGGTTGTGGTGAATAATCCTTTTAATGTACTGTTGGATCCTATTGGCTACTATTTTGGTGAGAATTTTTGCATCCATGTTCATCAGGGATATTGGTCTGTAATTCTCCTTTTTGATAGGGTCTTTGTCTGGTTTTGGGATCAAGGTAATGCTGGCCTCATAAAATGAGTTTGGAAGTTTTCCTTCCATTTCTATTTTTTGGAACAGTTTCAGAAGAATAGGTATTCATTCTTCTTGAAATGTTTGGTAGAATTCCCCTGGGAAGCCATCTGGCCCTGGGCTTTTGTTTGTTGGGAGATTTTTGATGACTGCTTCAATTTCCTTAGTGGTTATAGGTCTGTTCAGGTTTTCTATTTCTTCCTGGTTCAGTTTTGGTAGTTGATACATCTCTAGGAATGCATCCATTTCTTCCAGGTTATCGAATTTGCTGGCATAGACTTGCTCATAATATGTTCTTCTGATTGTTTGTATTTCTTTGGTGTTGGTTGTGATCTCTCCTCTTTCATTCATGATTTTGTTGATTTGGGTCATTTCTCTTCTTTTTGATAAGTCTGGCCAGGGGTTTATCAATCTTGTTAATTCTTTCAAAGAACCAGCTCCTAGTTTCATTGATCTGTTCTACTGTTTTTTTAGTTTCTATTTCATTGATTTCTGCTCTGATCTTTATAATTTCTCTTCTCCTGCTGGGTTTAGGCTTTATTTGCTGTTCTTTTTCCAGCTCCTTTAGGTGTAGGGTTAGGTTGTGTACTTGAGACCTTTCTTGTTTCTTGAGAAAGGCTTGTAATGCTATATCCTTTCCTCTTAGGACTGCCTTTGCTGCATCCCAAAGATTTTGAATACTTCTGTTTTCATTTTCATTGGTTTCCATGTATTTTTTAAATTCTTCTTTAATTTCGGGGTTGACCCATTCATTCTTCAGTAGGATGCTCTTTAGCCTCCATGTATTTGAGTTCTTTCCGACTTTCCACTTGTGATTGAGTTCTAGTTTCAAAGCACTGTGGTCTGAAAATAGGCAGGGAATGATCCCAATCTTTTGGTACCAGTTGAGACCTGATTTATGACCTAGAATGTGATCTATTCTGGAGAATGTTCCATGGGCACTAGAGAAGAATGTGTATTCCGTTGCTTTGGGATGCAATGTTCTGAATATGTCTGTGAAGTCCATTTGGTCCAGTGTATTATTTAAAGTCTTTATTTCCTTGTTGATCTTTTGCTTAGACGATCTGTCCATTTCAGTGAGGGGGGTGTTAAAGTCCCCCACTATTATTGCATTGTTGTCGATGTGTTTCTTTGCTTTTGTTTTTAATTGCCTTATATAATTGGCTGCTCCCATGTTAGGGGCATAGATATTTATAATTGTTAGATCTTCTTGTTAGATAGACCCTTTAAGTAGGATATAATGTCCTTCCTCATCTCTTATTACAGTCTTTGGTTTAAAATCTAATTTGTCTGATATAAGGATTACCACCCCAGCTTTCTTTTGGTGTCCATTAGCATGGTAAATGGTTTTCCACTTTAAATCTGGGGGTGTCTTTGGGTCTAAAATGAGTCTCTTGCAGGCAGCATATCGATGGGTCTTGTTTTTTAATCCAATCTGATAGCCTGTGTCTTTTGATTGGGGCATTGAGCCCATCTACATTCAGGGTAACTATTGAAAGATAGGAATTTAGTGCCATTGTATTGCCTGTAAGGTGACTGTTACCGTATATTGTCTGTGTTCCTTTCTGGTCTATGTTGCTTTTAGGGTCTCTCTTTGCTTAGAGGACCCCTTTCAAGATTTCTTGTAGGGCTGGTTTCGTGTTTGCAAATTCCTTTAGTTTTTGTTTGTCCTGGAAGCTTTTTATCTCTCCTTCAATTTTCAATGACAGCCTAGCTGGATAGAGTATTCTTGGCTGCATATTTTTCTCATTTAGTGCTCTGAATATATCCTGCCAGTCCTTTCTGGCCTGCCAGGTCTCTGTGGATAGGTCTGTTGCCAGTCTAATGTTTCTACCCTTGTAGGTTACATATCTCTTCCCCCCGAGCTTTCAGGATTTTCTCTTTGTCTATGAGACTCATAAGTTTTACTATTAGATGTCGGGGTGTTGACCTATTTTTATTGATATTTAGGGGGGTTCTCTGTGCTTCCTGGATTTTGATGCCTGTTTCCTTCCCCAAATTAGGGAAGTTCTCTGCTATAATTTGCTCCATTATACCTTCTGCCCCTCTCTCTCTTTCTTCTTCTTCTGGGATCCCAATTATTCTAATGTTGTTTCGTCTTATGGTATCGCTTATCTCTCGAATTCTGCCCTCGTGATCCAGTAGTTGTTTATCTCTCTTTTTCTCAGCTTCTTTATTTTCCATTATTTGGTCTTCTATATTAGTGATTCTCTCTTCATTTATCCTAGCAGTTAGCGCCCCCATATTTGATTGCACCTCCTTAATAGCCTTTTTGATTTCCACTTGGTTAGATTTTAGTTCTTTTACTTCTCCAGAAAGGGTTTCTCTAATAACTTCCATGCTTTTTTCAAGCCCAGGTAGTATCTTTAAAGTGATGATTCTGAACTCTAGATCTGACATCGTACTAATGTTCATATTGAGTAGGTCCCTGGCAGTCGGTACTACCTCTTGTTTTTTTTGTTGAGGTGATTTTTTCCGTCTTGTCATTTTGTGCAGAGGAGAATAGATTAATGAGAGAACAAAATGCTAGCAGAGTAACAACATCCCCAGAAAATATACTCTAAACAAATCAGAAAAGACCTGAAGCAGTCAGAAAAGAAAGGGAAAGAGAGAAAAAAGAAAAAGATAAAGATAAAAACAAAAATAAACAAAACAAAACAACAACAACAAAAAAAACCAGAGTGTGATCAAATATGATCAGCCTGGTATATAGATCAGTGCCACACACTAGATTTGGGGTGTATTTTGGTCTGTTAGAAGAAAGTGCCTCCCAAAATTTTAAAGAAAGAAAAACTTATATATGTACAAAAATAAGGGTTGATATGATGAAGGGATGGAATATGAGTGTAAAGATGGAAAATATAAAAAATTTTATAAAAGGAATTGATTAGAAGTTGTTTGAAAAAAGAAAGAGGATTTAAAAAAAGAAAAAAGAAAAAAAAGGGGAGAGAATGTGATCAGGCAGGGGAGTAGAAAAACCATACACTAGAGATTTAGGGTATATTTTGATCTGTTAGAAGAAACTATCTCAAAATTTTAAAGAGAGAACAACGTATATATATATATATGCCAAAAATAAGGGTAACTACTATGAAGGGATAGAATATGACTCTAAAAATGAAAAATAAAAATGTTTTTTAAAGAAGGGATTGATAAGATGTTGGTTGAAAAAGGGAAAAAGAAAAATTAAAAAAGAAAAAAAGAAAAAAAGACAGTTAAAAAAAATTAACTTTGAAAGACTAAAGAATCATGGTAAAGAAGCCGTGAATTCTATGTGTAGTATTCTCCTAGCGCTGGAGTTCTGCCATTCTTGTTGATTGGTAAACTTGGTCTTGGCTGGCTGTTCTCGCTGATCTTCTCGGGAAGGGGCCTGTTTCCATGGTTCCCAAATTTCTTTGCAGGAGGCGGAATTGCCCCACCCTTGCCGGTCCAGGCCAAGTAATCTGCTCAGGTTGCTCTCCAGAGTTTTTGTTCCCTGCGAGCTTTCCATATAGCTTTGGAGGCGGAGAGTGAAAATGGCGGCCTCCCAATCTCTGCCCCGGAGGAGCCGAGAACTCAGGGCCCCACTCCTCAGTGCTCCCCAGAAAAAGCCGTCAGTCACTCCCGTCTCCCCAGGCTCCGGCCGCACTCCGTGCTCACCCGGCCTGTGACCGCGCGTTTCTATCTCTGGCACCCGACCCCAGGTGGAGTCTCCAAACCCAGCAGATCCCTGCAGTGCACTCCCGCATGGCTCCTCCTGGGGGAGGAAGGTGAGTCTCCCCGGATCTGCCGCTTGTTGGGTCCCTGCTGGAGGAGCAGGGGCCCGACTGTGCCGCGGATCCCAGTTTATGGCAACCCCGAGCTGAGAGCCCGCGCCTGGGCTCCGCCTCTGTAGCCGGCTTCCCTGCTCCGTTACCTGGGAGCTCTGCCACACTCAGGCACCCCCGGTCTTTCTGTGACCCCAAGGGTCCTGAGACCACACTGTCCCAGTGGGTTCCACCCCCCGCTTAGCCACCAGAGTGACGTCCCTCGGCGGAGCAGACTTTTAAAAGTTCTGATTTTGTGCTCCGTGGCTCTATCACTTGCCAGAAGCGGCCGACGGAGGCCTCTCCCCCGCCGTCTATCCTCCCGAATATCGCCTCGGATTCACTTCTCCGCACGTCCTATCTTCCAGAAAGTGGTCGCTTTTCTGATGAGAGAGTTGTTGCTCTTCCTTTCTTCGATCTCCTGTTGAGTTTGTAGGTGTTCAGAATGGTTTGATCCCTATCCAGCTGAATTCCCGAGAGGAGACGAAATCCAGGTCTCCTACTCCTCTGCCATCTTGCTCGCATGTATTCTTCTCTTTATTCTTAAGTTTGGGCATGTCATAGTGACATGTCCAGGTGGACAACTTTGGTTGTGCTGGCCACTGTTGTGAGGCCTTGAGTCCTTAAGTTCTAGAAAAACATCTCAATTGAGTTCTTCCTTGATTTTCCCACTTTCATTTTCTCTATACTCTCATTCTGTGACTCCTACCATTTGAACTTTAGACTCTTGGACTATAAACTCTAATGTGTTTAGATTTTCAGTTTTTTGGACCTACATTCTGAGTGATGTTTTTACTCTATTAATAATTTTGGCAATCATATTCTTTATTTTTAAGAGTTCATTCTTTGGTGTGCTGGGTGGCTCAGTTGGTTAAGCATCTGCCTTTTGCTCAGGTCATGTTCCCAGGGTCCTGAGATTGAGCCCCTCATCAATCTCCCTGCTCAGGAAGGAGCAACTTTTGATGGTGAATACTATTTAGAAAAAAAACACACTCCTGTGTATCTCCTCTACTCTCAGTACCCTACTACAACACTACTTTGCTTCTGATACCAGATGTTTGGGTTTTCCACACACCAAGTAATTCTGCCACATCAGCTAAGTGTTCTGTAATCTAACTCAATTCTGACACTATCTACTTGGAGATAGCATCAGATCCCAGAGATTAAGTGTTCAGTTCCACAAGACTCCCCTCCACCCCACTTCAAATGAAAATCACAAGTCCAGGTTGTTACCTGTGCATCTGATCCACCAGCTATACTAACTATAAATCACAGGTTCCTATGACTCCCTCCTCAGGTTCACTTAATTTGCTAGAGCAGCTCACAGAACTCAGGAAAACAGTTTACTTACTGGGTTATTATAAAAGGTATTGAAGGATCCAAAAGAATAGCTAGACAAAGAGTTACCTGGGATGCGATCTAAAAGGGTCCTAAAGCACAGGATCATCTTTCTGTCCCAGTGGAGCTTGAGATGTGTTACTCTCCCAGCACATGGATGAGTCCTTGTTCATCAACCTGGAAGCTCTCCAAGCTGCATAGTTTAAGGATTTTTATGGAGACTTCATTATGTAGGCATAATTGATTAAATCATTGCCTACTGGTGCTTGATTTAAACTCTAGTCTCCTCCTCTCCCTGGAGGTTGGGGGAGGAGGGGTTGCAAGGAGGTTAGGGAAGTTTCAACTCTAATTATGGCTAGTTCCTCTAGCAACCAGCTTCCATTCTTAGGTTACCCAGGGGCTTTCCAAAAGTTACCTTATTAACATATACTTAGGTGTGGCAGAAAGGGGCTTGTTAAAAATAGCATAAGTCTGCTCTAGTCCCCTAGGAAATTCCAAGAGTGCCTAAAACAGACATAAAGATCAAATATGTATTTCTCATTATAAATCACAGTATCATGAACTCCAATCTATGTTGTATATGGGAATGAGAGGGATGGGCCTGTTGATTATTTCATATAGCAACTTTTTTTTCTTTTCTTTTAGAAAGAGAGAGAGAAACAGCATGTGGGAGGTGCAGAGGGAGAGGGAGAAAGAGAATCCTAAGCAGGCTCCACGCTCAGCACAGAGTCTGACGCGGGGCTTGATCTCATGACCCTGAGATCATGACCTCAGCGAAATCAAGAGTTGGACACTGAACTGACTAAATCATCCACGTGCCCCTCATATAGAAACTTCCAGTTAATCTTCTGTTCCCATCTCTATATCTCACTTCTAAGCTGCCCATTCCTCTCCCACAACATAGTATTTGTATTTTTTTTTTTTAAGATTTTATTTATTTATTTGACAGAGAAAGACACAGCGAGAGAAGGAACACAAACAGGGAGTGGGAGAGGGAGAAGCAGACTCCCCGCCGAGCAGGGAGCCCGATGCGGGACTCGATCCTGGGACTCCAGGATCATGACCTGAGCCGAAGGCAGTTGCTTAACCAACTGAGCCACCCAGGCGCCCAGTATTTGTATTTCTGAGACCAGAGCCTCTTTGTGGTTCTCTTAGATCATGGACAGAATTCACTGGATTGTTCTTCATACATTGTTTAGCTTGTGGCTTCTCCTGTCCTCTTCCTTTATTCCTGTAGCTGCTTTGAGTATGCTCCACAAATTTGTTATGAATTCTTGTTAACTATGGCTTTTCTATTTTCTTCACATTGAGGGTTTAACCTTACTTTTTTTTCTTTTATAATAATTTACATGACCTTTTCTTTTTTTTAAAGATTTCATTTATTTATTAACAGAGAGAGAGACAGCAAGAGAGGGAACACAAGCAGGAAGAGTGGGAGAGGGAGAAGCAGGCTTCCCGCCGAGCAGGGAGCCGGATGTGGGACTCGATCCCAGGACACTGGGATCATGACCTGAGACGAAGGCAGACGCTTAACAACTGAGCCACCCAGGCGCCCTTTACATGACCTTTCAGGATGGAGAGGACATAAACATTTATTGTATATCCATCATCTTTAACTAAAATGACAGAGTTTCTAGATAAATATGCCTGATAAAATTTAGAAGTGCTATGTGCTGTGGACTGTTCTTCTTTGGGATATTTATAAGGTACATTAGCATATCAGTAGGGAGGAGAAATCCTACCAGAAATAAGCATGTATAGTCATGACTATCCCAATGTTTCCCAAATTCATTTTTACCATGGAATGCTTTTTGTGAATAAAACCTATTAAAACCTTGCTGAACAAAACTTTCTACAAATTACAATTCAAGAAATAATGTTCTAGCTAACTAGATTAGCAATAAGAAAAATATTTAAATAATTAGAAAAAATAATTTTAGAGCTAGAAGGCATTATAGAAAACACCCTTATAGAGGTGTTACATACGGGACAGCCACAATTCTTCTTTCTAACAGATGACAAAACTACATTTTATGAAGTATTGCTACTTGCCTAATATAATGACTTACTTTATTCTGTCACATATGAGTCTCCTCTCTCTGAACAAGGCCATGCTTTGATTATTTGAGAGCAACGGTTCATAAGCTGTAACACAGCATGAGATAGAGCCTGTTAATACCCATTCTGCTCTCTACCTGAGTTTGGAATCCTTCACTCAAACTATCTCAGAGCCCTGGAGCTGGTTTAGAGTGAGCTTAGTTAGCACTGTGGCAGGTAGCAAGAGGTCCTATTCATGGCTTTCCTCCTAGCCCCTGCAGGGCCATCAAATAACTGTTTAGGGTGGTTTCAGAAAAAAGTATTTCTGTTATCAGTTGCCTCATCTTCTTCCTCTTCCTCTCCTCTTTATCTTCCTCCTCTTTTTTCCTCCATCTTCCCCTCCTCCTCTTCCTTCTCTCCCACTTCTCTTCCCCACCTACCTCCTTCTCCCTTGAATACCCCTTTCTTTCTCCTCCTTCTTTATATGGGACACTGATGGAAAAAAAACTTCTTCACGGTCTTTCATAGAAACTTATAAAGCAATCAAGTAAGATTTTTAAGGGAATAAGGTGCTATTTGTTGGAGGATTTGCAGGCATTACATGTAGCCTTTTTCTTGGAAGGGATGCAGAGATCTTGGCGTACTTTGCTTAAGAACAATAGTCATTATCTATTAATTCGGTGTGTTTTTCTTGAGAAGGAAAATCATTATGTGGACATATTGGGCTTTTATATAAAAGGAGATTTTCCTGAGGTTCTCCATATTTACATCAGGGTAATAAAAACATGTTTGAATCCCAGTCAGGATGTTCACCCGTTTCCTAAATCTCAGTCCAATTTTCTTTCTCTGCCTTATATTGCTTTTTGTATTTCTTAAGTTCCTAGTAAATTAAAGCATACTTTGCCCAAATTACCCAAGCAATATAATGTGTTCTTTGTTTTAACTTAGGTTGAGTGTTAGGATAAGTCTACTGCTTTGATCTTCTTGGGATTCTATATTTTTCAACAATGGATAAAGAAATATCTTAATTGTGCATTCATTATTACCTTCATTAAAAATATTTATCAAGAAGGTACTCTTCTAGGTATTGGTATTATAGTAATGAACTAAACAAAGAATAATCTCCTATCTTCAAGGAGTTTATATTCTGGGGAGTGAATGATAGAGATAGATACAATGAATAAATATACAAATTAATATGTAATATAGTGTCATGAATTGACATGTTTTATGATGTGCAAAATAAGTCAGGATGAGGGAATGAATATCAGTGGATATACTGGAGGGTATGATTAGACTTGTTCTAGTACCTATATGATATTGCCAAATGTGGCTGTTATTTTGGATAAGATGGATAGAAAAAGTCTTTTTAATGAAGTGAAATTTAAGCAGAGACTTGAATGAGGAGAGAGAATGAGCCAAGCACATTTCTGGAGAAAGAAGGTTCTGGGTAAAAAGGATTATTTTGCAAAGGCCCTAAGGTGGGAATTTGCTTTGATATGTTTGACCAATGGCAAAGAACCTGGTGTGAACTGTAATGGAATGTCCAAAAGAAAGTGGTAAGGAATGGGCCTATGAGATAGAAGGTATAAAGCTCATATTAGGCCTTGAAGGGTAAAGTGAAGTTTTCGGAGTTTTTTCCCCCACTTGAAGGAAAGTGAGAAGCCATTGGAATGTTTGATCATAGCAATGCTATGATCAAATTCATTTTTAAAGTATCCCTCCAGCTCCTATGAGGAGATCAGAATGCAGAGGAGCAGGAATGAAAAAGCAGACCAATTAGGAGGCTGTTAAAATAATCTAGGTGAAGGATGAGGGAGGCTTGGCCAGGTCATGAAGGAAGAGTTCCATATTTGGGAAACATTTTAAAGGTAAAGCCAATAGCATTTGCTAATATTTTGGATATGGGTTGTTACAGAAAGAGAGGAATCAAGGTTACCTACAGAATGTTTTGTTTGAGCTTCTAGATGAACTTATTGAGATAAGTAAAACAAAAAGTCCGTTCTTAACTGACTGAGATGGCTGTTGACCCCTCAAGTGGAGATATTTAGAAGGCATTCAGATACAGAATTCTGGAGTTTAGAATGGCAAGAGATCAGTGGTAGAAATACACATTTGGAGGTATTTGAGTATTGATGTGTAAAGTTATGAAACTGAATGAGATCATCTACAGAATGAATGGATTAAGTAGAGACGTTGTGTAAGACTAGGTTGGGGCACTGAAGAATTTTAAGGTCAAATAGATGAGGAAGAACCAGCAGAATCAAATAAGGAATGGCCAGTGAGGTAAAAGGGAAATGAGGAGAGGGGGGTCGTCTCCCAGAAGTCAGGTGAACTTGACTTTTCTCTGAGTGACCTTTGGCACAATTGGTGTAGTCCTTTCTTTGCTGTAAATACCACCTTGTGTTTAATTGTTAATTTAGTGGCCCCTAAAATGAACCATGTCCCCTGGCACTTACAACCTTGTATAGTCCTCTCTCACACAGACTTTGGGGTTGGCTAATCTGAAATTAGCAAGTGTCACGCAAGCTTGATAAACACTTTTACACTGACGTTTATCCTTTTGGAACACTTGCTCTGGGAATCTAAAGTTGTCCCAGCCAAGGCCCTAGACATATGAGTGAAGCCATTTTGGCTGTTCCAGCTGTTTCATGTTTCATGTTTCATGTTCCACTTCATGAAAGACCCATGCAAGACCTGCTGAAGAATCTTCCAGCTGAGCCCCATTTACTCCACAAAATTGTCAGCTATTACAATGATTGTTTTTTTAAGCCACCAATTTGTGGGTTTTTTGATATGCAGCAATAGGAAAATGAAACAGCATGTAAGTAAATGTTAATTTAGTGTTTGCAGCAACATTGATATATTTGAACATGATTGTATATGTTCCTAATCTTGTATTCCTAAAGCATTATGTCCAGAGAAGTTGGACCGTATATGTTTAACTGCCTTATTTACCATCTACCTTTGTGTCATCTATATAAATATGCATTAAGATATGAGGCTTAGTGTGATTGGCTCTAGAAAGAAATTGGGTGTTGGTTGGATGTTTTCTGCTAAAAATAATACGATTTACCCGCCCACCCCCCCCCCACCACCCCGCCCCTCACTGATTCTCTCCTAATCCCTCTGCCCCTAGAGCCATACCTTCCAGTCCTGGCTTTCTCACCAAAGAACTCTGTCATCTTTGAGGTCATTTCCTCATGGTTTTGATTTCATTGTACAAAGAGCAAGAATTAAAAAAAAACAAACCTGTTTCACTTACCTGACTTCTATTTTTTGACATTAAAATGAAATATAGGCAGATTGCAAACAACTTTTTAAAAGTGAACACGTAAGTCAATTTTTGAAAACCTAGACTTTACCTTTCTTATAGAAACAGTATTATAATTTTGGTGTGTACTGGTTAAAATTTACTTACCATTGGTTAGTGGTTATCTTGACCATTCATTCATTCACTCATCTAACACATTTTGAGACATCCTACCTTCTTGGTGCTGTGCTAAGTACTGGTGAAGCAGAGGTGAGTAAGAGAGATACGGTCCCTGCTCTTGTGGAATCTCAAGAGCAGCAGATATCAACCAGCTAACTAATTACAGAATTAGTTACTTGACAACAATGTACTGTGAAAGAGGAGGTCAGAATGTGTGAATGAATGCATAGGAGCCCAGAATGCGTAGTGGTGGACCTTACCTGCTCTGGGGTCTCAGAGATGCCATCCTAGGATGTTGTAACAGATTTAAAGAATGAATGGGGCAAGAAAATTCAGAGTTGAAAGTCTTAAGAGGGTGAGGCTCTGGACACCTGTGGGGATGTAAGACAATGAGAGCGGAGAGGCAGGGATTTTTTAAATAGTACTGTGTGGTTGTCTAAGATTTGATAGTCTTCCCTATTCATCTAAAGATGAAAATAAGATTAGAATTACTTTTTCATTGCTTGTTGCTTCCTTTGATGTGAATCCCTTCCTTTTTTAGGATACCTGAGTCGTCAACCAACATTAAAAATGCTTGTATGCAAACTGAGATTTTCTAGAACAGTCTATGAGAAATGGTAAGCAGTGGTTATTTCTGGTTGGTGGGATATGGGGCCGAGATTTGGGATCTCTGCACGTTTGGAATTTTGAAGTGCTTCTTTTGACCATGTATTAGTTTTATAATTATTTTTAAAGACTATCTACATTGATGAGAAAGGGTTAGAAAATGAATTTGGGGAGTTTCCTTAGGAGACTTTCTTCCAAGAATGATAGCTTAGACTGAGAAGTGAAGAAAGAGAACAATGAGTGGTATTGTTGAGGATATTTAGGAAGTAAAATCCACGAAGGACTGGTGGGAGTGGCAGAAGGAGAAACACACCAGAGATTAAGTGGTATGTTCCTGGCATGCACAGTTGGATGAATGGTGGTGTCCATCACAGAGATGGAGAAGGCTGGATGGGGTAGAGAGAGCAGAGACAGTTGAATTTGGCTCCTCTGTTATTGGATTTCTGTTTCTGGTCACAAGATGGATAGGGTTCTCGTAACCTCTTACCGCTTATCTTCCAAGGGGCTCTCACTGTATAAGGGAGCATGACAGGTAGATTAAAATGAACCCAGGAGTAAATGAGGGGTGAGGAGCTAATGTAAAATAGAAAAACAGCCAGCCTGAAACTTCCAAGTAGGAACATTGTTGTCATGGTGTGGGCATTTTTAAAGTGGTTGTTTCAGAGCAGACATACATATTTTCTTCAAAGTTTGATTGCATATGTACATAGCTACAGCTACATTGGGGGATTTATAATATAACTTTAACTACATTTTAATCTTCTTGACAAGAATCTTGTTTCATTCGTCCATATACCGTGGCATCTTGTCCCAAAGTAGTCATTCCAGAAAAGCTCACTTAAAAATTAGATTGAACAAATGAAAAAATCTGTGAGGAATGATGTGGGAAACAAAGGCAGAAGAAAAATTATTAAATTTCCTTACCACCTACAGCCCATTGACAAGTCCTTGAAGCAGGTAGAGTGACATTCTCTAGGGACTCAACTGCCTCCATGTTAATACTTTGCTAAGAGCAAAAGACAATCCTAGCCCAACCCCACCCCCAGGATCCTGTAAGTCTACTTTAACATACAAAAAATCATTTAGAAATTTCCTTTATCTCTAAACTCTCCCAAGATAACGTGTTGGCAGTCATCCCCCAAGCATATGTCCCACCGATATACATCTGAAGGGTCTCATGACTAAGGCTTTATTAGATGGTAATAAATGACCTTTTCCCAACAATAGCTAGCCCCCTCAAGGTCCTAGAAACCTTGCTTCCAAAATTCCTTAGAGACTTATGCTATCCCTAACCCCCTCCCAACTTGAAAGTATATAATGGGCCACTTCTCATCACCCCATTGCAGCTCTTTCTGCCCACGGGTCCTGTCCCTGTGCTTTAATAAAATCACCTTTTTGCACTAAAGACATCTCAAGAATTCTTTCTTGGCTGTCAGCTTTGAACCCTAATGTTCTTTCCTACATCAAGGAATTATATCATGTGAGATAATATTGAGAAAGAGATGGGGTTCCTTATGAATTTTTAGGGGGGGCTTACAGGTTGGTTCTTTACAGAGGCTTGGTCTAAAAAAGACCTCAATTCTGATACCCATTTAAGTTAGGAAGTGTCTATAATTTAGGTGGAATTTCACTCAAAGAATCTGGGTTCAACACCTACCACCTTAAATACTACATTTCAACACATAAAGAGATTGAAAAATGTACCAAAATTTCATTATGTTTGCTCTACATTTCTTTGAAAAACACTAATATAAGATTGCTCTAGTTTCTATAGAACATGAGCCCATGTTCTCTAGTCCAGACTGACATAAATCCATGTAGAGAGAGAATCTTTGTGATTTTACTTTTCCATCTGAAGCTAGGAAGGAGAACTTTTCTCATTTGTTCATGTGTCACTGTATTAAACACTGGCATGCCTTATGTAGATAATTCTCAGCCAAAGTCACACTCCTGAGTGCGAAAGAGGGATAGGGAAGGATACCTGTAGTTGTTAAAACTCATCTTGACTTATTTTAAACTGGCTCTGAAAATGTGCTGTGACTTTGTTTTGGCCATCAATGATAGAAATCTTTGACTCTATTTGAGCATTTGTTCATTCCATCCTGGTGTTGTTTATACTCAGAAGTCAAGAAATGTGAAAGGACACTTTTCTTCTGTTTTTGGTTGTAGAGTGGTCTGTTACACACTCTGCAGGGACTGCAAAGGAAATCACAGAGGTTTCAAACAAGAGGAACTTCAAATACAGTGAGAATAAGAGAAATGGAAAAGAAAGAGTTGTTATTAATGAGGCATATCTGAAAAGGTCCCCTACTAGTTGACTGACATGATATCTGTGTCTATGTAATAAAAGAAGATGAAATAATATAGTAGCATTAAAATTTTTAAATTTAAAATTTAAAAGAGGTAATTATTTTTTAATTATAAAGTTTATACATGCTCAAGGTAAAAAAAATCCAAGTGTTAGATGAATTTAAGGTAAAAATAAAAAATTCTGTGGGCGCCTGGGTGGCTCAGTTGGTTAAGCGACTGCCTTCGGCTCAGGTCATGATCCTGGAGTTCCTGGATCGAGTGCCGCATCGGGCTCCCTGCTCGGCAGGGAGCCTGCTTCTCCCTCTGACCCTCCCCCCTCTCATGTGCTCTCTGTCTCTCTCATTCTCTCTGTCTCAGATAAATAAATAAAATCTTTAAAATAAATAAATAAATAAATAAATAAGTAAATAAAAAATTCTGATCTAGGTTCATATTCTAGGTAACAGTCTGGAATTTCTTGTGTTTAGTTATGTTCAATGCAAATATACCTATATACATTTATTTGGGAGTCTATCAGAAGTATTCAACAACAAAATTGATAAAGGGCTTAAATGTAAAAAAAATCTACTCATTTAATAATGAAAGAATGTTAACCTCTTGTTTGTTAATATTATCTTACAATGTAGTGCTATACTGGATCTAGATAGTCTGTCAGTAATATCAGAGACCCCAAGCTATGAGATGCAGGTCATATGGAATGCATCACAGGAGAGATGCTTATAGCAATTCTAGCAACCTTGCTTGTAATGCGTGAGTTGTCACACTTTTCATTTATGTGTGTTGGTAGGTCAGTTAAACTGCAGTTCAGTCAATACATATAAGCAGAGTTGCAATCTCTCTTCTCACATTCTGAGGTCAGTTTTAAACTGTAGTTAGGAATTTTTCAGATTTTAAAAAAGGTAATACAGTATATACATCAACATCATATATTTTGTAGCATCCACAGAGGAGTCAGGCAGTATCATATAATCAAATACATTAATATTTCTTCAGTTAAATGTAGGAATAGTCAGATTCTGCTGTTAAATAAATTATGCAGAAGTTTCAAGTTTCAGAACCTTTCAGATTTCAGAATTGTGGACTGGTAGGATAACTCTCTTCTTTAATCTTGATAATGAAAAGAAAAATCAAGAGAACACATCCAGAAGATATTAGCATTAGATTTAATTTTTTTTTCAAATAGCGTGCTCTTTTGGAGTTAAGAAATATGAACTCCAGAGATCTCATTATATAGCGTATATTAGTCATTCAGGTAAATTACTGTATGAATATACAAAATAAAAGATAAACTTAAATGGGTGCATTTAGAAGCTTGTATTGAGTAGCTCTCCCAGTTGGGACTTCAGAGCAGCACAGAGGAGGGTCTTTTTTAAACAACAGAATCTAGTTCTGATGGAGTAGTTTGAGGTAGTATTTGGAAATTAAAGAAGTTCTTTCTATGAGGATTTTGACTAAGAACACTGAAGTTCTTAACAGAGAATTTTCTTAATTCGTGCTTTTATGGCTTAGACCAAGGGTGGCACATGTTTAAATGAAATGTCTCATATAAAACTGTAGCTTGCTTTTACATTTCAAGTAGCTATTTAGATACCTGGTCTCCATTGTGTGATCCTTTGATTTGAACATAGTTTGTCTTTCATTTCCATCCAGTTTCCATGGCTAAAACCCTTAGGTTAGGCCAGAGTGTGGTAATGGAGGCAATTATGCCATTGAGCATGTGGGCCTAGCTCTCAGATTAAGGTTTTGCACCTGGGTATCATTAGTCTTTCCCATATTAATTTATTATTTAAGGGCTTATTATTTGAAAGCCCTTATAGCGCATAAGCAATTAGAGTAGCTGAGTGTCTCTCTGTTGAATGTATTTATTTTGCTTTCCTAGCTTTTTATGCCAGAATAATTAAATCCTCTTCTGTCAGTAGCAGACTGTTTTGAAATTGACAGCACTCTTTCCTGTCCTCTTCAATAAGAAAAAAACAAAACAAAACAGAGACCTACAGATAAATAATAAACTTTAAAAAAGAGAAAAGGAAAGGAAAACCTACTGGCCAAGAGGATATCCCCCCCCCCCCACCAAAAATCAGCAACTTTTACTGAATATATTTTATTTATTATTATATTTGTCTTAACAGAGTTTACAAATGCTACTGTTTTGACTGTGTCAGAAACAACTTGCTCCTTGGAAATGAATATTCCATATAGCAAATTTGTCCAACATAGTGTGTGAGTAACAAGACATTACACAGAGCATATAAAATTAAGTGACCTATTGCAGAGGACACTTTTGGGAGAAGAAAATGGATTGGCTTGACCTCACGGGAATATTCATTTACATATGCTTTGGATGCAGTGAACACTTTGCAAGTTTTGAATTTTACCATGTGGCTGTTGTAGCAGAAGAGCTGGTCTCTTTTCTAAAGAGTATATTTGCATATGATAGTTTAACAGCTTTTCCCTTTTGTTCCTAGAAGATTAAGTCTCAGTCCTAGGGGAAAATAAAGGTGGTTCCTTACAATTTAAAAAAAGTGTAATTTGAAGATAAGAGTAAACTCTGAAAAGCACCTTTTATTTCCAAAAGCTCAGGCCAAGAAATACTGTTTTTCTCTGTATGTGCTAGCAGAGCTGTCCCTGATTCTTGGTGGCAGATGTGTCACCAGAAGCCCTGTGAAGTTGAAATACCTCATCAAAATCTTCTGCATCTATTGTTTGTCTACTTAGAGAAATCCAGCCTTCAGCATTTTACTCCTTTGGTTCAGATTTGGATGCTTTCTTTAAAATTCAAATTTTCTTGGTGGATGGATGGGTGCTTTCTGAACAACAGTGATTACCTCAGTTGGAAAAAAAGGCTCTGGGGCTTAAAAAAAGGTTAGGAAACTGCACAGCCCACACCTTTGGAGGGTCACATTACACATTAGCATATTAAAAGACCCTTACTGGTCGGGGAAAATCCTTTCAATTTTTTTTCAGGTGTTTCAAAGTTTTGACCTTGGTATTCCCCCACCTCCCCACTCCCCAATGCCTATTAGAGTACGTGGAACTAGTATCTCCTGGAATACATTTTGGGATATTATGTCATTTTCTGGATATTATCTTGGAATTGTTTATGGATTGCTCAAGGATATTCATTTCAACTTCACAAGAATGCAATTTCCTTGGGATTCTTCATATTCCTAGCTCCCATTAGACTGTGGCCAGCTGGAGACCATAGAATTCTCGGTCTCATTGCAAGGTAGCAAACAGATGGGATGTGAAGGCACTGGTTTGTTTCTTGAAGAGTCTTAGGGTCAGTAATCAGGAAGCTTTGCTTAAACTTTGACAAATGTTATATAGAAAAACTTTTGCTAAGCTTTTATCAGAATCTATATTCCACTGGAACTCTGCCAGTTCTTTGGGGTGACATTGTTCTTTACCAGACTTTGTCTCCTTCAATATTCTGAGGAACGAAGTGAGGTTTCAAAATAGCATGTAAAAATAGAAGGACTAGAGGTTTTCTTATGTAGATATTTGTGATTATTCTTCTATTAAAGTTGATTCAGCTGTTTACTTTTCTGTTTAAAAATTTTTTTTTTCCTTTTTAAGTCTGGAAAAGAAGCTAAGTAACACTGAAGCAATTTTCAAATTAAAATAAAAGGGGCCCTGTGAAGGGCCTGTGAAATATCATCTATACTTTGTACTTTGTTTGCAAAGGTACTTCTAAAAATAATAATTTCTTTTCCCAGCTTATGCTAAAATAGGCCTTTAGTGGATGCAGAGTCCTTCTACGATAACAGATTAAACAATGTTGCACTTCTGAATGAAATTAGAAAATTAAAGACTTGAATTGGCTACGTAACAGGAGTCTTTTATCTCTGAAGAAATGCATGCTATTGATTGTAACCAAAAATAAAAATAGTACGCTCTGATATACTAGAAGAACAGTTTAAAAAACCATTGGGATGATGGTGGTGGTGATACAGATTTACTCATGATACAAAATAATAGAGTATAATACTTTTTTTTAAATGTATTTCTTTCCTTTTTTAAAAAAGGTTTTATTTATTTGAGAGAGCAAGCGAGCGTGCAGGAGCAGAGGGAGGGACAGAGGGAGAGGGAAAAGATGACTCTCAGCTGAGTGCAGAGCCCACCACTGGCTCTTGGCAGGGCTAGGTCCCAGAACCTTGAGACGCTTAACTGACTGAGCCACCCAGGCGCCCCTAGGGTGTAATACTTTGGAAACACTCGTGATCTGTTCTTAAATATTTTAGTTGAAAACCGTCTTTGACAGGACTGCTGTTCTCTGAACAAATTATTGTATTATTAAAGTATGATACACTTTGTGGCATGCTCTTGAGGAGCCTATTCCAAAAAACCCAAATTATACATAGTTTTTTCTAGCACATGTCTGAGAATTAACTTCTGTACTTCTTTAACTGGTAAAATTAGATTAAATCATGTAGGTCAAATGACACAGAATCAAATGAACTGAATAATAAACAGTGCTATCCTCCCCTACCCATCACTTCTAAATAAATGTATAAAGCAGTTCAAGAAAAATAATGTTGACACATAAGCAGTGTTTCCTTTAGATCCAGAATATGTTTATAGGTTGCCAGGAATCTATGAAAACTTAAAATGTGGTTATGTATCTAGATATTTGAAATCATTAGCCCCATTAGAACAGATATAAAGTCCAATTTTGCTATTTTATTCCCAGCATTGCAGCAGTGTGCCTGGTAGTTAGCACTTAATTAGTAAATGTTTATGGGATGGATAGGGCAATGAATAAATGAGTGACATATTTGAATATCTTTGATTTTATCCTGGTATTTCACATTGCATAAACAGTAAGAGTAGGCTTTCAAACTGATTGGTTGGTAGCATGGGGTACCTGCTGACCTAAGAAACAACTCTGCTGACTAATGAAGTCTTTTTCATTTGCAAAACAAAACAAAACAAAACAAAACAAAAAAACCCACAAAACAACAACAACAACACAACCCACAAAAAACACACAGAAAACTAAAAGATAGGGTTCCAACTAAAATACAGGACTTACTTCTACTCATTCATTGCTGATCTAAAATTCAAATTTAACTAGGTATCCTGTTTTTTATTTGCTAATTATAGCAATTATGCATAGAAAGAATAATGTTGCTAGTGTCCACAGTTGGTTTCTGTAGAAATCTCTGTTGGGGTCCCATTCAGATCCTCTTGAGTCACTCTGTGTATCTATCCCCCAGCTTTTCCAGGTTTTGCTACTAACTGCTAGCACCTTCAGCTTAGTCAAGAGGTTTGCCATTGGGCACTGGAGCTGCCTGGCTCTTTTTTTTTTTTTTTTTTAAATGATTTTAGTTTTGGATTATATCCACTCCTTGGGCTGTCATGCATCTAAAATAATGTGATTCAAAGGCTGTTTTACCTGTTTTCATGCTATCTGTGCAGTTACAAAATACTTTACAGTGCTGGGGAATAAAAGTTGTCTGAATCAGAAAGCCTTACTGAACAATACATAGAAAGGGTATATGGTTAGAAAAGCACAAAAATGAAAGGAATCTCCCCTTCGGTTTTAGCAAATGTTGAAAATAAATTTACTTGGGAAAATTTAAAATACTTTGCAATACCAAATATAAGGTATTCATGCAATAAGGCAACTCTCATTTTTCCAATGAGAAATCCAAGTAAATAATGCTTTGAATAATACTTATGGATGCAGGTGAGGTAGTCACGTGACTACTTACAATATTTAAAATAATTACTTACATATAGTTAAAATTATATAAAATAATGGGGTAATTGTGAATATTGCTATATTCCACTCTAATTTCATCATAATTTTTTTTTCTTTTTTTTTATTCTTATGTTAATCCCCATACATTACATCATTAGTTTTAGATGAAGTGTTCCATGATTCATTGTTTGTGCACAACACCCAGTGCTCCATGCAGAACGTGCCCTCCTCAATACCCACCACCAGGCTAACCCATCCTCCCACCCCCCTCCCCTCTAGAACCCTGTTATGCCTGGCTCTTTAGAATGAACTCTCCCTCCTGGATCAGGGTGAGTGTCAGGCTTGATCAAAAAGGAAATCCCAGCCTTGATTGTCTTCTTCCTCTTTTTGTCCTATTTCTCCCACTCCCTTACCTCCTCCTCCTGGGAGCTTCTGCCTTGAGAAATCAGCTGATGGTGTGTCTGTGAGTGTTGTTTCCAGAACAATTAGTAGAATCAGTAGACTGAGTAAAGAAGATAACCCTCACCAATGCAGGTGGGCACTGTCCAATATGTTGAGGGTCCAAATACAACAAGAAAAGTAGACGAAGGGTGAATTCTCTCTCTTTCTTCTTGAACTAAGACAGTCTTTAAGAGACCTGATCTTAGGGTGCCTGGGTGTCTCAGTCAGTTAAGCATCTGCCTAGGGTCCTAGGATCGAGTCCTGCATTGGACTCCCTGCTAAGCAGAGAGTCTGCTTCTCCCTCTACTCCTCCCGCCTTCTCATGCTCTCTCTCTCTCTCTTGCTCTTGCTCTCCTTCTGTCAAATAAATAAATAAAATATTAAAAAAGAGAGAGAGAAACCTGATCTTAGACAGTTTACCTCTTTAAGGAAAGAAGGTCTGCTACCAAAACCAGGGAGTTTAGGTCTTTAAAATTTTTCCTATTAGAAAGAAATCTTGCATTTTCATTAAGCTTTAAATAATAAGCAAGTACTCTATTTATAGCATGTGGTCCTAAAGAGTAGTAGCAGAACTTCCCTCACTGTGGTAAGGACACAGTGGCCTACAAAAACTCTCTTTGTCATGGCAGACTCAGAATTATAACCAAGATGGAATTGGGCTAACTTAACAGGGCTGTTGTATGGGCTTTCCAATGAAGACAAGAAATTCAATGAGATAGGTGAGTTCATTTATGGAAACTTTTCTCTGGTATGATATTTTTTACAAACATCACTTTAGTCTTACATTTTTTTGTCTGGAAAGATTTGTGGATTATGGTTGGACCATCCTGTTCCCAGATTGAACCTGGATTGCCATATAATTCACATAGCTCAGAGAATTTTGGCTTGGTTTATCCTGGTGAAGAACTGTATTCATTATCTACTCTTACATGGCAAATTATTGTAAAATTGAGCAGCTTAAAATAACAAACATTTTTATTATCTCACATATTTTCTGATAGGAATCTGAGAGTTGTTTAACAGGGTAGTTCTGGCTCAGGGTCTTTTGTGAAGTTACAGTTAAGTTGTCAGGGCTGTGGTCTCTGAAGACTTTACTAGGCCTGAAGGATCCATTTCTAAGCACTCACATGGCTCTTGGCAGGAGGCTTCAGTTCCTTATTATGGGAGCCTCTCATAGGGCTGCCCACCACATGACTTCCCCCAAAGTGAGTGATTTGAAAGAGTGAGAGAGAGAGCAAGAGAGCATACACACTGGCATCCAAAATGGAAGCTGCATCTTTTATAACCTAGTCTGAGAAGTGACATACCATTATTTCTGCCATATTCTATTCATTAGAAATGAATCACTAAATCCAGATCATACTCAAGGGGAGGAGAATTAGGCTTTACTTTTTGAAGGGAGGAGTATCAAAGAATATGTGTATACATATTTAAACCGCCACCAGCTGTGCCCCAGAGTAACATTACTTGAATGGATTCTTTTCATTCAATAGATATGTAAAAAACACATATTATGTACTCGTCTAAGAAACTGAAATAAAAAAGTGAATAAGACAAAACCTCTTAAGATATTCATGATCCACTGGAAGAGTGAGCCATGTATCATCACATTATTGCAGTGTAAACACACTTTACCCTGGCTACACAGTAGAATCCTGTCAAGAGCATTTTAAATATACTGATATTTGACCCCACCCAGACCACTGAATCAAAATCTATGTGAGTGGGGCCCAAACATCAATATTAATTTTTTTCCAGGTCAATATAATATGGAGCCAGATTGAAAATTCTCTTTAAAATTTAAGTTTAAAATTCACCAGACACTAACTGCAGTCTGACTTAGTTTGAGTTCTTCCAAAAACTGACCTTGTAATAAGGATTTTAATGTAGGTAATTTATTGGGAAGTGATTCTAGAAAGCCTTGCCAAAGCCTTGCCAAAGCCTTGGCCAGTGAGATTAGGCTAGGCAAGGAAGCCAGTAGTGAATTAGCAAACAGGTTATGACCATGAAAGGGAACCTTGGAGAGACTATACATCACCCTTAAGCATCTAGCCCACCTTTCCTATAGCACAGGCTTAAGGCACAAAGAGTATCAGTTTTTAAATCTGCAGACTATGTTTACTGACACCTCCTTTGTGAGGTAATGAGGTAGTTAACCTCTATAAAGTACTTAGCACAGTGGCTAGGGCATAATAAGACTCCAGTGTTGGAGTAGTGAGTAAGACTTTCTGTGCTACTTAGAAGTTTATGAGCACACAAATATAAGGATGAATTAGGACACTTAAGTGAAGTGCTGATGTTGTATAGCTTAAGGTAGATCAGGAATTAAGTAGATTTAAGTACTTGTAAATGGCAAATAACAAGGATATAGAGTTATGTTTGGGACAGAATTTTGGCTTTAGATATAGGCAGGTCTGTGTTCAAAACTTGACACCACTGTTTTTTACCAATTTGGACCTGGGAAGTCACTTAATCTTTCTGAGCCTCATTTGTAAAGTGGGAATAATACTAATAGCTACCCTAGAGAATTGCTATTGAAAAGATATGAAATAAAATCTGTAAAGGTAGCACAGTGCTTGGTATATTATTAGTGTTTAGTCTCCCAGGGATACCCATCCTGTGCTTGGAGTCTTATTAATGTCAATACCACTTTCTTGCTAACGCTAAGCTCTTACTCATGTAGAAAATGCAGCAACTTGCAGAGTTCTATTGTCAAAGTATTTCTAGGAATCCCCAGAATAGCAACTTATAGGTGCCCATTATTAGTTTCATTTCTATTATGGCCAGATAAGCAGGGACTCCCAGACACTGACCCTGACTTACCAGTAAAACTGTGTTTGTGTCAAGTCACTAGAATTAAATTCTGCTGTCACTCCCTTGGTGATGGTGGAACTGTTCCCTTGCATAATAACATTTATTGAGTATTTACTGTGTTTTCATCAGTCTTCTGAGTGTTTCACTAAATTTCATCTAATCCTCAGAGGAAACAATGTTACTATATCTAATTTACAGATAAGAATGTTAAAGCACATAGAATTGAAACAACTTTATCGTTTGTCTTCCTCCCCTCTCTTCCCCTTCCCTCCTGTTTGCTGTTTTCTGAGATTGGATCTGTGATTTGGTATCTGTCATTACTTTTGGAAAATTCTTGACTATTATTTCTTCAAATTTTTTTCTCCCTTATTCTCTTTTTTTTTATTTTGAGATTTTAATTATATTTATATTAAACAGTTTGCTATGGTCCTGTAGCTCTTGGATCCTCTGAATTTTTTCTCCTACTTTTTTCTCTGTGTGTTTCAGTTTAGGTAATTTCTATTGACTTATCTTCCAATAAATTGATTCTTTCCCCACAGGGCTACTTCAGATCTACTGATTAAATGCATTCTTCATCTTTGTGTTTTTCATTTCTAGCATCTCTTTTTTCTTAATTTAAATTCAATTAGCCAACATATAACATCATTAGTTTTTGATCTAATGTTCAGTGATTCATTAGGTGTGTATAACACCCAGTGCTCATCACATCATGTGCCCTCCATAATGCCCATCACTCAGTTACCTCATCCCTCCACCTACCTCCCTTTCTGCAACCCTCAGTTTGTTTCCCGGAGACAAGAGTGTCTCATGGTTTGTCTCCCTCTCTGATTTCTTCCCATTCAATTTTCCCTCCCTTTATCTATGATCCTCTGCGCTATTCCTTATATTCCACATGAGTGAAACCATATAAATGTCTTTCTCTGATTGACTTATTTCACTTAGTATAACACCCTCCAGTTCCATCCATGTCGATGTAAATGGTAGATATTCATCCTTTCTGATGGCTGAGTAATATCCCCTTGTATATATGAACCACATCTTCTTTATCCATTCATCTGTTGAAGGACATCTTGGCTCCTTCCACAGTTTGGCTATTGTGGATATTCCTGGTATGAACATTGGGGTATATGTGCTCATTCTTTTCACTATATCTATATCTTTGGGGTAAATACCCAGTAGTGCAATTGCTGGGTCATAGGGTAGCTCTATTTTTAACTTCTTGAGGAATCTCCATACTGTTTTCCAGAGTGGCTGTACCAGCTTGCATTCCCACCAACAGTGTAAGAGGGTTCCCCTTTCTCCACATCCCCACCAATATTTGTTGTTCCCTGTCTTGTTGATTTTAGCCATTCTAACTGGTGTAAGGTGGCATCTCATTGTGGTTTTGATTTGTATTTCCCTGATGACAAGTGATGTGGAGCATTTTTTCATGTGTCTGTTGGCCATTTGTATGTCTTCTTTGGAGAAGTGTCTGTTCATGTCTTCTGCCATTTCTTAACTGGATTATTTGTTTTTTGGTTATTGAGTTTGATAAGTTCTTTATAGATCTTGGATACCAGTCCTTTATCTGTAATGTCATTTGCAAATATTTTCTCCCATTTTGTAGGTTGCCTTTTAGTTTTGTTGACTGTATCCTTTGCCATGGGGAAGCTTTTTATCTTGTTGAAGTCCCAATAGTTCATTTTCGCTTTTGCTTCCCTTGCCTTTAGAGACATGTCTTGCAAGAAGTTGCTACAGCCAAGGTCAAAGAGGTTACTGCCTGTATTCTCCTCTAGGATTTTGATGGATTTCTGTCTCACATTTAGGTCTTTCATCCATTAAGAGTTTATCTTTGTGTATAGTGTAAGAGAATGGCCCAGTTTCATTCTTTGCATGTGGCCGTCCAATTTTCCCAACACCATTTGTTGAAGAGACTGTCTTTTTTCCTTTGGGTATTCTTTCCTGCTTTGTCTAAGATTAGTTGACCATAGAGTTGAGGGTCCATTTCTGGGCTCTCTCTTCTGTTCCGACCATCTGTGTGCCAATACCATGCTGTCTTGATGATCACAGCTTTGTAATATAGCTTGAAGTCAGAAATTGTGATGCCCCCCAGCTTTGGTTTTCTTTTTCAACATTCCCATTTCTAGCATTTCTATTTGATTTTTTTCTGCTAGTTTCCATTTCTCTGTTAAAATTATTTATCTGATCTTGCATTTTGTCTACCTTTTCTGTTAGACCCCTTAACAAATTACAGTTATCTTAAATTTCTTGTCTGATAGTCCTAATATCTCTTTATATCTATAACTGATTCTGTTAACTGCTTTGTCTTTTGATAGTGTATTGTTTTTATTCTTGCTTTTTTGTATGCCTTACAACTTTTGTTGTTATTGAAAGCCAAAAATTGTATGTAAGACCGTAGAAACAGGTAGTTTTATGTTTAGAAATGGGAATATCTTTTATTCCCCTTTATTGTGGGGATGCGAGTTAATCAAGTCAGGAATTGAACTAGGTTTGGGATTTGTTGTTGCTGTGATTACTTTTGGTGCACCACAGGCTACAGATTTCTTTGGCATTACCTTGTGTTTAGGGTAGGGACTAGCTTGTCAGAAGCTTTTCTCGATATTTGTTCCATTCTTCATTTTAGGCATGCCCTTTGTGCTGTGTCTCAAAGAAGTCCTCTCTTCCATGTTCTTACCCGTCTTCCATGTTCTTGCACCAGGGTTACTTGTTATTTAACAGCTATTATCCTGGTTCAGGGGGAGGGTAGGAGAGGGTCATTACCTGTGTTTGTGATTAAGCCTCAGGAGTAGTCAGGCACTGGGTCTCTGAGTCTCAGAGGTGTCGCTCTCTTAAGATTTGTGCCCCAGTCCCAGCCAGAGCTGTGGGCACAGCATATATTCTTGTCCCTTAACCTAGCTGAAATGGGTTTTCACCAGGGTCCTAAGGGTGACAGTGTTTATTTCGCTTCCCATAGCAACCTAAGGCTTTGGCTCTGTAGGGGAGACTGGAAAAGAGGAAAATAACCTGGTGACTGCTGTTGCTTTCCCGCAGTCTGCATCATGAGGGATTCTTTCTTCAGCATCTCTCTAATCTTTTAATTAGTTATGTGGCAAAAAACCTGTAAGTGGGTGTGAAATTCCCTAAGTCTGGAGTCCCTGGGGGTCTGTATTCTCTCCTCAGCCCATACTTGGCCTTTACCAACTTGTGGATAGTTTTTGTTGGATTCTTCTCAGTGTCTGGCTGCCTCTGCCTTAGGTAGGAAGTGTTAGTGTCCTCGCTCTTCTTGAATGTACCAGTCTTTCCTTAAATTTCCAGTTAGTTTATTGCCCAGAATTCTCAGCTCTCTGATGAGTTCAAGAAAAGTTACGTATTTTCAGATTGTCTGGTATTTTTTGTTTTGGTTTTGTAAGGGTGGGAACATGTTTTTCTCAGCTTCCTACATCCCAAACAAGCTGGAAGTCCCATATGTCACTCAGGTTAACTTTTTACCTTGTTAATAAGAGGTAGAACCAGGATATGAGTCAGACAGTTAATTCCAGGCTTCATATTCTTTTTTTTTTTTTAAAGATTTTATTTATTTATTAGAGAGCGAGCGAGAGAGAGAGAAACAGCATGAGAGGGGAGAGGGTCAGAGGGAGAAGCAGGCTCCCCGCTGAGCCGGGAGCCCGATGTGGGACTCGATCCCAGGACTCCGGGACCATGACCTGAGCCGAAGGCAGTCGCTTAACCAACTGAGCCACCCAGGCGCCCCCAGGCTTCATATTCTTAACCACTGAGCAACTGAGTTGCTTTATCTTGGTAACAATGAAGCTTCACAGGCACTTTGCTGCTGGCCAGTGATGCTTTTAGTCTGTACTGTCTAATACAGTACTGACTATTTAAATTTATATTTAAGTTAATTAAAATTAAATAAAATTAAAAATTCATTTCCTCTGTCACACTGGCCATATTTCAAATGCTAATTAGCCACATGTTCTAGTGGCAGCCCTCTTGGACAGCACAGATTAGAACATTTTCATCACTGCAGAAAGTTCTGTTGAACAGCTCTGCTGTAGATCCTCCTGACAACATGACAGTCCCCTAACATGAGAGGAAAAACCCACTTTCCCTACTTCTGAGCAGTATTGTACTTGGGCCCAAATGCGTAACAGAATTTTTGCTCTTAAATCTACTCACCCCTTATAAGGTTAGGCCACTTGGGTACACTGTGATTTTTCTGCCCTCAACATGATTTCTCTCTCAGGAGCCTACACTTGACTGAAATTTGGCGTTCTTTGGGTTTTCTGTAGTCAGTCAGACACATGGATATACACATCTGTGTTTCATATATGCACATGAAACACATCTTTATTGGTCTATATTGCAATTGTGCTCTGAACTCAAGTAATCTCCCGACAGCCTCCTTAGCTCACATGCAAATGAGTGGACCCAGACAGAACATGAGGGTCTGCCACATAACCCCACCCAAGTACCAGAACTAATACTGTCTGTCATTAGATACTATCTAAAATGTGGCACAAAGTTTGTTCACTCAAGCTTTCTGGCTGAGATTTTATTTGGGGATCTTAAAACATATGTACCTTTAATTTCACCTCTGAAAGTTAGAAAGCAACACAAAATGTACAATATCCATCAAATACTTTTATCACTATCCAATTGTTAATAAGTTCAGCTGATCTAAAAACTTGTGTTTAGTTTTCTTTCATTTTGTACTCATATGCTTTAGGTATTTTTCTTTTTCCCAAAGCCTCCATATTTGGAGGGCAAAATAATAATGATAATAATAATAATAATAGCAAATATGTGGATGGCATTCAGCATATGCTAGGCACATACCCATTTATTCTTCACCACAACCCTATGAGAGAGGTACAATTAATATCACCCTGGTTCATAGATTAGGAAAACTGACACAATGAGAGGTTAAGTTCTCATTGCTAATATAATAGAACAGAGATTTGAATTAAGATAGGCTGGTTTCAGGGGCCAGGCATTTAACTTGAATGTTAATTATCTAAAGTGACTAATTACCTGCTTAACATTTCCCTATTTTTCTTCAAGATTCTCTGAACATCTTCCCTACTAGAGAAAAGTACTGGTCATCTTTTCCTAGATTGGATGTTCCTGGCTTGTTAGTCAATTACCCCACTTTTGCTCTGAACTTAGTTTTCACATATTGCCTGGATAATCCATTCCGTAAGTTCACCCTCTGACTCTCCTTTCTGACTGCTCTGACCCAGATGTGTGTTACTGGGTTTTTCCTTTTTTGTTTGTTTAAAGAAATCAATTCCTGCTATTTCCAGCACAAGCTTTTTTTCTTAATACCTTAAATCCTCAAGCTAGGGTTTTTCAAAGTAGGGTAGGTATTATTTTTTTCCATGTAAATTAAAAGGTAAAGATGTAACCATGTAATTTGTCATATTAGTTTTTATATCTTTGCTAGAAAACTTGAATGCCATGATTGAGGGAAAATTATTAAACCATGCTATTCATTCAGTTCTCTCAATTCTGAGACCCGTGATATAATTCTTTTTTTCTACTTGCCATTATCCATCTCTCCCTTCTACCACCTCCAGTTTTTCTACATCACACACTTGGGTTGTGTCAGCCTTTACAGATTATTTTTAATGAAAATGTTTAAGTGCAATATTTATCATGTTAATATAATGTATAATAATAATAATGTGACCTAATGAAGAAAAATAGCACAAGTAAGCTGTATTCATATATTGTTTTTAAAATGTATAAATGTTAAGAGAATTGAGGTACTAAGCATGCTCAGTTTATATGTACTGAGTATGTGCACTTGGTGACACTGCCTTCTAATACATATTAAGGCTAGGTAGTCACTGTGCTGTGTCGTTTACCTAAACACGATTTGTGACCTTAAATTTCCCATTTGTTCTCATCTAAGCTCACCTAAGAGCCAAATTTAATGTGTTTTTTCCCTGGTACTAGTGCTTACAGAAACCCATATTCCCTGACATTTAGAAAACAGTGTTGCCCACAAAAGCCATTAACATCTAAAGAGATTAAATTAAAATTCATTTACAGGCCTCGCACGTCCCCTGAACATTCTTATTCTTATTTTAAGGCTTCAGTGTAAGCTGAACTTTTCCCAAATTCCTGATAGTAAGTTTTTATCTTATAAGAGTTAAACTCATCTAAACTCAGTGTCTCTCCTTCTCTTTCTAATAGATGCCAAAATAACAATCTAATTGGGAAATTGGACTAATTGCACAGAGAGGCATCCTGATATATACATACTCTGATTTATCTAAATACAGCTGAGAAACTAGTTTCTCTTCTCTTGTCTGCTATTATTTTGGCTGAGAGGAGGTAAGACATGGAGCTAAGAGCCATAATATCCTAACTATTAATCTACTTGCTTATCTTTTTATTCTGAATGTGTTATATCTTTACATATGCCAAATATTTCCTTTATGATTTGTCTAGGCTATTAAAATGTCAGAAGAGATGTAAACTACCAAAACAGGAGATCAAATTAATTATTTATATTGTCCTTATTAATATAGCAGTGGGCCTAAGAGCATATTTGAAAAATGTAATAATTTTTTTAAATTTTTTTATTGTTAGGTTAATCACCATCATCATTAGTTTTTGATGTAGTGTTCCATGATTCATTGTTTGTGCATAACACCCAGTGCTCCATGCAGAACATGCCCTTTTTAATACCCATCACCAGGCTAACCCATCCTCTCACCCCTCTCCCCTCTAGAACCCTCAGTTTGTTTTTCAGAGTCCATCATCTCTCATGGTTCGTCTCCTCCTCCAATTCCCCCGCTTCATTCTTCCCCTCCTGCTATCTTCTTCTTCTTTTTTTTTTTCTTAAGTATATTGCATTATTTGTTTCAGAGGTACAGATCTGTGATTCAACAGTCTTGCACAATTCACAGTGTTCACCATAGCACATACCCTCCCCTATGTCTATCACCCAGCCACCCCATCCCACCCACCCCACCCTCCACTCCAGTAACCCTCAGTTTGTTTCCTGAGATTAAGAATTCCTCATATCAGTGAGGTCATATGATACATGTCTTTCCCTAATTGACTTATTTTGCTCAGCATAACACCCTCCAGTTCCATCCACGTCTTGCAAATGGCAAAATCTCATTCCTTTTCATGGCTGCATAATATTCCATTATATATATATATACACATACATATATATACATACCGCATCTTCTTTATCCATTCATCTGTCAATGGACATCTTGGCTCTTTCCACCGTTTGGCTATTTTGGACATTGCTGATATAAAATCGGGGTGTACATACCCCTTCGGATCCCTACTTTTGTATCTTTGGGGTAAATACCCAGTAGTGCAATTGCTGGATCATATGGTAGCTCTATTTTCAACTTTTTGAAGAACCTCCATACTGTTTTCCAGAGTGGTTGCACCAGCTTGCATTCCCCCCAAAAGTGTAGGAGGATTCCCCTTTCTCCGCATCCCCGCCAACATCCGTCATTTCCTGACTTATTAATTTTAGCCATTTGACTGGTGTGAGGTGGTATCTCATTGAGGTTTTGATTTGGATTTCCCTGATGCCAAGCGATGTTGAGCACGTTTTCATGTGTCTGTTGGCCATTTGGATGTCTTCTTTGGAAAAATGTCTGTTCGTGTCTTCTGCCCATTTCTTGATTGCATTATTTGTTCTTTGGGTGTTGAGTTAGATAAGTTCTTTATAGATTTTGGATACTAGCCCTTTATCTGATATGTCATTTGCAAATATCTTCTCCCATTCTGTCGGTTGTCTTTTGGTTTTGTGGACTGTTTCTTTTGCTGTGCAAAAGCTTCTTATCTTGATGAAGTCCCAATAGTTCATTTTTGCCCTTGCTTCCCTTGCCTTTGGTGATGTTTCTAGGAAGAAGTTGCTGTAGCTGAGGTCGAAGAGGTTGCTGCCTGTGTTCTCCTTTAGGATTTTGATGGGCTCCTGTCTCACATTGAAGTCTTTCAACGATTTGGAGTCTATTTCTGTGTGTGGTGTAAGGAAATGGTCCAGTTTCATTCATCTGCATGTGGCTGTCCAATTTTCCCAACACCATTTGTTGAAGAGACTGTCTTTTTTCCTTTGGACATTCTTTCCTGCTTTGTCAAAGATGAGTTGACCATAGAGTTGAGGGTCCATTTCTGGGCTCTCTATTCTGTTCCCTTGATCTATGTGTCTGTTTTTGTGCCAGTACCGTACTGTCTTGATGATGACAGCTTTGCAATAGAGCTGGAAGTCCGGAATTGTGATGCCGCCAGCTTTGCTTTTCTTTTTCAACATTCCTCTGGCTATGCGGGGTCTTTTCTGGTTCCATACAAATTTGAGGATGATTTGTTCCATTTCTTTGAAAAAAGTGGATGGTATTTTGATGGGGATTGCATTGAATGTGTAGATTGCTCTAGGTAGCATTGACATCTTCACAATATTTTGTTCTTCCAATCCATGAGCATGGAACGTTTTTCCATTTCTTTGCATCTTCCTCAATCTCTTTCATGAGTATTTTATAGTTTTCTGAGTACAGATCCTTTGTCTCTTTGGTTAGATTTATTCCTAGGTATCTTATGGTTTTGGGTGCAATTGTAAATGGGATCGACTCCTTAATTTCTCTTTCCTCTGTTTTGTTGCTGGATAGGAATGCCACTGATCTCTGTGCATTGATTTTATATCCTACCACTTTAATTCCTGAGTCTTTTGGGTTTTCCACATAAAGTATCATATCATCTGCAAAGAGTGAGAGTTTGACTTCTTCTTTGCCAATTTGGATGCCTTTGATTTCTTTTTGTTGTCTGATTGCTGGGGCTAGGACTTCTAATACTATGTTGAATAGCAGTGGTGATAGTGGACATCCCTGCCGCGTTCCTGACCTTAGGGGGAAAGCACTCACTTTTTCCCCATTGAGAATGATATTCGCTGTGGGTTTTTCATAGATGGCTTTTATGATATTGAGGTATGTACCTCTATCGTTATACTCTGAAGAGTTTTGATCAAGAAAGGATGCTGTACTTTGTCAAATGCTTTTTCTGCATCTATTGAGAGGATCATATGATTCTTGCTCTTTCTTTTGTTAATGTATTGCATCACATTGATTGATTTGCGGATGTTGAACCAACCTTGCAGCCCAGGGATAAATCCCACTTGGTCGTGGTGAATAATCCTTTTAATGTACTGTTGGAACCTATTGGCTAGTATTTTGGTGAGAATTTTTGCATCCATGTTCATCAAGGATATTGGTCTGTAATTCTTTTTGATGGGGTCTTTGTCTGGTTTTGGGGTCAAGGTAATGGTGGCCTCATAAAACAAGTCTGGAAGTTTTCCTTCCATTTCTATTTTTTGGAACAGTTTCAGAAGAATAGGTATTCATTCTTCTTGAAATGTTTGGTGGAATTCCCCTGGGAAGCCACCTGGCCCTGGGCTTTTGTTTTTTGGGAGATTTTTGATGACGGCTTCAATTTCCTTAGTGGTTATAGGTCTGTTCAGGTTTTCTATTTCTTCCTGGTTCAGTTTTGGTAGTTGATACATCTCTAGGAATGCATCCATTTCGTCCAGATTATCTAATTTGCTGGCATAGAGTTGCTCATAATATGTTCTTATAATTGTTTGTATTTCTTTGGTGTTGGTTGTGATCTCTCCTCTTTCATTCATGATTTTGTTGATTTGGGTCATTTGTCTTTTTGATAAGTCTGGCCAGGGGTTTATCAATCTTGTTAATTCTTTCAAAGAACCAGCTCCTAGTTTCGTTGATCTGTTCTATTGTTCTTTTAGTTTCTATTTCATTGATTTCTGCTCTGATCTTTATGATTTCTCTTCTCCTGCTGGGTTTAGGCTTTATTTGCTGTTCTTTCATCCAGCTCCTTTCGGTGTAGGGTTAGGTTGGGTACTTGAGACCTTTCTTGTTTCTTGAGAAAGGCTTGTAATGCTATATACTTTCCTCTTAGGACTGCCTTTGCTGCATCCCAAAGATTTTGAATACTTCTGTTTTAATTTTCATTGGTTTCCATGAATTTTTTTAATTCTTCTTTAATTTCGGCGTTGACCCATTCATTCTTTAGTAGGATGCTCTTTAGCCTCCATGTATTTGAGTTCTTTCTGACTTTCCTCTTGTGATTGAGTTCTTGTTTCAAAGCATTGTGGTCTGAAAATAGGCAGGGAATGATCCCAATCTTTTGGTACCAGTTGAGACCTTATTTATGACCTAGGATGTGATCTATTCTGGAGAATGTTCCATGGGCACTAGAGAAGAATGTGTATTCCATTGCTTTGGGATGGAATGTTCTGAATATGTCTGTGAAGTCCATTTGGTCCAGTGTGTCATTTAAAGTCTTTATTTCCTTGTTGATCTTTTGCTTAGACGATCTGTCCATTTCAGTGAGGGGGGTGTTAAAGTCCCCCACTATTATTGCATTGTTGTCAATGTGTTTCTTTGCTTTTGTTATTAATTGCCTTATATAATTGGCTGCTCCCATGTTAGGGGCATAGATATTTACAATTGTTAGATCTTCTTGTTGGATAGACCCTTTAAGTAGGATATAATGTCCTTCCTCATCTCTTATTACAGTCTTTGGTTTAAAATCTAATTTGTCTGATAGAAGGATTGCCACCCCAGCTTTCTTTTGGTGTCCATTAGCATGGTAAATGGTTTTCCACCCCCTCACTTTCATTCTGGGGGTGTCTTTGGTTCTAAAATGAGTCTCTTGCAGACAGCATATCGATGGGTCTTGTTTTTTAATCCAGTCTGATAGCCTGTGTCTTTTGATTGGGGCATTGAGCCCATTTACATTCAGGGTAACTATTGAAAGATAGGAATTTAGTGCCATTGTATTGCCTGTAAGGTGACTGTTACCGTATATTGTCTGTGTTCCTTTCTGGTCTATGTTACTTTTAGGCTCTCTCTTTGCTTAGAGGACCCCTTTTAAGATTTCTTGTAGGGCTGGTTTCGTGTTTGCAAATTCCTTTAGTTTTTGTTTGTCCTAGACGGTTTTTACCTCTTCTTCTATTTTCAATGACAGCCTAGCTGTATAGAGTATTCTTGGCTGCATAGTTTTCTCGTTTAGTGCTCTGAAGATATCCTGCCAGTCCTTTCTGGCCTGCCAGGTCTCTGTGGATAGGTCTGTTGCCAGTCTAATGTTTCTACCCTTGTAGGTTACATATCTCTTCTCCCGAGCTGCTTTCAGGATTTTCTCTTTGTCTATGAGACTCGTAAGTTTTACTATTAGGTGTTGGGGTGTTGACCTATTTTTATTGATTTTGAGAGGGGTTCTCTGTGCCTCCTGGATTTTGATGCCTGCTTCCTTCCCCAAATTAGGGAAGTTCTCTGCTATAATTTGCTCCAATATACCTTCTGCCCCGTTCTCTCTTTCTTCTTCTGGGATCCCAAGTATTCTAATGTTGTTTCGTCTTATGGTATCGCTTATCTCTCGAATTCTGCCCTCGTGATCCAGTAATTGTTTATCTCTCTTTTTCTCAGCTTCTTTATTTTCCATCATTTGGTCTTCTATATAACTGATTCTCTCTTCTGCCTCATTTATCCTAGCAATTAGCGCCCGTATTTTTGATTGCATCTCATAATAGCATTTTTGATTTCGACTTGGTTAGATTTTAGTTCTTTTATTTCTCCAGAAAGGGTTTCTCTAATAACTTCCATGCTTTTTTCAAGCCCAGCTAGTATCTTTAAAGTGATGATTCTGTACTCTAGATCCGACATCATAGTAATGTCCGTATTGAGTAGGTCCCTGGCAGTCGGTACTACCTCTTGTTCTTTTTGTTGAGGTGATTTTTTCCATCTTTTCATTTTGTCCAGTGGAGAATAGGTCAATGAGAGAACAAAATGCTAACAGGGTAACAACGTCCCCAGAAAATATACTCTAAACAAATCAGAAAAGACCTGAAGCCAGGGGAAAAGAAAGAAAAAAGGAAAAGAAAAAGAAAAAGATAAAAACAAACAAAAACAGAACAAAACAAAGAAAAACAGAATATGATCAAATATGATCAGGCTGGTGCATAGATCAGTTCCATACACTAGATTTTGGGTGTATTTTGGTCTTTTAGAAAAAATTCCCTCCCATAATTTTAAAGTAAGAAAAACTTATATATGTACAAAAATAAGGGTTGATATGATGAAGGGATGGAATATGACTGTAAAGATGAAAAATATAAAATATTTTATAAAAGGAATTGATAAGAAGTTGTTTGAAAAAAGAAGGGGATTTAAAAAAAAAAAGAAAAAAAAAGGGAGAGAATGTCATCAGGCAGGAAACTAGAACAAAGCCATACACTAGAGGTTTAGGGTATATTTTGATCTGTTAGAAGAAACTGTATCTCAATATTTTAAAGAGAGAACATGTCATATATATATATACCAAAAATAAGGGTAACTACTATGAAGGGATAGAATATGACTCTAAAAATGAAAAATAAAAATGTTTTTTAAAGAAGGGATTGATAAGATGTTGGTTGAAAAAGGGAAAAAGAAAAATTAAAAAAAAAAAGTTAAAAAAACAAATTAACTTTGAAAGACTGAAGAATCATGGTAAAAGCCATGGATTCTATGTGCATTATTCCCCTAGTGCTGAAGTTCTGCTGTTCTTATTGATCAGTAAACTTGGTCTTGGCTGGCTGTTCTTGCTGATCTTCTGGTGGAGGGGCCTGTTGCCGTGGTTCCCAAATGTCTTTGCCAGAGGCGGAATTGCCCTGCCCTTGCCAGTCCGGGCTAAGTAATCTGCTGGGGTTTGCTCTCGGGAGCTTTTGTTCTATGCAAGCTTTCAGTATAGCTTTGGAGGAGGAGAGTGAAAGGGCAGCCTCCCAATCTCCACCCCAGAGGAGCTGAGAACTCAGGGCCTCGCTCCTCAGTGAGCCCCAGAGAAAAGCAGTCAATCACTCCTGTCTCCCTGGTCTCCGATCACACTCTGTGCTCACCCGGCCTGTGACCAAGAATTTCTATCTCTGGCACCCGACTCGCTGTGGAGTCTCTAAACCCAGCAGATCCCTGCAGTGCGCTCCCACGCTGCTCCTCCCGAGGGGGGAAGGTGAGTCTTCCCGGGTCTGCCACTTGTTGGGTCCCTGCTGGAGGAGCAGTGGCCCGACTGTGCCGTGGATCACGGTTTATGGCAACCCCGAGTTGAGAGCCTGCGCCTTGGCTCCGTCTCTGCAGCTGGCTTCCCATTCCCATACCTGGGAGCTCTGCCGCACTCAGGCACCCCCGGTCTTTTTGTGACCCCGAGGGTCCTGAGACCACACTGTCCCATGACACCCCCCACTTAGCCACTGGAGTGACGTCCCTCAGTGGAGCCGACTTCTAAAAGTTCCGATTTTGTGCTCCGAGTCTCTTATCACTTGCCAGAAGCGGCCGATGGAGGCCCCCTCCCCCGCTACCTATCCTCCCGAATATCGCCTCGGATGCACTTCTCCACACGTCCTACCTTCCAGAAAGTGGTCGCTTTTCTGTTCAGAGAGTTGTTGCTATTCTTTTCTTCGATCTCCTATTGAGTTTGTAGGTGTTCAGAATTGTTTGATCCCTATCCAGCTGAATTCCTGAGACCAGACGAAATCCAGGTCTCCTACCAAGAATGTAAGAATTACATCAACTAAAAGCAATAGGAGGTGGAAGAAGAAATTTAGATTTGTAAAGTAATGTTATATCCTAGGATCAGAATGGGAGTGTGAAATGTATGCAGTAAACAACCTGGCTAGAAATGCAAAGTTTCTGCCACAAACATATGAATAGTTCTCTTGCTCTGGGGGTCAGAGAGTTGGAATGTCGTAAGTGTTTTTTTTTTCCCCCTAAAGGGCATCCAGTTGTAATTCAAAAGATTTTAAAATGTAAATATGGACTCTGTAATCAGACCTGCATTTAAATTCCATCTCTCTAGTGTGTGACATTAAACAAATTCTTTATGACTTCAGTTTCCTAATCTGTGAAATGGGGATAAAAACAGTAACCACTTCATATGGCTGTATGTAGAGTGCTTCACATATTGTCTCGTACATGGCAAACATACCATAATGGTCACTGCTCCAATAATAGCATTATCAATAATATTAGCAATCATAATAATGGTAATACATGTAATAGTTAAAATTCTAGTGTGAAAAGATTGTTCCTTTTCTTTTTTTAAAGTGCATCAAGTTGCTTTCTTCATCCTCTAACTTTGCGGAATTCTAATTAACTGAAGTCCTTTGCAGAGCTAAGATAGATAGTTCTACCGTAATTAACCATGATTGAGTTGAATGAGGGTTCCCCTTGAGATGTGTCTGCATTGGACCATCATCATCTCCTAAACTGGTACCCTGTAATACCGTTTCTGGCATTGAATGAATGTTATTCAGGCTCAGTTTTCATGCCTCCATTTTGGGGATTTCTAATTTTTTTTTAATTTTTAATTAAAATAATTTTTTTTTTTTAAATAAAGGAGCCAAGTGATCCAAAGCCTGGAAGAGTTTACTATCTGTTTCTTGTTCTCTTGTCTTGAAATGTCCTTTCTACTTTGTTCTCCTACAACCTGTCCATCTGGTTAATCCCTTTCTATCTTTAAATCTTAGTTGAAGAACTACTTCCTTTAAGAAGCCTTTCTTATTCTATATAGTCGGATTATATTTCTCTCATCTGTTCGCCTGTATCATTGCACTTATTTACCCTAGATTTTAACCATTTATTTGTATACCACTCTCTTTAGATTCTGAGTTCTTTGAAGACAACGTATTTAATATCTATATCTTGGGTAGATGTCAGAATCTCAGTAAATGTAGAGTTAAGAAACTTTATAGCAAAAATAGAGGTCAAAGCAGAAACTACTGTTGCCAATAAGCATATAAAAAAGTACTTGATATAATTTCTTATCAGAGAAATGGAAATTCAAATCCCAATGAGATACCCAGGCATACCTACCAAAATGGCTAATATGAAAAAATCTAACCATACCAAATTTTAGATAAGAGGTAGAGAAATGGAGCTTTTATTCACTGCTGGTGGGAGTGTAAGTTGGTTTGGCCAGTTGGGACACTGTTTGGTAGTACTTATGAAAGCTGAACATATATCTACCTAATGATTCAGCAATTTCACTTCTAGGTATATACCCAAGAGGAATGAATGCATGTGCCTACCAAAAGGCAGTATAAGAATGTTCATAGTATCTTTATTCATAATAGTCCCTAAATGGAAGTATCACAAATATTCATCAATAGAAGGATGGATAAGCAAACAATGGTATATTCTAACAGTAATAGAAAAGCATAAACTCCTTACAAAAGGAGTTCAACAACATGGATCTCTCCTAAAAAAATTGTGTTGAAGGCAAAAAGCCAGACAAAAGAGTGGTTACTAATAGGATTTTATTTATATAAAATTCAAGAATAGGCCAAAGTAATCTCTGGTGATAATTGTGATAAAGTCACAATAATTGTTCTCTCTAGAGGAAGGATATAACAGGGAAGGGGGGTGGAGGAACTTTTTGGGGGTGATGAATGTTATATATCTTGATTTAAGTGGTGCTTACATAGCTTATACATATACAAAAATCCATCAAGCTGTACACTAAGATTGGGACACTTTATTATACATAAATTATCTTTAAAAAACTAAAAAATCATCCAGAATTCTAAAGCTCTAATAAATAAACTTAAATTTTTCCATATTTGTTTGCAGTTCTTGTTCATTCACTAAGTTGTGTATATTTCAATAAGTCTTCTAAATATATTTCACTCCAAAATGGTTAGATTTGGTAAACCAACCCTTTATACAGATACTCTAGAATGATATCAGCAGGAATGGCAGAATAAGGACCTACAAAAGTCCTCTCCTCTATAAAGCTGTAAGAACATTGACCAAAAAAAAAAAAAAATTGTCATAATCAACCTGTTCTGAACTCTGGAAATTAACCAAAGGCTTGTAACAATCTCAGGAGTATTTATTTAAGATGACTGGCTGAATCTTAGTAAAAACAGTGAGCTTTGTAGCATTTTAATTTGCTTTACACCCATCCCCTTCTCCCTAGCCATGTAGTAGCCTTCCAAACCAATTCTCTTGTAATTATGGTGAAAACCCTCAGCCTAGCAGCCTCTGGAGAAGGAGACAGAACTCTGGAGGAGGGATTAGAGCTCTTCCAAAGCCCAATTCTCATGTAACTGTCATTATTTGACTTGTTAGGCAGTTCCCTAAACAATTTCTACTTTTAGAACTTGCCTTTATTTGACCTAACTCAGACTTCAGTCCATGCCAATGTAGCCTTTTTTATGGAGCATTTATCAAAAACATTCAGTTCCAATTGCATAATATTACAGCTGCCTGAGGTGATAATAACATTTGGGAGAAACCACAAGATGATCAAAAAACTTAAAAGGAAAACTTAGAAATAAGATGTCACAGAGAGCTTTAAAAGGCTTGACATACTCCTGAGGATCTAGAATGCTATGTACGTCTGAAGGGCTATGGGCATGCCCACAAAAGACCCGAGAAAGCTATAAGCACTAACCTCTAGCTGACCTTGAGATCCATGAAAGTAGGAAGTGGAGGCTAAGGCAAAATAGTAAACTGCCTGCCTGTACATCAAAGGAATGCCCCAACATACACACAGAGCTACTCAGTAAAGGCTATGGACTTTAAAGAATTTAGGGAAATATCTGTCCAATAATTAACTAACCACTAAGCTACCTGAACAGAGTCTTCAGTGGCCACCCATCTCAAAGAATGACTGACCTTTAGAATTAGCTCAGAAAAGACACTAAATAAACTAAAAGCAGTAGCAATAACAAACATCTACAACAAACCCTGGAGAGAGAGAGAGGAATCTGATTTCCACAGTTGCCACATTATATTATTTAGAATATCTAGTTAAAAAAAAGAGAAACATGCAAAGAAACTAAAAGTATGGCCCATGCACAGGGAAAAAAGCAGTAAATTTTCTCTGAGGGCCCCAGACATTGGAGATACTAGACAAAGACTTTAATTCAGCTATTTTAAATATATCCAAAGAACTAAGGGAAACCATGTCTAAATTTTTTTTAAAAAATATGAGTGTGATAGAGACTATGAATTAAGAGAAGTTATGCAAGAGAACTAAACAGAAATTTTGATGTATAATAACTGAAATAAAAATAATTCATTATAAGAAGTTAACAGTTGATTTGAACAGGTGGAAGAAAGAATCAGTGAACTTAAAGATAGCAATGATCTGTCTGATGGGACAGAAAGAAACAGAATGAAGAAAAATGAGCACATTCTCACATACCTTTGAGACATCATTAAGTGTATCTACATTTGCATATGGGAGTCACAGAAGAAGAAGAGAGAATGGAGCAAAATATAAATATATATTTGAAGGAGTTTGGTTGAAATATTCCTAAATTTGATAAAAAAATATTTAGTATATTCATCCAGGGTGTTCAACAAACTCCCAGTAGGATAAGCTCAAAAAGATCCACACCTATGTACAATATAATTAAACTAGAAGGACAAAGACAATGAGGAAATCTTTGAAAGCAGCAAGGGGGATGTGACTTACCATGTGAAAGGATTTCCATTGAGAATGACAGCTGATTTCTCAACAATTCTTGAGACCTGAAGGCAGTGAGAGACCAAATTCAGAGTACTCAAGACAAACAAACAAACAAACAAAATACAAAGCCCTATTAACCAAGAATTCTGTGTCTTGTAAACCTATCCTTCAAAATGAATGAGAAATTAAAACATTCCCAGGTAAGCAAAAACAGAGAGAATTAGTCACTAGCAGACCTACATGAAGTACTGAAAGAAGTCTTCCATGTGTCACTGAAAGGGCAGTACATAGTAATTCAAATCCATGTGAAGAAATAAAGATACCAATAAATGTAACTACATAGATAAATCTAAAAGCCAGTGTAAATGTACTTTTTGTTTGTAACTCTTTTCTTCTTCCATGTGATTTTTAAAATAACTGTATAAAACAATCTTTATAAATCTGTTGATGGGCATATGACATATGTTGTAATTTTTACAACAGTAATAGCACAAAGGAGGGAGAGGGAATGGATTATTATAGGATCAAAGTTTCAGTGAACTATTGAAATTAAGTTGGTATTAATCCTCAGGACAACCATTAAGAAAATAATTCAAAATATAAATAAATAAATGGCAAAGGAATAAACTATCTATAAGAGACATACTTTAGATTCACGGACACAAATAGGTTGAAAATAAATGGATGGAACAAGATATACCATGCAAAGAGTAACCAAAAAAGAGCTAAAGTGGCTATACTAATATTAGACAAAATAGACTATAAGACAAAAATTGTTACTAGAAACCAAGAAGGATATATTTTTTTATTTTTTATTGTTATATTAATCACCATACATTATTACATCATTAGTATTTGATGTAGTGTTCCATGATTCATTGTTTGTGCATAACACCCAGTGCTCCATGCAGAATGTACCCTCTTTAATACCCATCACCAGGCTAACCCATCCTCCCACCCCCCTCCCCTCTAGAACCCTCAGTTTGTTTTTCAGAGTCCATCATCTCTCATGGTTCATCTCCCCCTCCGATATCCCCCCCTTCATTCTTCCCCTCTGCTATCTTCTTCTTTTTTTTTTCAAGAAGCATATTTTATAATGATGAAAGTGTCTATCATCAAGACGATATCATCATTATAAATATTGATGCATCTAACAAGAAAATCCCCAAATAAATGAATGAATACTAATAGAATTGAAGGGAGAAATAATCAGTTCATCAATAGTAGTTGGAGACTTCGTTACACCCCTTTCAATAATGGCAAAAGGAGAGGATCAATGAAGTGCTAAGGATCTGAATAACACTGTAAACCAGCTTGAGTAATATTATTATATACCAACTAGATCTTCTAGACATCTACAGAACACTCACCTATCAATAGCATGTACATGCAGAATCTCCAGGAGGGAACATACCGTAGGTCATAAACAAGCTTCAATAAATTTTAAAGAATTGAAATTGTACATAATATGTTCTCCAACCACAATAGAAAGACGTTATAAATCAATAACAAGAAAATTTATAAACATGTGGGAATTAACACACTTCTAAATAACCAGTGGGCCAAAGAAGAAATCACAAGGGAAATTAGAATATTCTTTGAAATTAGAATGAAAAAATAATATACTAAAACTAAGAAGCTACAGGGAAATCAGTGCTTAGAGAGAAATGTATAGTTGTAAACATTTCCATTAAAAAATGAAATATCTCACTTTATGTGGAAAACCCAAAAGACTCCACCCCAAAACTGCTAGAACTCATACGGGAATTCAGTAAAGTGGCAGGATATAAAATCAATGCACAGAAATCAGTGGCATTCCTATACACCAACAACGAGACAGAAGAAAGAGAAATTAAGGAGTCAATCCCATTTACAATTGCACCCAAAACCATTAGGCACCTAGGAATAAATCTAACCAGAGGCAAAGGATCTGTACTCAGAAAACTATAAAATATTCATGAAAGAAATTGAGGAAGACACAAAGAAATGGAAAAACGTTCCATGCTCATGGATTGGAAGAAAAATATTGGGAAGATGTCAGTGCTACCTAGAGCAATCTACACATTTCAATGCAATCCCTATCAAAATACCATCCACTTTTTTCAAAGAAATGGAACAAATCATCCTCAAACTCCCAGTAGGATAAGCTCAAAAAGATCCACACCTAGGTACAATTCAGAAAAGACCCCGCATAGCCAGAGGAATGTTGAAAAAGAAAAGCAAAGCTGGCGGCATCACAATTCCGGACTTCCAGCTCTATTGCAAAGCTGTCATCATCAAGACAGTATGGTACTGGCACAAAAACAGACACATAGATCAATGGAACAGAATAGAGAGCCCAGAAATGGACCCTCAACTCTATGGTCAACTCATCTTCGACAAAGCAGGAAAGAATGTCCAATGGAACAAAGACAGTCTCTTCAACAAATGGTGTTGGGAAAATTGGACGGCCACATGCAGAAGAATGAAACTGGACCATTCCACACAAAAATAAAAAATAAAATAGGCTCCAAATAGTTGAAAGACCTAAATGTGAGACAGGAATCCATCAAAATCCTAAAGGAGAACACAGGCAGCAACCTCTTTGACCTCAGCCACAGCAACTTCTTCCTAGAAACATCACCAAAGGCAAGGGAAGCAAGGGCAAAAATGAACTATTGGGACTTCATCAAGATAAGAAGCTTTTGCACAGCGAAAGAAACAGTCCACAAAACCAAAAGACAACCGACAGAATGGGAGAAGATATTTGCAAATGACATATCAGATAAAGGGCTAGTATCCAAAATCTATAAAGAACTTATCTAACCCAACACCCAAAGAACAAATAATGCAATCAAGAAATGGGCAGAAGACATGAACAGACATTTTTCCAAAGAAGACATCCAAATGGCCAACAGACACATGAAAACGTGTTCAACATCGCTTGGCATCAGGGAAATCCAAATCAAAACCTCAGTGAGATACCACCTCACACCAGTCAGAATGGCTAAAATTAACAAGTCAGGAAATGACAGATGTTGGCAGGGATGCAGAGAAAGGGGTACCCTCCTACACTGTTGGGGGGAATGCAAGCTGGTGCAACCACTCTGGAAAACAGTATGGAGGTTCTTCAAAAAGTTGAAAATAGAGCTACCATATGATCCAGCAATTGCACTACTGGGTATTTACCCCAAAGATACAAATGTAATGATCCGAAGGGGTATGTGCACCACAATGTGTATACTAACAGTGTCCACAATAGCCAAACTAAGGAAAGAGCCAAGATGTCCTTCGACAGATGAATGGATAAAGAAGTAGTATATATATACAACGGAATATTAAGCAGCCATCAGAAGGAATGAAATCTTGCCATTTGCAATGATGTGGATGGAACTGGAGGGTATTATGCTGAGCGAAATAAGTCAATCAGAGAAAGACATGTATCATGATCTCACTGATATGAGGAATTCTTAATCTCAGGAAACAAACAGGGTTGCTGGAGTGGTGGGGGTTGGGAGGGATGGGGCAGCTGGGTGATAGACATTGGGGAGAGTATGTGCTATGGTGAGTGCTGGGAATTGTGTAGGACTGTTGAATCATAGACCTGTACCTCTGAAACAAATAATGCATTGTATGTTATAAAAAAGAAGAAGATAGTAGGAAGGGAAAAATGAAGTGGGGGAATCAGAGGGGGAGACAAACCATGAGAGACTATGGACTCTGAGAAACAAACTGAGGGTTCTAGAGGGGAGGGGGTGGGGGGATGGGCTGGCCTGATGATGGGTATTAAAGAGGGCACGTACTGAATGGAGCACTGGGTGTTATATGCAAACAATGAGTCATGGAATGCTACATCAAAAATTAATGATGTAATGTATGGTGATTAACATAACATAATAAAATAAAATTTTTTAAGAAATTGAAAGATCTCAAAACAATAAACTCTCACCTAAGAAACATCAAAATAACCAAAAGCAAGCAGAAAGAAGGAAAAAATAAAGATTAGGGCAAAAGTAAATGAAATAGATAATAGAAAAACAATATAGAAAATATAACTAAAAATTGATTCTTTGTAAATATTTTTTAAAATTGTTAGACCTTAGGAGCACCTAGGTGGTGCAGTCAGTTTAGCATCTGACACTTGGTTTTGGTTCAGGTCTTGATCTCAGGGTCGTGAGATCAAGCCCCGCATAGGGCTCCGTGCTCAGCACAGAGTCTGCTTAAGAGTCTCTCTCCCTGGGGTGCCTCGGTGGCTCAGTCATTAAGCATCTGTCTTTAGCTCAGGTCATGGTCCAGGGTCCTGGGATCCAGCCCCACACTGGGTTCCCTCCTCAGCGGGAAGCCTACTTCTCCCTCTCCCACTCCCCCTGCTTGTGTTCCCTCTCTCACTGTGTCTCTCTCTGTCAAATAAATTAAAAAAAAAAATCTAAAAAAAGTAAAAATAAAAGAGAGTCTCTCTCCTTCTTCCTCTGCCTCCCCCTTTAAAATAAATAAATACATCTTAAAAAGTATAAAAATAAAATTGACAAACCTTTGGCTACACCGGCCAAGAAAAAGAGAAAAAGCTCAAATTACTAAAATAAGAATTTAAAGAAAAAAATTATAAGGGAATACTATGAATAAATGTATGTCAACTGATAATTTAGAACAAATGAGCAGACTTTTAGAAAGACACACACTACCAAAACTTACTTTAGTAGAAATAGAGACAATGAACAGACCTATAACAAGAGATTTAATTGGTGATAAAACGAAACAAAACAAAACCTTCCCACAAAGGAAAGCTCTGGCTCAAATGACTTCGTTGGTAAATTCTATCAAACATTTAAAGAACACCAGTTCTTACAAACTCTTCCAAAGAATAGAAAGAGGAGGTGCATAGTTTCTATTTATTCTGTAAGCCAACATTATCCTTATACCCAAATCAGAAAAACACTTGCCAAGAAAACTACAGACCAGTATCTCTTAAAATAGTTACAAAAAATCCTCAGTAAAATACTAGCTATGGAACCCAACAACGTAGTTAAAAAATTATATATTGGGGCACCTGTGTGGCTCAGTTGTTAAGCATCTGCCTTCGGCTCAGGTCGTGATTCCAGGGTCCTGGGATAGAGCCCCACATCAGGCTCCCTGCTCCGTGGGAAGCCTGCATGTAAAATGGCTCTTGTGTTTCTTGCTTGGATTTTCAGGTGCTGCCGATACTGGGACCGTATGGAGAAGGGAAGGTTAGAGATGAAGACAACAGGTTCAGTTTGGAAGATCTTACATTAAGGATGTTTAGCAAGGGGCACCTGGGTGGTTCAGTCCTTAAGCGCCAGCCTTCAGCTCTCAGGTCATGATCTCAGGGTCCTAGGATAGAGCCCTGCATCGGGCTCCCTGCTTGGTGGGAAGCCTGCTTCTCCCTCTCCCACTCCCCCGCTTGTGTTCCCTCTCTCGCTGTATTTGTCTATGTCAAATGAATAAATAAAATTTTTTAAATATAAAATAAATAAATAAATAAAAGTTATATATCATTACCAAGTGGTAGTTTCACCAGGAATGCAGAGTTGGTTCAATTTATGAAAATCACTGTAGTACATGATATTAATAGAATAAAGGGTACAGTCCTTATGATAATTTCAATAGATACAGGGAAAGCACTTGACAAAATTCAGCATCCTTTCATGATAAAACAGTTTTAAAAACTAGGACTGGAAGGCAACTTCCTTAGCTAATAAAGGACATCTATGAAAAATCCAAAGCTAATATCATACTTAACAGTGAAAGACTTAAAGTATCCGCCCTAATGTCAGGAGCAAAACAAGGATATTTACTCGTACTACTTTTACGCAACATTTTGCCTGAGTTTCTAGCCAGGAAAATTAGGTATGGAAAAGTGATAAAACTCATTTTGACTAGAAAAGAAATGAAACTATCTTTGTTCACAAATGACCTATCTTAACGTCTAGAAGATCTTAAGGAATCCACAAGAAAACTATTAGTGCTAATAAATACATACAGGGAAGTTATAGGATGTGAGATCAATATACAAAAATTCATATATATATGTTTTAAATATATATATATTTTTTTGATTAAAAAATCAAAGACATAAATATATGAAATCCATGTTCCTGGATTAGAAGACTTAATATTTCTAAGATGGAAATGGTCTTGAAATTAATCTATAGATAATGCAAGCCCTGTCAAAATCCTGCTTTTTTTTTTTATGGAAGTTGACAAGCAGAACTTAAATGTTATATGAAAATGCAAATGACCAAGTATAGCTAACACAATCTGGAGAAAGAAGAGCAAAGTTGAGGACTCACACTTCTTGATTTCAAAATTCACTACAAAGCTACAGTAATGAAGATTAGGTAGTACTGGTATAAGGATAGACATATAGATGAACGGAGTACAATTGATAGTCCAGCAATAAACTCTTACATTTATGGTCAATTAATTTTTGATTATGACATGACAATTCCATGGATAAAAAGTATTCTTTTCAACAAATGGTACTGCAGAAAAGTATGAAGTTGTATCCCTGTCTTATATCATATACAGAAATAATTCTAAAATAGATCAAAGACCTAAGTATAAAAGCTAAAAGTATAAGACTTTAGAATAAAACATAGACATAAATATCTCTGAATTTGGATTAGATAATGGTTTCTTAGATATGACAGCAAACATGCAAGCAACAAAAGAAAAAATAGATCAACTAGACTTCATCAAAATTAGAAGTTTCATGTTTCAATGGACATTATCAATAAAGTAAAAAGCCACAGAATGGGAGAAAATATTTTCAAATTATATATCTGATAAGGGACTTACATCCAGAATATATATAAAGAACACTTACAAATAACCCAATTAAAAAAGGGTCAAAGTAACTGAGTAGACATATTTTATCAATGAACATATACAAATGACCAATAATCACATGAAAAGATACTCAGCATTGTTAGTCATATGGGAAATGCAAAACAAAACCAGAGTGAGATACCATTTCACAGTCGCTGGGATGGTTATAATAAAAAAGACAGATAATTACAAGTGTTGGCAAGGATATAGAGAAATTGAAGCCCTTATATGTTGCTAGTAGGGATGTAAAATGGTACACCTGCTTTGGAAAACAGTCTGGTAATTCATGAAAATGTTAAACATAAAGTTACTATATGACTCAGTAATTCCACTTTAGGTATGTACTCAGTTGAAAATATGTCTACACAAAAACTGGCACATAGATGTTTATAGCATCATTATTCATAGTAGCCCCAAAGTGGAAATGACCCAATTGTCCATCAACTGAGGAATATGTATAGATACAATATGGTTTATCCATACAGTGGAATATTATTCAGCCATGAAAACAAATGAAATACTAATTCATGCTAAAGCATGGATGAATCTTGAAACATTATGCTCTTTGAAGGCAAAAGACCACATTTTGTATAAATTTATTTATATCAAATATCCAGAATAGATTTAGGGCAAATGGGAGGTAACTGCTAATGTTGCAGGGTTTTTTCTGGGGTAATATAAAGTTTCCAAAACTGATGTGGACAATTCTGTGAATATATTAAAAACCAGTGAATTTTATATTTGAATGGGTACGTTGTATGGTGTGTGAATTATATCTCGATAAAGTAGTTATAAAAAACCAATGGGCAAACCATTTGAATAGAATAGACATTCCTCCAAAGAAGATATACAGTGGCCAGTAAGCACATGAAAAGGTAATAAACATCATTCGTCATTAGGAAAAGGCAAATTAATCCACAATGAAACAGTACTTCATATACACTAGGATGGCTATAATCAAATAAATGAGCAATAACAAGTGTTGGTGAGGATAAGGAGATAGTGGAGCCCTCCTATTTTGCTTGTGGGTATGTAAAATAATGTAGTGGCCTTTGGAAAACAGTTGGAAATTTCTTAAAATGTTGAAATTACAGTTACCATATGATTCAGTAATTCCACACATAGGTATATACCCAAGTTGATGGAAAACCTATGTCTATGCAGGATCTTGTACCTGAATGTTCATGGCAACTTTGTTATAATAGTTAATAAGTGCAAAGAGGCCCCAGTTGTCCAATAACTGAGGAACAGACAAGTAAATGTGGTTTATTACACTGGAGAATTATTCAGCCATTAAAAGAAATGAAGTACTGATACTTGCTACAACTGGATAAATCTTGAAAATCCTATGCTAGGTGAAAGAAGCCAGGCACAAAGGCCACATATTATATCCTTTTACATTAAATGTCCAAGAAAGCCACATTCATACAGACAGAAAGTAAATTTGCAGTTTTCAGGGCTGGGAGTGGGGAATGAGTAAAGACTGTAATGCTTATAGAGGTTTCTTTCTGGAGTAATGAAATGTTCTGGAATCTTGTGATGACTGTACAACTTTATAAATATACTAAAACCCACTGAATTGTAGACTGTAACAGGGTGGATTTTTTGGTATATGACTTATATTTCAACAATAACAACAACCAAGACAAAATCACTTTAAAGACACAAACTTCTGCGGGCATAGTTTGCAGCCATCAGGTTATGTCCGTCTAGGTAAAACTCTGGATTCCAGTCTGTGTGTGGGGTTCTCAGTGTAACTGCAGTGAAATAGTGCACTCATAATATTCTTTTGGGTGGCAGTGTGCCCTAAGTGTCCAGCACAGTTAAGGTGTATTCTTTCACTAGGTGGTCAGAAGACAGTACAGAGCACTGCATATTATGCATGAGGTTTTTTTGTTTTTATTTTTGTTTTTTGAGGGATTGAAACTGTTGAATGACAGTCATGGCATTTCTGAAATCTCCTCTTCAGAGGTGTGGCATAAAAAACGACTGAGTTTGCCCAGTAAATGTCCTTCTAAGTAATTGCTGTCTCTAACAGTTTTAGAATTTTCTTTGGAAAGCACAGCAAGGCAGGTGGGAAGTCACACAGAACTTAATTTGAGGTGCTTAAACTTTGATATGCATTTTGTGAAAGGTTTTTGTTAAAAAACAAAATTCAGCTGAGTAAATTTGAAGATCTCATTGGCTTTATTAACTGATTTATGAATTGAGTAGCATCCCATCTATCAAGTACAATGATGCTCAGAGGAGTTGTACAAAATTGAAGGTTTTTTATAGTAAGGAGGGTGGGTGAGAAGTTACTACCAAAATAAAAGAAAGGATTGTTTCAGGCAATGTCATTTTCCCTTAGGAAGAAGAGCAGAGGGTCGTATCACACAGATTACCTCACCTTCCTTTCACAGACTGAGAGGGCCCACAGGTACCTCACTGGTGCTGACCAGAAAATTCCTGACATTTCTGGGGGGGAAGGGGTTGAAACTGCAATTAGGTTAAGTGCTAAGCCCTGCTTTGGTGACATTGCCTAAGTGCCTACATTTTGGGCCTGTAAAGTTTTTGACAGTTTGCCACATTAAAAACTCTTGAAACATATTTGCTTTTAGCTTTATTTAGAGAATTACGAGTTTTTCTCAAGAGCTAATCAACAGAACCACCAGGTACCTAATAAACAAGATTCTGGAGGGAGCATATGTAACATCCAAAATGGAACTCAAGAGTACAGGTCTGCCAACTCAGTTGCCTATTTTAATATCTGTTAAGCCCTCTACCAAAAGCAGTTATATTATAACGGGTAATTATTTTTTCATGCATTGCAGAGGCCACAAAGAAAAAAAAATCCACTAGAAATATCACTTAGATTCAATGTTATATAAATTACATATTACCTAGCAGTTATAGGATGGATGGTCTTAATGGTAAATTTGATATATAGAACATTCTTAGATGTTTGCCTATATTGCATTTTTTGATGTTTCCAAATCCTAGATTTTATGCCATTTGAGAAGTAGTGTAGGATCTACTTATTGTTAGTTTTTTCAGTCACTTTTAAAAAAACCAATCTTAGTTCAATTTCATTTGTAAATGTAAAACTAAGGGAAGCACTAGTCCAGGATTTCAGATTGAAAATGATCTTGAAACCCTACGTATGAACAAATAAATAGGGATAGCATTAATGGGTGATTTCGGGCCAGGAATCTCTATTATTTCTTGAGAAATTCAAGACAACAAATGCCAGTTTCCCTAAATGCAGCTCATTCATTTTGGCCTACAAGAAGTCTCTGTGATAAAGTCAGGCTTTTTATCCTTAAAATAAAAAAAAATATATTTCCCCAAAGGAAAGAAAAAAAATATGTCTGTAAATGCATTTTATTTATTTTTTTTGTAAATGCATTTTAAATCCTTTCAAACTGTTGCATGTGGTGTCTTTCAGCTTATCATTTTACTGCATTTTTTTCACCAAATAATAGTTTTAGGTAATAGCTTAGATTCAACTCACCTGATTTTATTAGTGCTGTGTGAAGCTGTAGAATCAGAAAACAAATCTAATAATCTAAGGATTTGAAGGAATCAAGTCATATTCCAATGATGACTTAAGGGTTGACCAAAAAATGGGAAAATTTTGGGTTTTCTCTTTGAAGAATTACCTCACATGAATTCAGTTTATGATCTTTGAATTTTTTTTGAAAACCATCTGAAAGCCTAAAACAATTTTTGATAACCATTATCATTCAAACTAGGTGGAAATAGCCCTCAAAATGCAGAGAAATTACTGTTCCTGACTCTGTGCTGTGAGAAATCAAATGTCAGTAGTTGGTTGCATTATTATGTTAAATATTTGTTTCTTATTATTGTCACATTCTAAAAGACTTTAGCACAATGCAGTGAAGAATTAATAAAGCAGGAAATCAGAATAGCCAAAACAATGAAAGTCGGAGTGAGGCAAACCCAAGTTGTGGCAAAACAAAATAAAATTCATAAATGGGAAAAAGAAGCTTTTGCCACAAGTCACTTAAAGGCCTTTCTGACGTATATTTGCTATTTTCTCTAAAATTGTGTTTCTATTACTTTGTTTCTAGGTTTTCCCATCATGTAAATGCTCACCTTCGGTTAAATTACTGTGCCATTGGAAATATTTTTATTTTATTATTATTTTTTTTTTTTTTGAGAGAGAGAGAGCATGAGCAGACGGAGGGGGAAGGTGGAAGAGGGACAGGGAAGGAGAGAATCTTAAGCAGGCTCCAGGCCCAGTGCAGAGCCCAACACAGGACTTGATCTCATGACCCTGAGATCATGACCTGAGCCGAAATCAAGAGTCAAACACTTAATGGACCCAGCCACCCAGGTGCCCCAAAGATTTTTTAATCTTGAGGAGAAATTTTCTTTAATTTCTAGATTATGGTACTGTTCTTGTCAATACAAATGTCAGGATCAAATCAGAATGATCAAACTTGGGATGTTCAAACAAATGATAGCCTTGGCATATTCTTCCCCGAGAAGACAGATAGTAAAACCAGGAGCTTCTTTTTACCCCTGTGTTCTTACCTCACTAACTTTCTGCCTTTTTAAGGATTCTTTTGGGGATATTTTTCTTTCACACTGGAATTTCTGCCATAGAAATTTACCATATCCTCAGTGTTCTTATCTATTAAAATTATCTCAATGCTGTGTTCTCGTCAACACTGTGAAGTAGATATTATTTTAATTTTACAGATTGGAAACTAAGACCTAAAAGGTTAATTGCATTGTTCAGGGCCACACAGTAAATATTAACTTAGGGATTTAATTCTTCAGACATGATACTGACTTACCTAGAATGTTGCCTGTAGTGTAGATCTTTGCAGTTTTCAAGCAGCAATATCGTCTTTTGGTTCCTTTATTTTTTTCTTTCTTTCTTGCCCAATTTCTTTGAACTCTCAGCTTTTACCCATGTTCATGCTTTTTATTTATTGCTTCTTCTGCTTCTCTCATTAAACACATTCTTTCTACTACTGCTTGCATTCTTCTCTGGTAGTTTGGCTTCCATAATTTCTGTACAGAATTTTAGCTAAGTAAGCCTGAGTTTGAGTTTGGTCAAATTCACTACTTCTGTTTTCATCCTTTCTGAAATCCTCATTGCTCATCTTGAGGTTCCTCAAAATCCAGTCTTTTTGCTTTCATACCATGGGGTTAGCTTCCACTAAGTTAGGTCCACTCCTGGCATAGCATGTAGGTGGCTTCCCCTGTGAAAAGGACCTTTTAGGATTCTGCTGTGGGCCTGTCCAGAGAGGCCACACTGCTTACAACAGGTCTCTCCCCACTCCTCATCTCAGATAATACTTCTCCTGCATTGCTGCTTTATTTATTTTTATTTTTTATTATTATGTTATGTTAATCACCATACATTACATCATTAGTTTTTGATGTAGTGTTCCATGATTCATTGACATTGCTGCTTTAAAAAGGGTTCCTCTCTATTCTCCCTCCAGGCTACCTAACTTTTTTTTTCTAAGATTTTATTTATTTATTTGAGAGAGAAAGAGCGAGAGAGCATGAGGGTTGGGGGTTAGGGAGAAGCAGACTCCCTACTGAGCAGGGAGCCCAACATGGGGCTCCATCCCAGGACTCTGGGATCATGACCTGAGCCAAGGGCAGATGCTTAACCAACTGAGCAACCCAGGCACCCACAGGCTACCTAGCTTTTGAAATATATTTAAAATTTTAGGTTTTTAACCAGAGTAATAAGCACACACTTTTTATTTATTTTATTTTATTTTATTTAAGATTTTATTTATTTGACAGAGAGAGACAGTGAGAGAGGGAACACAAGCAGGGGGAGAGGGAGAGGGAAAAGCAGGCCCCCTGCCGAGCAGGGAGCCCGATGTGGGGCTCAATCCCAGGACCCCGGGATCATGACCTGAGCCGAAGGCAGATGCTTAACAACTGAGCCACCCAGGGGCCCCAAGCACATACTATTTAAAGCAAATATTTTTAAAAGACTTATGAAGAGAAACAAGCAGTTCTTACTTTCATCCCTCTCTACCCCTTCAATAACTGTTTCTTCTTTTGTTTATGTAGATATTTCTAAATAATAGATACACACTGCTATTTCCTGAATTATTAACATTGGGTGTCATATATTAATTTTTTATTAATATTAATTAAATACTATATTATTATATCATATATTATTATATTATTTATAATTATTAATATATAAAATTAATATTTTTATATAATAGCTTAGCATTTATTTCTTTTCATTATTCTCTAATTTCTGTTCTCATTATCCTTGTATAGTCTTCTACCACAATTTTTGGTTAAATCAGCTGTTAGTGTTTATAATATTATTACCTTGTAAATATTGTGCAATGCAGACCCAAGTAACATATGGTGACTTCTTTTATTTTGGGGTATATTTTTTCTGTAGTTAAAAATTTCCTCTAATATTTATTTGTTTAGCTCTCTATGAATCTATTGCTTTTTTTTTTTCCAAAATACTCCAATTGTTCTGTTCTAATGGTAAAAATATTTCTACCTGCCAAAACACCAATTAATATGTTGTTTTATTTTTTTCCCCAGTTACCCTTGTAGGGGCCAAGGGCAGGCAGCCCCAAGATGGGCCACTTTGGGCATCAACATTATTTTGAGTTAAAAGCAATCCAAACCCACAAGTTCAGAAAAATCTCTTTACCTCCCCATCAATTGCCTGCTTATACCAGGAAGAGACCTATTAACAGAGATTCCTCTTTTTTTTTTTTTTTTTAAGATTTTATTTATTTATTTGACAGAGAGAGACACAGTGAAAGAGGGAACATAAGCAGGGGGAGTGGGAGAGGGAGAAGCAGGCTTCCTGCAGAGCAGGGAGCCTGATGTGGGGCTTGATCCCAGGACCCTGGGATCATGACCTGAGCCAAAAGCAGATGCTTAATGACTGAGCCACCCAGGCGCCCCAACAGAGATTCCTCTTTACCTAAGAAACTTACTTATGTAATAGGGCAACCTTTGTTTTCCAAACATGTCCTTTCACCTTCCTAATAATGGTCTTTCTCCTCTTGTACTTTCATACCTCTATCCTTCTCCATAGCTCATATAAGCATCATGTTGCCTCACTGTCTTTGGAATTTCCATGTCTGTGTGGATTCCCCATTAGTAGGCTATTAAATCTGATTTTCTCCTGTTAATCTGTCTCTTGTCAATTTGATTCTTAGCCCAGTAGAAGGACTGTGAAAGGTAGAGGAAATTCTTCCTCCACAACACCTCCTTTGATATGTCTCCTATTTACCCTAGTCTTTCACTTTCTCCTTCTGTCAGAAAGAGAGTTTTTTGGGTTTTTTTTACCCTCCTGTGTTGCAGTCCTTATTTCCTGGATTTCATGTAGATAACTTTCCCATATTCTATAGTATATCCTTTCATGATGATGTACTTTGATACTTTTTAAATTCATTTTTCTGGGTTTTCAGTGGACCTGTATGATTTGAAATGCATATCCTTCAGTTCTTGGAAATTTTCTTATATTATTTGATACATACCAACCCTTTCTTTCCCCTTTTCTCTCTTTTTGGAACTCTTCTCAATGAGAAGGTAAAACTCCTGAATTAATTCTCTAATTTCTGTTATTTTTCTCACTTTTTCTAGATCTATTGTTTTATCATTTTATTTTACTGAGAGATTTTTCTCAATTTTGTCTTCCAACATTTGTAAAGTTAGCATGTTTATTTTGGTTAGCATATTTTAATTACTCTTTCTTTTTCTCAGTGTTTCTGCTTTTCTGTTTTACATAGCATGTGGTAGTTATTGTCTTATAGACATAACATTTCCTTTTATTACTCTGAATATTGGAAAAATTTTAGAAGTGTCTCTCTTTCTTCCTTTTCTTTTAATCTTACATTCGTGTTGGAGCTTTTTCTCAAATGCCTGGTGACTCATAGGTATCAGTGAATAAGAAGCATTAGAAAATAAAATTGATAGGCTACTATATTTTTTCTTTTGTCAGAATTGATATTTGTCATTTACAGAAACTCAATATAAACTAGCTTAAGAAAAAAGGGAAATCTCTTGGCATATACAAAAATAAAACACAAAGTGGTCTTCAGATATGGCTGGATTCAGGAGCTGATACAATGTTGTCACTGTGATCTCGCTTTATCTTGTGATGAAGTCATTTCCTTTTCTACCACATGAAATAAGTGAAAGAAAAGAGGAAAGAGGAGTTCTGTTATCAAATGTAGGTTGTAAGGGAAAGGAATACTTGAAAGAGAAAAACCATAGCTATTCCCTAAAGCCCCTTAGAATGGCAGCATATGAGACTCAGGATCCTAAAACATCAGTTTATTTTATAGTTGAGTTATTATTGCTCTTAATAAAGCAAAATCTATTCCCTTCCAGGACTGTGATCGTTATTCTCTCACATACCTACTTCTGTCCCCTACCCAGATGTGTTTGAGATGTATCCTTCTGAAAGACAGCATAGTCTTGACCCAGAAATTCTTTAAGACAGTGCTTCTCAATCTTCAACAAGCATACAAATTCTTAGGGTTCTTGTTCAAATGCAGGTGCTGATTCAGCAGGTTCTTGGTGGGGTATGAAATTCTGTTTTTTCAAAAGATTCCAGGTAATATTGATGCTGCAGGTTCTTGGATCACACTTTGAATGGCAAGGCTTAACATATTTGGTTTAGCTTCTCAAGTTGCCATTAATTAGAAAGTTTTCCAGAAAATCTGAAATCTGACTTTGGCTACAGTGTCTTGCTTTCACAAGCTTCGGGATCAGACCAAGTCCTTCACAACTTAGTATGTAAGCTAACGTTTCCAGGATGAGTAACTTCCAATGGCCAGAGTAAAAAAAACAAATGATGAAAAAAAAAAAAAAGCCCAGAAAACTTTCTGGGAGGGATTTACATTTTCTGAATCTCTAGTACCTCAGGCTCTCTGTACTTCTGTGTGAGCACGGACCTTGGAGGAAGTCTCTAGTCTATAAATGTGACTACAAATGGATGTGAGATCGGTTAAAATCAATCCCCTGCCTAACAGATGCTAACTGGTTATTTTTACACAATCTGAAATCCATGAAGTAATTAGGAAAGCAGATAAGAATTAAATCATAGGCTCAATAACTGGTAAGTGAATTGTCCCATCATGAGGGCATGTGTATTCACAAGTAGTAGGAAATACATGTCATCCTGTAGCAGTGGTCCCCAATTGATATACTTCTTTTGTTATTTAATAGTAGTACTTCAGTTCCACGGTATTATCACTCCAAAATTTAGCTATGCATGTTTCTCTACGATAAGAATAGAAACTTGAATAATGGCAGCATATATGTTTCACTGAAGTCCCCTGAGTCTTTTCCATATCCTTTTATATCTCTTAGAACTCATATTTAATTATTACTCACGTCCCTGAAACTTTAAATAATAAAAAATGAAAGCACAGCTGAGCTTAATCTGGCACCAGGAACAATCCTGGCTTTGGCTGAGAGGTGTGAAGTCAGCATAGGCTTGGGGACAGGAGCACCTGGCTCTGACATTACCTCCTTCAGAAACCTGGGGCAAGGGCTCAGTTCAATTGCCCCCAGCTGAAATGGGCAGGAGGCTGATAACACTTAATCTTCCTTTCCCAGAGAGAATTAATTAACTGACAAAGCAACTTTGGGTAGGGGTAGGAGGAAGAAGGCCTATAAAATACTCAAAACAGTGCATGTGAGTTCTGTGAGAATGTGTTCACTGGAACTCATCAACCCCAAAAGTGGCTTGCAAGTTTCTGTGCAATTAATAATTGCTAAAATCTTAGAGAGCAGTTGACACATTATATTGGAATCACAATAATGAGTATGTTTATATTTTGCATACATATTTATATAAACCAGAGCGTTATTATGAACACCTGTGATATCCTTTCACAATTCATAGACTTATAGATGGAAAGAACCTTAAAAATTGACTAAATAATTCCATCCATTTTATAGGAAAAGAAGTGGAGGCACAAGGAGATTGACTTAGCCAGAGTCATAGAATGTGACTGCTTTTATGCCAGAGGCAGGACAAGAAAAAGAAGAAAGAAAAATGAGTATTTGTTGAGGGTCTCCTAAATGCCAGATATCCTGCTAGGATTCTTCACATAAATGAATCAATTTAATGCTCACACCAAACCTTTAGGATGTTATCTGTATAGGTTTTCTTTTGTCTAACTCAGCACAATTAGCAAAAGAAAGAAGTAGAGTGTATGTCTTAGTGGTTGAAAGAGCATATTTTGCTTCTTTGTTTCATTATACCTAACTACCTCTCTTACACAGGTGCCAATGGTTGAAGAATCCAGGTTGGTGTAGCAAGAGGCCTGGGGAATCTGGACCCAGTCCTCCTAGACATTTCCTGGCACCTTGAATGGAGAGTTCCTTTTCCTATAACAGGTCCCATGTTCTCCATTCCAGAAATAACACTAGTTCTGGTCTCCAGGTACAGTTTTGCAGCCTCCTGAGGCTCCCATTATCACATAATTCCTTAGCTTATCTGTTCTTTATCTATTAACTTCTCCCAAAATCATTTTTGAAACTTTCCAAAATATATCTTTAAAATTCTCTTTATCTTGGACAGTATTGAATCTTTCTCCAGGTTTTGGAGACCCTCCTCCCCCAGAATACTTTAGAGTTTATTTTTTTAATTGTCAAAGAGTAACTATCACATGTTGTAGGATTATGCATGAGCCAAATATTTTATAGATGAGAGAACAAATGACCTATAGTGACATTCTGTTTTCCACAAACCATGTTGCAGTGTAGTCTATAGTCTACCAACACATCTATGAAAACATGATATCAGAATATTCAACCCAAATGCAGAGGCTTCCCTACTTGAAAACCTACAATCATTAATGTCACATTTCACTAATTCTAACTGGTAACCTCTTAATCTTGCTATAGACCCTTTCAGTTTGTTATAATAAATCAGTTTTCCATATAAGTGCCTTTGCTTATATTTACATGCCGAGACAATTTTCATTTTCCCTCTGAATCTCTTCCAATGAAACTTTATATGTGAAGCACATGTACTCCATGGTTTTCTTGGATGTATATTTCCAGACTTATTATTTAGAAAGTTTATAAAATGTGATCAATAGTCATGAAGTTGGGTCTCTTAAGAAAGACGTGTTGGCAATACTAAGCTTATTAAGAGCCTAACACAGTCTTGAGAATGACATCAAAAAAGCTAGAATCCAGGACTTTCATAAACTTGGGACATGATATATATTAATCTAATGATTCATGCATTAATCAGTTTTCATGAAAATTAGCTTCTTAAAACTCCACTTGGATTTGGTGTTTGTAATCCAAGGAAAAGTAGTTTGTGGGAACCTCAGTCAAGGTAATGTCTTTACAAAGCTAGCTATTTCTATTAGTTTTTCTATGAATCATCATCATGGAGCCTTTTTAATCAAGAGAAGTGAAGGTTTATTGTGAATTACTTGGTGAATCTGAGCTGTTTTCATAGTAATTCTGCATATTCAGAGAAATTAAGAATAGTCCAATTGGCTGTTAAGACAATCAAGAAATCCAGAATCCTCTGAATAGACTGTTAAGAAAACCACATATTCACAAGTTAAATATATAGCTCATTCATTTCTTGCTTTGGTTATACTGACAGAGCAAATGTTTGAGAATGATTGTTTGGGGTTTTTATACTTCTAGATTATTATATCATTTACCTATGGCTGTCTACCAGTCCAGCTCAAAATAATGGTTTGAAACAACCACTTCTTTGTTTATGATTCTGTGGGTTGGCAACGGGGGCTGGGCTCAACTGAGGTGGCTTGGCTCTGCAACATCAGATGTTGGACTAGGATCAGTTTTGTATTTGGGCCATGGGTGGGACAGCTCAAGCTGCTCTCTGCATGCTCTCGCATTCTCTAGGAGGTTTGCCCAGGCTTTTCTGTAGTTCTGGAAGACCAAGCAGAAAAAGTGAGTCCCAGTGCACAAGCCTTTGTCGAGCCGTTGCTTGCATCATGTTTGCTGATATCTCGTTGGCTGAACAAGTCACATGGCTTAGCAAAGTCATTGTGGAAGAGGACTACTCAGGGAACAGATATAGAGAGGAATGATTCTCTGAAATCATATGGAAAGGAATAACAACCATAATTACTAACACAGAGATCCATGGAGTCCTTTCATCTTTTAGAAAATGAATATTAGATCAGATCAGGTGTGAGAAAACTATGGCCTATGTGACAAATTCAGCCTGCCACCTGTTTTTGTAAATAAAATTTTATGGAAACACAACCATGCCCATTCATTTATATATTGTCAATGGCTCTTTTGCGCCACACTGGCAAAGTTGAGTAGTTGCTACAGAGACCGTAAGGCACAAAAAGCCTAAAATATTTACTTTCTGAACCTTTACAGAAAATGTTTGCCAACCATGAATTGGATAATTGACCTTTTTTTTCTATCTCTAAAGTGTAAAGCAATGGAGTACGTTTTAATAACTGAGTTCCAGAGGTTGAAATTGAAGTGTCTTTTGGGGAATCAAAAACTAGGATGAAAAAGGCTGTATTCCTAGCCAATACCTGAAACACTGGTCCTTTCCCTATGAATAAAGGATATGTAAAAAGATTCTACCAAGACAGGCTGTGGGTAATTTGGGGAATAAGATTAAGCTACTAATCCTTTTCTTGTGTGTATATTAGTGTGTGTATGTGTGTGTATTTTAAATCTTATTGACTAGCACAGCAAGTCAATTCATGAGTCAGTCCTCTTCCCTAACACCCCATTTTGAAGAGTTTTCCAGTGTTTACAAACTCACACTGGCATAGTTGAAGCTGATCAAGTAATCTCACTATATTCTATTTCACATGATCAGAGAGCTGATAGAGAAGGTGACACACACACACACGGGTGTTTGAATAATTAGATTTTTATTATTTTCTATGTTTTTAGTTCCAATTGGACATATTTCACATGTAAGAGAAATAATTTTATATGTACATGCACCATGATAATTTAATATATGTAACATATATGGTATAGTATATAGAATAGTATGAATAATATATACATAGGTAGATACATAGATAATATAGTAATAATATAATGTCACCTGGCTATGAACATTTCCCCAGCCCTTTTTTTGTTTACTACCATCATTACAAATATATCTGATGATAGTCTATGAGAAAAAAGAATCTGGTTTTGTAATGCATACTCTTTATATGTTGTTGAAATTTCCATTGAATGTCACTTCAAGTGTCTTTGATTCAGCCTAATTTCTGTCAGGCTTTGAGTCTTGGGCACCTCCAATTTGCTTGACACTATGTATGTATAGGTTAATATTCTATGCTAGGCTAATGTCAACATTAGACTGAGGTACTGTTTAATAATCAAGGGTTAACATAAATCAGAAAAGCAGAAAACATATACTTTAAGTGTGACCTTCAACTTATGACTCTTTTATTAATCTTGAAAACTTAATGGTTACCAGTTTAAAATTTTCACTGATTGGATGTTGATGTTGTCAAGATTAAATTTGTTAGCGTATGTAGAGTGTTTGTAAGAGTGCCAGGTACATAGTGTTTGCTGTTATTATTATTTTTTAGTTTGCATGGACTTTAGTCTTGTTGGTTCATGTTGAGTACATGGAATACTACATATACATATATTTGTTGAGTTTAATATGTGTACACATAGATGAATGCATACCCAACCCTATAGAAATATAAAAAAGAGAAATAAGGCTAAGAGTTAAGTAAAAAAGACAAAATGAGGTTTTAAAAAAAGGAGAAACAGAGTACGGTTGGCATCTGGGGGAACTACAAGCAGGATGGAACATATGCAAGGAACTAATGTTGTAAATGTTGAATATATGTAGATCTCCCAATTCATCCCATATTGTGGGTGCTCTCTGGGAATGGACATACATGGTGGCTTAAAAACAGATTTGGCAAAATTGAGCATAGAATTTTTCTGTGTTTAAAGAAGATTTCATTTTTTGGAGCAGTTTTAGGCTTACAGAACAATTGCTCATAAAGTATAGGGGGTTGCCATATACCCCTTCCTACTTTTTCCCATCCCCACAGTTCTTCCTATTATCAACATGTTGCATTAGGGTGGTGCTTTTGTTATAACTGAACAACCAATATTGATATATTATTATTAACTGAAGCCTCTAATTTACATTAGAGCTCACTCTTGGTGTTGTACATTTTATAGGTTTTGGCACATTTATAATGTCATATATCCACCATTACAGTATTATACTGAATAGTTTCTCTGTCCTAAAAATGCCCTGTACTCCACTAATTCATTCCTCCTTCTTCCTCTGAACCTCTTGGCAACTACTGATAATTTTACTGTCTCCATAGTTTTGTCTTTTCTGGAATGTCATATAGTTGGAATCATTCAATATATAGCCTGTTCAGACTGGCTTCTTTTACTTAGTAATAGGCATTTAAATTTCCTCCTTTTTTTTCCCCCATAGCTTGATAGTTCATTTGATTTTATTACTGAATAATATTCCATTGTATAGATATACCACAGTTTATCTATTCACCTATTAAAGGAAATCTAGTTGTTTGAAAGTTTTGGCAATTATGAATGAAGCTGCTATAAACATTAGGTGCAGGTTTTTGTGTGGAAATAAGTTTTCTATTCATGTGGGTAAACACCTTAGGGGTGTGATTTCTGGAGCTTGTGGTAAACCTGTGTTTAGCTTTGTAGGAAACTGCCAAACTGTCTTTTAAGGTGGCTGAACTATTTTGCATTCTCACTGTCAATGAATGAGAGTCCCTGTTGTTTGATATCCTCACCAGCATTTGGTATTGTCAGTGTTTTGGATTATAGCCATTCTAATGGGTTTAATTTGCAATTCACAAATAAATATGATGTTGAGTTTCTTTCCATATGCTTATTTGCCATCTGTAGATCTTCTTTGTTGAGGTGTCTGTTCGGATCTTTTTCCGATTTTTTAATTGGGTGGTTGTTTTCCTACTGTTGAATTTTAAGAGTTCTTTGTATATTTTGGACAAGTCCTTTATCAGATATGTGTTTTGCAAACACTTTCTTCCAGTCTGTGGCTTGTCTTTCACTCTGTTAACAATTTCTTTCACAGAGCAGGAGTTTTTAATTTTAAGAAGCCCAACTTAATTGTGTGTTTTTTTTTCAGATCATGCTTTTGATGTTGTATCAGAAATGACATTGCCAAACTGATCACCTGATCATCACAAAATACCTCCCCCTACCCTTGTCTTTACTTATCTAAAGAAATCCTAACCATTCTTCAAAGAGTCAGTTCAAGAATTGCATCCCTAAAACTTGCCCTGACTACTTCAGACCACTTTGATCTCGTCCTTCTTTGAACTCTTAAAGCTATGGTAATCTACACTACATTGTTCTGTACTGTATTATACTCTGTTTAGTGCCATTTTAAAAATTATTTCCACGTGGTAATCATATCTTGCAGGCAAGAGCAGTTAGAAATTATACATCCTTTGTAACTACAAGCAACTGGGGGTTGGACCCAGAGCAGATTCTCAGAAAAATGCCTGGAATCAGGAAGCTGCAAAGTGAAATTGTTAAGGGTCTGAGTTCTGAAGTCAAATTGATATCGTTTTTATTTCACCTATGCAATGGATGCCTGTATGATCTTTGGCAAACTAGTTACTGAACCTCTCTCATTTGAGTATGTCTGTCTAAAAACAGAGGGATAAGAGTAATATCTACTTGATATGGTTGATGTAGGTATCAACAGGAGATAAATGCATGTAAGGATCTTAGCATACATCTGGCTCATGGCATGTCCTGTTGTTGTTAATGTTATTATTATATTATTATTCTTTCTATAAATAAAGTAGGCTAGAGTATCAATGAATTAGGTTAGTTATAATGAAGATGCAAATATGAAAATACTTTGTGACCCCTATGTGTGATAATTATTATTAATATTATTATGTTTAAAAGTACATGTCGTATTGAAGAATATTAAAATGAACTAAGAATCCCAGACGCCATATTTCAAATCCTGATTTTGCTTTTGTACTTCCAAATTGGATCCAGCTTTCATAACTGCTACTGAATATTCAATTTAGTGATCACATTTACTAGCTCTGCAATCCTGAGAAAACTGTGTTCATTCTTCTGTTTCCTCCTTAAAACCTCAGTTTCCTTCTGTTAAAAAACCTATTAAAAACTATCTCAGAATTGTTATAAGGGTTAAAAGATTATTATGTGGAAGTAGTATAGCATCTCACATCTTGTGGCTATTCAATAAATAATACATTTTGATTTCCTCACGGTGAGTATCCTTTAAAATTCTTCACAAAATTCTCTCTTATACTCCATCATCCACACAACTGCCAGAATGGGCTACCAGAAGTTCCAAAAGGTTGGGCTGCTTCTCTATATTTCAGTGGCTTCTTGCCATTAGGTGAGAGAGTCAGAGCTCCTTAGCACACTGTTGGAGGCTTTAGATCTTCTCTGCCAGTGTAGACTCAGTTTCTGCTTCTCTGTCTCATTTTAATAATATGAAGTGTTGGTAATTTCTGCTTTCTGTGCTCCATTCTTCCTGCTTTTATACCTGGCTAGTTCTTTGAGACTCAGTTGAATTATGTCACCAAGGAAGATTCTGAGCATATCCTTCCTGCCACTGGAGTGGTGTAAATCTTTGGTTTTTCTAGCGCTCCATTCTCTTATTTGTAGGTCTTCTTCCTAGGATTGTAAGCTCCTTGAAGTCTACAATGGTGTCCTTAGTATCTAGCACTTAGTTGGTGCTGATTAACAAAGAATAAATAGATTCTATTAATAAAATGGGCCCTAGTACAGTGTCATGTATGTTCTAGTCATCTTATAAATTTGGTGAGTGAACAAATGAGTAAATGTATGAATAAATACCCAAGGAAGAGTGAAGATGAAGTTTTACCTGAGGACAGAATTCAGATGACTTTTGACAAGGTTTTCACAACTCTGTTTTTATATAAAAGATCCACATAGTACCAGTATAGTAGCAGCTTTATCATTAAACATAAGACAAATAATAAATATATGCAATAATTATATGGTTCTAGATAGTAACTTTGTCTTTAATAAAATCTCTACAATGAGTAACTTCTTAGAATTAGCAATATGTTTTATGTTAATAAAATTATCTTTTTATATGTCCACTCAATTGTGAAGAACCCTGAAGTGTTTCATAAACATTTATCTCACCTACTGTGTGCTGTTAGTTGATTAGGTCCTTCCTTTTTCACATAACTCAGCTTTTGTTAAAGTGTCCACCCCCTAATAGCTCCTGTCATTCAGGGGTCACTGATGTCATCTCCAGCTCCAGATGAGTTTAAACCAGTCAATATATTCTCTACACTCTGCTATGGATTGGCCGTGGAGACCAAGCTTAACCCAATCAGCCTATGATATTCTCCTGGGGACTGTTTGTGATGAGCACATGACCCCAGTGACCTCAGTCAGGCTGGAAGCAGGTCCTTTTTCTGCTTGGTTGAGGAGAGGTTCTCTCTTGCTTACTGGATAGAAATGAGAAAGAACAGAGCCTTGTTTCGTCTTGGAACACTCTGTAACTGATAGGGGAACCAATGCCACAGATATTGATACAGACAAGTGAAAAGACTGTATGCTTGACATTACTGAGTATCTGCATAGGCGAGATAATTTTCTTATTGTTTAAAATCATTTTGAGACAGATTGGTTATTACTTACAACTGAAAGAAGCCTAACTAGTACCTATTTATAACTTTTCTATGCTTCACATAAACTAAGATATAAAATAGTCTCTTCCGGACTCAGCAGTGAAATGAGTATAAAAACCTATAACCATCTCCCTAGGAAACAAGGGCTGAATTTGCAGGTATATGCATGAGATTTAATCATAGAACATCACTATCTCTCTTCAAAGTGTGAACTGTTGTGAAATCAGCAGTCCCCTGGACTTCCTGGAAGAAGAGTGAAGAGGAGGCTCTGCATATGAAGGTGATAAGAGGAATCACTAGTGGAGAATGGAGAACAATGCATCTTTTCTGGTAGCCAAAAAAAAGCTGAATGTAGTCTGCCTTGAGGTCATTTCACTTTTTTCCTCTGGATTGTCTAATGGTAGCTAAGAGCAAAATACCTCCCTTAGGATGTAACTTCCCATAAGCTGAGGAGCCAAGCATTAACATGAGGGAGAGAGCAGGAAAGGAAGACTGTGTGCTTTCCTGGAGCTGTTAATAATATACTGGACAAGGGCAATAAATAATTGATAGTTGTCATCTCACTGCTTCTTGGTTATTCATGGACTTCAAGATGGTCCTTTATCTTAGCACCATCTAATCGTGTTACATCACATGCACTCCTCATCACCAACATTAATATGTCTGCCAGTGACATGTGCTGTACGCTGGCTTTTCAGAGCTATCACAAACTGCTGATCTCCGCCAGTCAAGAGCAATGTTATTGTCACCGGCAGACAGAAATATTACCTCCAGACAGAATAGTGTAAATAATACAAAAAATAACCTCCAACACCAACAACAAATCTCCATAATTAGGGAAAGGTCTCTTTCATCATATCCGCTGTATAACTCCCCTGAATGAGAATTGTGGTAGTCTGGAGGGAAGAGGGCTCAATTCAATCAGGCTGAGCACCTGCACTCTTTTGAAGATGTACATTGCAGAGTCAGAGTAGGTGTGTATTCTGGAGCAAAGCAATGCAAGTCTGTGAGTATTTTAGATTTTTGTTCCTGATACTTTTACATACACCTGCAGAGGTACCGCAGCAACCTAGAGGTGATTGCTTTCCATGACAATGTGGCCGTGTTAACCCATGTAGAGTAATTCCTAAATTTTGATTATAGGCAGAATGAGAGTCCCAACAGAGGGAATAAATGCAGAAAGGAAGGGAAGGCAAAATATGTGCTGTAACTGGCAGCTAAAACTGCCTAGACATTACACAGCTCATTTTATTCCCAAAGTGTTCAGAGAGCATTACCTAATGAATTCTTTTTATCAGATGCATCAAGATCCCCCATGCACCTGTGGCAAACACTATCCATTCCTCCTCTTTCTTGCCAACAGAATTCCAATTTTAACAGGATGGCAGAATGCCTGGTTAAATAATAGCTTCCTCAGCCTTTCTTGTAGCTCGGTTGGGGGGTGGGGAGGGGTTGGTGGTGAGGGTCTGGCTGGGGATGGGGGAAATGGCAGAGTTCTGGCCAATGAGAAATGAAAGGAAGACTGTTGGGCATTTCTGGGAATATTTCTGTTTTCCTAATAAAAGGGGAAGATGTCACTGGAGCCACTCTTCTCTTTTCTACCTTCTCCCTACCTTGAGTGTCTGGAGCTGAAGTAACTCCAAGTACAGATCAAGACATGGACAGATTGAGTCAGTGCTACCAGTCAGCTAACTTTGCATTTCTTCTTACTTGATAAAAAGAATCCTCTATTTTTTTTTTTATGTCAACACTGATCATGTTTTCTTTTGTTACTTGCTGATGAGCACATTCCTAACTATAGCACCCAATCTAAAAAGCCCTTGCTATAGCCCCAACATTAAAACAAAACAAAAATTTTTAAAAATTCTTTTAAAAGTCATGTGGAGGGGTGCCTGGGTGGCTCAGTTGGTTAAGCATCCGACTCTTGGTTTCAGCTTAGGTCATGATCTCATGGGTCATGAGATGGAGCCCTGCCTCGGGCTCCATGCTCAGCGGGGAGTCTGCTTGAAGATTCTCTCCCTCTGTCCCTCTCCACCTCTAAAATAAATAAATAAATAAATCTTTAAGAAAAAAAGTCATGTGGAGAAGTGACAAAGAGGAGTACAATAATAAAACCAGCTTTATTGGGAGTATACTCTGTGCTAAGCACCTTTGTAGGAACTTAACATGCACCAACTCATTCAATTCTCACAGCAACCTTATGAAGTAGATTCTGTTGTATATCCATTTTATAAATGGAACAGATGCATAGTGAGGTCAAGCAACTTGCCTGACAGCTCACAGCTAGAAGAGGATGGAGCCAGGATTCCAGGTTCCAGAGTCTAGGCTTTTAACCACCCTATTTTGATTTACTTTTCCATTTCATAGAAGGAGAAGGCAAAGGCAAAGTTGTAACTGACAAATCCATAGCTATATAAGGTTCTTTTTGTTGTTATCTTGAGTATTACTAGGAAAGGATTCTTTTGTGAGATATAATTTCAAGCAATTTTTGCTCTGTGTTGTATTTTTGTTTTCAGAAGCTCAAAACAAAAATTTAATCTATCCGTCCATCATATGGAGTTTACCATGGCAACTATCTTCACTGCATCTAACATATTTGCATTGATATATATTGAACTTGCCCAGTTCTTGAACTGTGGCATTTAAAACAACACATTCTTTAAATTTGGATCACCCTAAAGTGGATTTGAAATCCAATTGTATTGCTCTATTTTTTTTCTTACTGAAGGCTAGTGCATCTATTTGTTTATTCACTGATTATCACTGAAAATGAGATAATGCGTGTCAAAATGTTTTGGAAACTTTCAAATAAAAATCCATATAAATATAAATTATCATTATGTTTTGAAGGTATTTTGACATGGTAGAACAAGAATTAGGAAACCCAAATTTTTCTGGCTGTGTCTTAGAATTACTGTGTGACATAGGGCAGGGCAGGTATACTTTCTGGGCGTTGTTGACCTAATTTTAGTTCTCTTGCCCAATATAACTCCCTTGCTGCATGTACCTACCAGTTAATAGAAGTTAGCGGAGAACATTAGTCATGTGTTTGGAAAACCTCATGCAGGTTGACCTCATGCAGGTCAAATAAAAGCTTTTATTTGCTTTTATTTGATCTCATCTAACTGCACATCCAGATGTGACTTCAAATTTAACCTTTGTTTTCAAAATCGGCTAATAAAAACAATTTATATTTATTGAGTACTCCATCTGTGTCAGGCACAACGAGCAATGCTTTGCTTATACTATCTCATTTAACACATACTACAACTAGGTTGTTCACCTGTAGGTGGTGGTGTGGCTGGACTGATTTTTTTGCCTTTGCTGTGCTCTACTGTTTACTAATATTTTTCATATCATCCCTGACCACAGCTTTAAGAAGGCAGGTGTGACTGTTATTTCCATTTTAGAGATTAGGAAATACATTAATATTTGGGATTCCTAGTAGTTAGGGCTTTTTGTTTCTAATGGATTCTCAGTTTACTCCTGTTGCCACTGGTGGCTATTGTTACTTTTGTAGTAACTGCCTACCTGTGCCAGCCCCTGCCCCTGTACAGGCCTCCAGCCCAGGGAGCCCATCCCCACTTTTGGCAGTTTATCTGGTGCCAGACCCCTTGGTCCATCTACCCACTTGCTTGTATATGGATAAATGACTGAATGTGTTTGGTCTCGATCTTTGGGTTTTGGATTGTTAGTATAGAATAAAACATTTTCCCTTTTTAGTTGACAGTTCTGACTAATCCTTTTCTGCCCTCACTGCCATCCTCAATTCAGATACATTCTATGAAGGAGAGGAAGTGGGGAGTATGTGTTCCTCCTGTTCCTGTATCTGTATTATATAAAGAGATGGAAAACATAGCCATAGGTCTATCTTCCTTATATTTTCTGAAGTTTATTCTCCTTTGCTTGTGGTAGAAAATTAAAGTCCATTTGAAGATTTGAATTAATAAATACTTTAGGACTTTAGTTTTGGAAAGATGTTGTGTAATCCAATATAACAACACTGCTACTGCAAACTCTTAGACACAATAAGAAAAATATAATAATTTACTTAAAAATTCATGGTGTAACTAGTAAGCAAGAAAGGAAAGTAACCAGATGCCAGAAAAAAAGTAGTCTATAAACCAATGCCACACAGTCCTGGACTGGAGGAAGATGAGAGAAAGATATATTGTACTTGGTAATAGCTAACTACTGAAGTTTTAAGATTCTACTCAATGCAGAGAAGCAATAAAGAAACTTGCCTTTGTCTAGGTTCTTTGAATTATTAACAGTAAGATATTATATAAAAGTATATTTGCAAGAGATCAAAAATATAACTTTTAAGAATATGAAATACAATCATTGAAATTATGATAAATTAAGGGGTGTCTGGGTGACTCAGTTGGTTACACATCTGGCTTTTGATCTCAGCCCAGGTCTTGATCTTGGGGTTGTGAGTTTAAATCCTGTGTTGGGCTCCCTGCTGGGTGTGGAGCCTACTTAAAAAAAAAAAAAAAAAAGAAAGAAATTAAAACTAAATGGACAGATTAAACCAAAGTTTAGACATAACTAAAGGGAAAACTGGAAGATCAACTTAAAGAAATTAAATGAATTGCATTTCAGATGAGAAATTTGGAAAATATGAAAGAGAGATTTACAAGTATTATGGATAGAATAAGAACATATAAGCAGTTTTGTAATCTGAGGTTCTAATATTCAAAGAGTATTGGGATAGAATTTCCCAGAACTGAGGAAAGATGACATCATTTCAAGAAACACAAATTCTAGCAATGTAAATAAATCCATACCTGGCAGTATCATGGAAAAACTGCAGCACACCAAAAATGAAGAAATAATTTTAGTAACTACTACAGAGAAAAAACAGATTACCTACAATAGAAACAATATTTAGAATGAAAGGATACAGAATCACTACAGTGAATTACAAAAACAAACGAATAATATATTCAGATGTCACTTTAGAGTAGTTGTTTTAAATTCTTGGTCTGATAATTCCAAAGTCTCTGAGTCTAATTTTTTTTTTAAAGTAATCTCTACACCCAACATGGGACTAGGACTCATGACCCTGAGGTCAGGAGTCACATGCTCTACCAACTGAGGCAGCAAGGATTCCCAAGTTCTGATGTCTTTTCAAATTGTGTTTTTATCTTTTAGTATGCCTTGTAATTTTTCTGTTTTAAACAGGACATGCAGTAGTGGGTAAAAGCAATTGAGGTAATTAGGCCTTTTGGGAGGTTTTATATTTAAGTGGCTAGGAGTTAGGCTGTGTTTACTGTAGCTGCAGGTGTCAGAAGCTAAAATTTTCTCTGATGCCCTTATTTTTATCTCCCCTGTTGTCTTGGGATTTCCCTAGGAACTTCTTAAATAATGCCTGGGATGCATTACTGGGATGCATGAATCACTTGTATTCTCTTGTTATCATTACAGGAACCCTATTGATATGGTAATAAGGTATAGGGGACAGGGAAGCATTCTATAGTCGTATTTGATTTCAGTCTATTAGTGACCCTGTTTCCCTGGCCTGTGAACTTCACAAGTGCTTCTTGGCTTTTTTTTTTTTTTTCTCTCTAGGTGAGATAGGAGGGTTTGAAGGGCTGGAGTTAGATATTTCTCTTTCCCACGGTTGGTTAGTCTTTGGTAATACCCCATATGATTAGGTTCTGGTGAAAAAGTTTCTCTTGAGGGCAGGTTTTGCTAAGAAGAAGAGAAAGCTCTGGGCAGATTTTAGAATGACTGTTTTTCTCCTCCTCCTACTGGAAATACAATGGGATTTTTCTTCACTGTGAGAGAAACCTGGTAGGGCTTCTGGAGATAAATTCATGGAAGTGTGGAGGCGCCCTCTAAGACTGGCCTCCCTGAGTTTTTAACTCTTAAATTTGGCCACCTTGAGCCTCCAGCAATTCATTAATTACTGTTTAGGTTTTGCTACCCTTGTACTAGTTCCTGTAGAGGTTTCTGACTAGTAAGTTGTGATTCTCTGGACTTATGTATTTGTCTCTTAAATTTGGGGGGCAGTGGTTTGCCCTGTGACCTCAGTTCTCTTATGGATCTAGGAAGAGTTGTTGATTTTCTCTTTTTCAGCTTTGTTTTTGGTTATGTGGATGGGAGTGACAAAGTACAACTTCTTAAATGCTAGGCTGGAAACTAGAAGTTCCCACGGTTTAGGATATATCTGATAAAAGTACCATTCAAGAATAAGAGAAAATAAAGAGATTTTTACATTGGCCCTCTAGAAGGAGAAGACAAAAACAAAATACCAACAGCAAAAATAACAAATAAAAAAACCCCAAAGATTAAAAATCCCCAAAAGGCTGTTAAAATTACCTATTCACAATTCTTAATGAAAGAAGTAAAGAGTATATTTTAAAAAGAAGGAAGGAATAGGATATTTCTTAAACAATAAAATTAAAACATTAAAAATAAACCTTTAAGCTCATTCTGGTGTTGGTGATTTAAAATACAATAGTTTTTCCTAATTTTTGGAATAGTAGAAAGTTTGACCTCCATGGTTTTGGATTGGTCCTGCTCTACCTATTTAAACATATTTTCAGGATTCTCCATTATAAACTCTTTTTTTCCCATTACATAGAACTCTTCTTCCTCCTCTCCCTATCCCCCTCTGCATGCCCATTCCCCCTAGCTCATTCTGTTCCCTTACCTTGAATAACTTATTTTCACCTGAGTTAACTTCTCTATACTCATGCTTCAAGGTCCAGGTCAAATTCTGCCTCCTCTGTTTGGCACTGAATCATTTCCAAATGATTCACCATAAGTTCTTTTCATTCCTGCAGATGGAGTGGAAGCTCCTTGAGTTCAGGAGTCATGATTTATTTATTCATATATATTATAAGACCTGTCTACCAATATCATAAAATAGGAGTGGTTGTCTAATTTTACTTCTGTGACTAAAGTCAGACATGAAGACCTCAACCAAATGAGTCATAATATATGTCTTACCCTTCAGACACTTGTCTGCCTCAGCATTTGGTCAATTTGATTTTAGACTAGTTGAAATTTAAAAAAACTATAGTGATTTAAATAATATAGTGTCATGGGGCACCTGGGTGGTTCAGTTGGTTAAGTGTCCTACTCTGGATTTCAGCTCAGGTCGTGATCGCAGAGTTGTGAGATCGAGCCCTGCGTGGGACTCAGTAGGGAGTCTGCTTGAGATTCTCTCTCTCCCTCTCCCCCTCCCTCCCTTTTAAATAAATAAATAAATCTTTTTTAAAAAAGGATATAGCATCAGCCAATATACGGCTTCTCAAACACACCCATGTGGCTACAAGCATTTGCATTAATATTTGTGAGTACAAGTTGCTTTACTTTGAACGGGCAGTTGGTAAGGGTTTGACTTCTTCCAGAGAACAACTTCATTCCTCTTGATGTCAGTTGAAGAATTTGAACTGCTCTCAGAACTAAAATACCCACCTGTGACCACATGATAAGAAGACAAATATTTAAATGCACATATATAGAGTACTTTATAAATTTGAAATCTCACATTAAGCCAGATATACATGTATACGATTAAGTTTGTTCATATTTGTAATCACTTTATATTATCTATATATTTAGATGACTGTTGATAATTTGAGGTTTTTTTTTAATTAAAGAGATGCAGAGTGAGTATCAACTAAATAAGTAAATAGTGAAGTACTTCTTTCATCCCTGCTTGTCAGAAGTCGATAATATCCCAAGCTGTCTCTCACTGGCTTTTGATGATTGTGGTGAGTAATCCATTAGATCTATGGGCTATTGTAGGTTGGGATGTAGCTGGTAGGTAGTCTGCCAGTGTGATCACTGTGCTAATGTTGAAGTTACTTATTGGCATAATGTCACTGCACAGGTGCTGACCTCGCCACCCTGTCATTAGCATTTATCCTCTTAAGATTGACTTTTCTATTACAATTGTGCACATCAACCTTGATATTAATGTAATTTTAATTGAGAAGCTTTAGAGTCATGGACCTTTCATGCACTGGTGTCCAGAGTCTCTCATTCAGTGTTTCCTTCCATATTTTTGAAAGACTTCATTTTCCCCAAACATCTCTATTAGCAGCCTCCTTTCCCTCACATACAGTGTTATAAAGTTGTAGATTCTCATCAAGAAAAAAAGTTTTTTGCTTATTCCCAGCTTTGCTGTACTAAAAATGTTACCATTATTCTAAAAGGATGCTTTGTTTACAAAGAAGGTTTACTACTGCACTTCCAAGTTTAAGGTTTATTGGCTACTTGATCAATCACTCAGAAAGGAGGTAAAGCACCTTTGAAGATTCGGTCAATGGGAAAACAAAAAACAAAAAAGTGATGTCAGTTAATATGTGGTTTCACATATCTTGAATGGGCATATAACTCTTTCAGGAGAACATCTGTTTAACAAATCAAGATATACCGCTGTTCAGAGTAATGTCCATTGCTTTAGTATGGCAAGAAAGTAACTTTCTAACTTACTAACATTTTCTGGTTTGGTCTAGGAATTTATATTCTCTCTCCCTTTGTCTCCCTCATTTTCCATTTGCAACCTATAATTATGTATATGAAGATTTTATTTTAACAAAGAAAAATTTTAAAAAGCCCTTGAGGATAAAATGTCAGGGAGAACTCAGGAATTTAAATTCTACCTAAGATAGTTTGGGTCATGTCTGTTGGAAGTAATTATGCAAAATGTAGGCACAAGTTTAAAGGATCTTTTTATCTGACAATTATTGTTTAGAAGTTTTGAAAGTACTTTACTCTGATTAAGAATTAAAACCTCAATAATCCTTTTTATTTATTATTATTTTTTAATTGAGAGGGTGTGTGTGCACACATGTGAGCAGTGGCAGGGAGAGGGGCAGAAGGAGAGGGAGAGAGAATCTTAAGCAGGCTCCACACCCAGTGCGGAATCCAACACAGGGCTCAATCTCATGACCCTGAGATCATGACCTGAGCCAAAATCAAGAATCAGATGCTCAACCAAATGAGCCATCCAGGTGCCCCCAAACCTCAATAATCCCTAAGGGGCCAATATATAGCACTTACCACAGAGTGGTAAGTCTAGTATGGCATAATGTCTATGAGTGGCAAAATGTCTATGGGTGTAGCCTGTGAAACCAGATTTCATGGGTTCAGATCTTGGCATTACCATTTATAAGCTGTATAAATTGGGCAAGTTAGTTATGTAACTTCTTTGTGCCTCAGTTTCCTCATTTGCCAAACAGGGTGGATAATAAGGTTACTTACCATGCTGTTCTGAGGACTCATGAATTAATATCTATAAATTACTTCGATCAGTGCTAGGCACATAGTAAATAATCAATAAATATTAGCTCAAATATTAGCTCAAAATAACCACACCCAAATCGTAGATATATATACTTTTGAAGACTTTTTGTTTTTCCTGCAATACAGTTAGTAGCTGCAAATCTTTAAAATATATTTAGACTTTGCTGGCTGACAATTTCTATAACAACACATCATATCATTATAAATTGTGATCCTATACTGTGAAATATAGAAGGCACATAAAAGCTTAAAATTTATAAGGCTATCTCAGGTACCTATCAGTAATACTATAGACAGAGCAGTACATTAAAGTGACAGCAAGCTTCACTATCTCTATAGTAACCATGGAATTCAAAGTTATCTTTAAAAATGTCAAATCTACTAGTTTTTAGAACTGTATATGTGGTGTGGTGGTGGGTCGTGTTCATAGAATAAAAGGTCTTTATAAGGGTTTTCATGGATTAAAAAGGCAAAAATGAATCTGATATTAAACTTTTATGTATTAGTTTGAAAGAAGCAGTTTGAGGTACTCAAGAATATGAGTCTTAAGACCAGAAACCTGATTTGCTTTCTGGGTCTACCAGTAACCATTAATCTATCTAGATCTCAGTTTTTCTCACTTGTACAATGGAGATAATAATAAAGGGGTTTGAGACTCAAATTAGGTACTGTATGTGAAAGCATTGTTTATTGTATAGTATTCATGATTTTAGTGTTTCCAAAACAATAAAGTTCTAATGGAAGTTGTTTAGTGCTCTATAGAAAAGGAGTTCTATGAACAAATTAGTTTTGGAAATACCAAATACTATATGCTAATACAAGTAGCAGCTACTTGGGCTCTGCACATATTCCCAGGCCTTTCTACTTCTATGATGCGCCTGAGTTCCCTGCATTAGAAGTGCCAGAGTTCACACCTTCGGGAGTACACCTCTTCCAGTGACTGACAGCAGCTTTCCTGCCTCTCAGGTGTGGTAGATCTACAACATAGGTTCTACTGTGGAATTATGTTCCCATTGCCTTCAGTGTAGCTGTCTTGATAACACACTCTTGATTAGCTGACTTCTCTTCCTTTTTTCATTTTTCTATTCCCTACCCATGTTTTCTGCACCTCCCCAAAATGCCATTAGCATTTGAATCCTCTTCTGGGGGATCCTAAACTAAGACCACAGAGTAGCTTCCTTTGTGGAAACTCACAATTACTTTTGCATGTTAAAAACTCTGAGAAGCCCAGAGAGGATGACCAGTCTTTGTCAGTATCTTAGTCTTTCCAGCCTTCTTAAAGCCATTTGTCAAGGGAGGAGTTTGGATCAGGTAAGTGATTTTCAATCATTGTTAGCAGTATAAACTCTTTAAAGACTGAATCCTTATATGGAATTGCAAATTACAAAAAATATTAAAAGTCTTTTCTTATATGTATAACATTACTTTATGCTTAGAATTTATAACGCTAACTTGTTAAAAAGAAATCAGTGAGAACATCTTGGCTATTTGGACTAACACCTAAATTTGAAAATTGAGGGTTTGAATGGCAATCAAAGTCTTTTATCAGCCTCATCATCCAATTTATTTCTGTATTTTGTTTGGTTCCACAGCAATGGAGTCATACAATTCAATATTTAAAAGTAGTAACAGTGTTTAAATGGTTTGCTTTGCAGTTTCAGCAGCATTTTCACTTGAACTGAACCAGACCTTAAAAGAGGTTGTGGCAGAAACTTTTAGCACCGAAGTTAAATCAATGCCAGTGTATAAAAACTGCTCATGTATCATCATTGGTAAGCATTTGATTAAGAGGAAGTTCTTACTCATGTGCCTAAATATTCACTTTCCAATACTCTTTATAGCATCAAAAGATGTTTAAATTGTAATTTAATACATTTTAGATACTTTGGTATCTGTCTTTGTCAGAAATTCACAAATTTTCAACAAATGAAATTTACAAGTTTATTTTGCTTACTTAGCATATTAAATTTAAAGATTTAGTTTGTTTCACTACTGACAGTATGTCTGTAGATGTGAACGCACTGACACTGTAACCCTAACATACCAAACTGAACTTGTTCCACTTATTAAAGCTATCAGGTAGTAAAATCACAGTATGTTTGAAATATATTTAGTTAATGATGTTTATCTTATAAACCAACAAGCAAACAGACATATGTATTTTCATTGGAAATATTCACATATCTGAACCACTTATTTTGGTTCAAATAGCCAGTAAAGTTTAGTATGAAAGGTAAACTGTGCTACTCTCTGTCACTATTAATTACAAATGATTTCCAAACCAGGAAGTGTAAAGAGCATATACTAATTTGTATGGCTGTCCAACTCTGTTTTGAAATACCCTGGCATTGTTTCAGGATCAGGATGTTTTATTTTAGTGTACCATGAGCATCGACACAACACATATTTGAACATAAGTTAGCAACCTTTTTAGTTGGAGCCCGAGCTCCTGTGTGTTTTGTCCATGCCATTCTTTTTGCACCCTCAATACGGATGTCCCGTTATTTTTCAGATTCATGCTGTGGCAAAAATGGGTCTAAATGCTTAAAATATTATTTTCCTATTGTGTTTTTGTGCAGCTTTGAAATAAAATTCATTTATTTATGAGTGTATTCAGCAAATATTTATTATTTATGCCATGTACTATTTAGGCTCTGAAAGTACTGTTGAAAAGAAGATAGTCACAATTCCTCCCCTCTCAAATCTCACAATCCTAAATATTATAAGGAAGTATAAAGTGCTATGGGAACATATAATGGGAGAAACTCACATGGTTTGGCTGGTCAAGGTGACAGGGGAGATTATTTCAAGCAGATTAGGATATTTATATCATGATATTTTATCCATGTTAGAAACAATTTTCTCAGGTTGTAAGGAAGAGAATCATGCATCTTGGTAGAGTTAAGGTTTTTTGTTTTGTTTTGTTTTTTTAAGATTTATTTATTTGACAGAGAGAGAAGGGACAAGCAGGGGGAGCGGCAGGCAGAGGGAGAGGGAGAAGCAGGCTCCCTACTGAGCCGGGGGAGCCGATGTGGGACTCAATCCCAGGACCCCGGGATCATGACCCAAGCCAAAGGCAGTCGCCCAACCAACTAAGCCACTCAGGTGCCCGAGTCAAGGGTTTTGGTGTCAGTACTGTGTCTGGGTTCACTTATGTCATTAACTCAAAACTAAGTTCTACATTAAGGACTTATGATATTGGTGGCTCTTGGAGAGGACTTAGACCTCTACTTTGCATACAATTTGGAATGAGTGATTGTGACATTAACTGTGACCATACCATAGAGATAGAGAGCTGCTAAATAATAGTTTTAGTCCATAAATATCTTTACTTCTTCTATCAGAAGACAAATAGGCTTTCCTAGAATGAGTTGTTTCAAGTTCAGGATAGCAGGAATATTATGAATGAGAAAACTGGTATAGAAAGAAGTCCTCAGTAGATATTTAATCTGCCTGGTGCTGATGATACTGATAGTAACTATTTCTCTCACTTTATTGATGAGGATTTAAATTTGTAATAAGATGTCTTACCTCATTCCTTTCAATTTCTAATCTTATAATTTTAGACTTAACTCTTGTAGCTTCCTGATTGTTATTAATCAGTTTTTTTTAAAGTCCCATACTACTTTCTATTTACAAAAAAAAAAAAAAATCATCATCTCCTTTAGGTCAGCCCTGAGTATAAGTTCTCTGATGGGTTGCTTTCGGCTATTGGGGTGAGGATCAGGACAGAGGTGCTTTGTGGTGCTATTCCAGGGAGAGAAGAGGGGCAGAAAAAGTGAGTTGGTGGATACTTGAGACTCATTTTCATTTATTTTGAGTTTTTCCTGGGATTTAGGCTTGGGCTGGGGTATTTTTAAGCTTAGCTTTTATATCTTATTTTATTATTGCTGTAAAAATTTGCATATGCCCAAATTAGAAAAGAAAGGACAAGGGGGAGTAGCAGATGAAAAAAACTGGTCCAAGCGTAGTAAAGGCATTTTTGAACATTTCTGAGATCAGTCAATCCATTTCCTACATTTTGTAGAAGAGAAATCTGATGCCAAGAAAGTAGACATGTGTTTATTCTTAAAATCAGGAATCAAAATCAAAAGTCTGTTAGTTTTTATCTTGAATCATCAGTTGACTTTTCCTTCCTTCCCCCCTTTTCTGAAAACATTAGAAAAATCATCTGTTGAATTAATCTAACCTTGGGTAAATAGCTCTGAATCTCCCATGGTGTGTGGTCTCTAGGACTCTTACCATCTCTAGGTATTTAGGTCATGCAGTGAGAGACTGTTTGCATGTGTGGGTGGGGGAGCAGGGTGTTAGTGGTGATAGCCATACACATGTGTTTAGAAAATCCAAAATTCATTTGGCCCTAAGCAGTTCCCTCCTCACCTAGTTTCTAAACCCATGTGTATTTTAAGAGAATCCTAATCCATATGTTCCCGATTTACTTTCACTAAGTCATCTGCTTGTTGTTGCTAAGAGTCCTTTGATGTCTAAGAAGACTTATGAGCAATTTTTATGGCTTCTCTGAGCCTTTGTTCTTTCAAGAGGCAAGATGTGCTTTGCCTGCATGGATGGCACTCTCATTGTAACAATCTAAAAGTTTCCTAAAATTTGGAATGGAGACAGAGTGAATCCTAACCTTGACCAAGGGCCCATTCTTTTTCCCAATACCAAAATCATGGGAAAAAAGGTCTGGTCTGACTCAAGAAGGTAATATGCTGTCAACATTCCAGCATCCCTTTCTTTTGTACTTTGATCCTTCTGTGTTTGGGCAAATCAATTCCTCTTGTTTGGAAGGATTGTTTATTAAAATATTAATTTGTTCTTGCTGTCCTTTCATTTATTTTTCTTTCCTCATTTCACACAGGATTCAGACCCTTAATAATTTCCTGCTTCAGAGAATTTTTCTTTTGGTAGGACTGAGAGCAGAATCCTAAACTTATTAAAGCCATTATGTAGGTACCCCATTGAAGTCATTTGTAGGTACCCTAGAGAGTAAGAAAGGGAAATATCTTCCAAAGCAGGGTGTTCAGGGAGGTTATCCCTTTGACTAAGGTGAGGAAAGAGAATGATTTGGTCCTTCTGGGCTCATTCTTTCTCCAAGCAAAGTCCTAGGAGATGACAAAATCTCAGAAATCATGGCCAAGTAAAGCACTGGGAACCGAACCTTGAATTCAGGAATTCCAAACCTAGTCCAATTGCCTACATCCAATGCAAGCTAAGGAAGCAGTTAGGCTTGCTGTAACCTACAGGAACCATATGGGCTGGGTCACTGGGCATCTTAGTAGTGATCCTAGGACAGATAATCATGAATAGCACTGAATTTCCTTCAATATAGTAGGATGGAGCAGAAGTTAGATTTAAAACAATTTAAAGAAAATGTGGGCATTGTGATGATTCTGGAATACCCGAGTTTGTATATTATGATTCATTTCTGCTATGCTCACTTATTTTTATTTTAGTGTACCATGAGCATCAGTCTGCAAACATCCTCTCAGTGATGCTATTCTGTGTCGGGTTCTAGAGTGGGGGTAGTGGTTAATGATGTAAAAGAAGTTTCCAGCTCTGTCTTCAAGAAGCCAGAGGCAAAGGCTATTATTCTTATTTTTATTAACTTTTATAAAATACCTTAATGAGTTATAAGCACTGTACTAATTGCTGTTAGTAGATTATCTCTTTTAATCTTTGCAGTAGTTCTACAGGCAGAAACTTTTATTATTTCCATTTTACAGGTAAGGAAGCTGAGGTTAGAAACTTGCCCAATATCATACAGCTAGTGAGTATTCAAGTCAGGACCATATCCGGTATATTTGATTCCAGTTTCCATACTCTTAGTCTCAATTCTATACTGCTTTCAGTAAGCTATAAAATAGTTCATAGAATTAAATGTGAAAAAAGAGAAAGAGGACCTGATCAAGTTCAGAAAGAGGAGTCAATGAAGGCTGGAGTGATCAGAGATGAGCTCATGCAGAGGTGGGATTTCAAATGAGTCATAGAACAGTAAGGTTGTAATGTAACTTAGAATCTCCCACACCCTTTACAGCCCTCATACATGGACTGAATTCGGACAAGCAGAGGGTAGAGGCAGAACAACATGACTGAAGGCATGGACATGGGAATCATCATAGCATAGTCATTTTTACATTAAGAAACCAAGCCAAAGGACAACAGGAAGTGATTTGGAGAGAGAGGTAAGTTACAGTGGACATCAAGACAGTGTGGAATGCAGAAATTATAGCAATCCATGAATTCCAGGCTGTATCTCTGAACTTTATCTCAAAGTATATTTCCTATCTTAATATCTTGAATGTTTACAAGACTTATCTCTAGATACCATGCCATATCTAAATCAGAAATTTTATCTTGATGGGAGCTGGGCTTCAGCATTTCCCACAAGCCCCACCCCCACCCCCCCGCCCCAACATCCTAGTGATTCAGATATTAACTGAAGTTTGAAGACTATTGCTGTGGACCCTGGGGATCAGATGCATGACAGACACTGGAGATTTCAGAACAGAAAAGAGGCCTATGAGGATTTATTAGGTTGTAGAACATGAATTAGAGACCAGAGGGATCAGCCTAGATTCAGATGCCAGTTATCGTACAGCACAGGGCTCATCATCTTGGAAAGAGCCTGTAGTGTCTGTGCAAACAAAGGGGAACAGCTGAATAAGGCTTAATTTGAAAGAACTAATAGACTTGGTGACCAGCTAGATTAGAGCCATCCAGTCAATCACTTGTCCTGTCATCTCTACCTCATAAATAGTTCTTAGCCACTTTCAGCTTTCTCAGTTCTCACATCTCATGCTGTTACTGCCACTGCCTTCTTGCTAGTTTTGCTGCCTTACTCCTTGTCCCCTACCCATCCATCTGTTTTCCGTTCTCCACCTTGTGAGAGTGTTCTTTCTCAAATGCAATACTCCCATGTCATTGTTCTGTTAGAAAGTGTTTAATGGTTACCTATTACTCTCAGAATAGCTAAAATTTATTTGTAAAGCATGCAAGGTCTTTCATGGTCTGGCCTCTTTTGCTTCTCAACTCCTCTCTCGCTGCTCCCTGCACCTCTCAGGTATACTGCACTTGGATCATAGCTTCTTGATAGCTCTGAATCTTTACCTGTGCTCTGCTCTCTCTAGAGCAGTTTCCTTTCCCTCTTGTCTGGTGAGCTTAGGTTTCATGTTTTCCAGGAAGCCTTCCTTGACCACCACCAGCCTGCCCACTGGATTAGAACTTCCTTTTATGTGTTTTCACTGTATTCTGTTTTTGTGTTTAATGTGCAAGATCTTTGAGGGAAGGCCATGTCTGATTTATTACAACCCAGCATCTGGCATCATGCTAACCCATGGTAGGTCCTCATGACATGTTTGTTGAACAAATGAACAAAATGAGTGATTGAAAAAGAGGGAAGAGCCAAGGATATCACCAAGGTTTCATGCCTGATTATATGAAGGTAATGTCAGAGCTTTCACTTATCTCTTCAACAGCTTCCACCTTGACCGTAAGGAGACACAGGGGGCCTTGTCTTTGTCAGGACAAAACCAATAAGGATGGAAACTCCAAGACTCAATCTCTTTTAACTGAATCCATCTGCTTGACACTTGAAAGTCAACAGCCCTTCCAGTCAGGGGAATAATGATCACATTGTGTATAGCAAGACTGAAACTAGTGTCTATCAACTCTGTATTGGATAAAGCACATTAGTATAGAGGGCTATGTACATTCATTAAATGGTGGTTTTTGCCATTTAAAAGGAACTTCTGTTCCACTGGGAGAGGGAGAGGCAAGGAACTGGGTGTCTTGATCCTGGGGAGAAGCAGCAACCTACTTTGTGTGTTGACTTTCTGTTTGTGAGATATATAGTCAGCATTTCTAATGAATCTGCTGGAAGCGGCTGGAATATTATGATTTATAGCACCTTCCCACTCTCTATCATAGCATTTTATTAGATGGATGGGAAGCTGGTAGTAATGAGGTTAGGAATGAGAAAACATCCATCAAGCCCTGCTACATCTTCTCAGGAAAGACAACACACTATCTCACATGTCACAGGCAGTGATCTAGGTCACGATGATATAAAATGCGTGATTAAAACCAAGCATTTGACACTAGATAATAGGCATCTAGTTAAAAAATAGCTCTAGTGTTCCCGACTTTTAATTAAACCCAACTCGTAAATATGCACTGTGGTAAATATACTGCAGAATGGGGCTTGTTTATATTCCACCACATAACAATTACCTCCAGAATGGGTGCTTTATTTCACTACATGGTGTTATTAGTCAGGCGATGGACTGAAATACAAATGTTAAGCCAGTGATGTCAGACAGGCATGCCAAAGCAGTGCCACCACTCGACTCCTGCTTTGTCCTCCCACCTTCCCTGCTTTCCCTGCCTTCTTCCTTCTCCAATATCCTCTCGCCCTTTTGACCAGAGTTATCAATCTAAAATCAAACACATTTAATCATTTCCAGCAATTTTTCACAGTACCTTTGATTACATCAGTAATGACTGGAAGAGAGAAGATCTTTTAAATACATAACCTTGATGTTCAGTAAATCTGTCCTGTTAACAGGTTTATTCTTTGACAGGGCATTCATTTATGAGAAGGTTTTTTTTTTTTTTTTTTTTTAATTTCAAGTCCAATACTAGACTACTAACATAAAATTGAATGAGGGAGGAGTTAGGAAACAGTAACTGAGCAGTTTTTTTTCCCCCACTTTATTGGGTATTTGGAAATTCTTGGTTGATAGTGTAGATCATGGACAGAGCACTAGTCTAGGATCTAGATTTTATCTCTAACATTAATTGGTCATCTGACATTTATTGCCTCTTAGCCATGCAACTTCAGTGAGTTTTTGAATTTGAAAAATGAGATTAGACCGTTTCCAAGATCTCTTCTCTCTGGTGGCCTGTGAATCTGTTAAATTGATGCATCTTGAAACTTTAATGTCAGACAGATCTCTTGAGGATCTTGTTAAAATGCAGGTTTGGATTCAACAAGTGTGGGTGGGGCCTGAATGCTGCATTTTTGACAAATTCACAGTGAATGCTGATCCTGCTGGTTTACAGACCACACTTTGAGTAGCAAGATGTTAAAATACAAGGATCGTTTCTCACCATTGAAAATTTTAAAGCTCTGCGTCCTTTTTGTTTTTTTTCTTGCCCAGTGTCATTACTTACATATGTAGTACCCATCAATAGAACATCTACCTCCTTTAAGCAGTATATTATTAAAACTGCTTTCTTTTGGCTAACGGTTTTAAATTAAGATAATTTCTGAATATACGACTACCCTCATAAAGGTCAGTTGTTTAGTTAGTAATTTGTCTAGTGTCACAATGTAATTTAGTAACCCATCCCAGTGATCAGACAACTCCCTGTCACAGTGATTCTTAGTCCCTTTAGATTCCACATGTTCGTGGTTAAGCTCTTCTTTCAAGGAGATGAGGAACAGCTGATCACCTGTGGAAGTAATTTATTCTAAATTGGCATGGACAGACCATGTGCCTCAGAGAAGGAAAATTCTGTTAATCAGCAGGAAGCCAAAGAGCCAACCCTGTCTCCCAAGACTTGTATTTCCCCAGAGCTGGGAAGCAAAAGGTTTTCTATCCAGGACAGTCAAGTGGTTAAACAGCCACAAACAGCTGTGAATGGGCTGGTCTGAGCTGCCTGTGTGCATTTGGAATGAGGAGAGTTTCCTCCTGCATGAGATTTACCTTATTATTTTATTTCTTTTTAATATGAAGATCAAACCTCTACTCTCCCTTTATTTTCATTCAGTTTTGATGTGATTGCGTAATTATGTGTCGGCTATTACTAAGCACATTCTAATTACTACATTTATTGCTAGAATTACTGTTACTACATAGTGCTTTGTTCATTAGTGAACTCTGAGGGGACTTCCTTGCATATGTCAGACTTCAGAGACAGTCTGATTTTACATGATGTGTGATACTCAATATCATTATTGTTTTGAACAAATTCACAAAATTAACGTGTGCTTTTGAGTTGGATTTTCTTGACTAATGCAGTTCAGCATTTCCCATTTCTGAATGTGTTGTTACTAGGAAAAATAGCAATTTGACAGGAGTACAGAAAAAGGGAAACATTTTGAATCAATATTTTCTTTCAGCTCTTAAAAATAGCACCATGGTGTTTGAATTTTCAAATCACTAAATTCCTTTATTGATTTTTGTTTTTAACTGCATGAATTGGTAGGCTTTGTGATTCTGAATCCAACTTTTCTATTGACTTATGGTATCTTGAGCAACTGGTCAGTTGAGCCTCCTTTATCCATCTGTAGTTTGAATGGAGTTTTCTCTCCATGTCCTAATGATGCTGTGAATTTAACCTGTTGGTTTTATATGTAAGATAATGTCAGTATCCCCAAATCTCGGGAAGGCAATGTCTATTAAATTTAACAAATTTTTACTTGATTTTATGTAATATATTCTAAGCTTCTCATTGAAAACCAGTTCTGTACCTCTTCATTACATGAAAATATAGGAGTACAACCTAATTAGCATAAAATTTATATACTCTTTATAGATGCAATTATTTTAGTTTTTATTTATTTTTTCTGATTCTAAAATTTTCAGTAAGATGTTTCTCCTATCTTTTTCTCTCACCCAAACTCCCAAATGAAATTGACCAGAGAAAAATTAACTGCATCTAGAAACTAGGGATAAGTGTTTCTAGAAAGATTTTTTTTAGCCTAGGAGCAGTAAAACATGACATCCTGAATACAAAGGAAGAGAATACAACTTAAAAATATTACCTATGGATGTATTTGTGGGCACTTGCAATAAAGTTTAAAGATCTTTGATATTAAATATTAAAGATAAGAGAGATGACATACTAGCATGAAGAATTGGGAAGAAGATATAGGGAGAATTAAATAGGGGCTAGTAAGATTAATTTTAGAAAGGTGAGAAAATAAAGTATCATAATGGAATTAATGTTTTCAGGAAATCAAATGAGGAGCTTGGAAAACAAACTTGGTAAGTTCAACTTGAATACAGAGGGACAGCTTTAAAAAGCAAAAATATCTATAGAGATAATGACAGATACAATCAGAACAAGTATAACAGATTTATCTGTAAAAGATGAAAATGAGTCTGATCAGTGGAAGCCCCTCCTGAAACAAAAGGACTCATTATAAACCAGGAAAATGTATTCAGTGAGAGAAGCCTCTAGGCATATTCTGAAGAAATTAAATTTAAACATAAAGACATTCAAGACATCCTGGAAGCATCGAATCAGAAATAATAAAAAAAGGAACTATCAGATGTGTTTCAGACTTTTCCTCTATAACAGTGTTAGTGATAGGACACCATGAAATAAATGTTTCATGGGTAAAAGGTTCTAATCCAATAATTTCACACCAGTCAAATTGTCATTCATGGGGGAAACAAACAAAAAGGCAATGACTGAAAACTCATGTATATTTCCTGAGGGAAAAACATAGCCAAAGACTAACAGCAGTCAGATGAAAGATGAATTGAAAATAAACAACTCTGAGGAAAAGCAGTGGTAAATTTGAAACCAGGTAAATTTACCATTAAATAAAAGTATTTGTCATTAGTAGATTGCAAATGAGAATATGAGTATCATAAATAATTATTGAAAGAGGAGATGTAAGATGTGCAAAAAATAAATTTGGTCTAGAAGGTAAATTACATAAATTAAAAGAGAAAATGGTTGGAAACAAGTTAAAAAGGATTAACTTCCTTATTCACATGAGGGAGTCAGCAGATATTGATAGAGATTATTCAACATGCTTAGAAAAATCTTTGACTTGATAAAAGATAGTTAACATAAGTTATTAAAGAAAAAAGATTTCAGAAATGTCAAAAATACAAAGAACCAAAAGTGTAAAATAATAAAAAAATCATTTATTTGTTATTCAAGGAAATAGATTAAACCAGATAAAATATTTCTACTGAAAGAATAACTGAGATTTTTTTTAAAAGCTCTATGCTTTATATAAAAACTTTACCTAAAATAAAATTACAGAGAATAATTAAAGAGTAATGGCTGTGTAAACTTAATAGAAAAAAGCAAAAGAATAAAGTAATTGATAATAAATTAATATTAGTGTAGATTTCAAGGCATTATTGGATTACATGAGTATAAATGCAAAGCAAATAACCATTAAGCCTTGTTACTTTACATTGGAAACATGTTATAATCTGCAATGAATAAACATATAGCTTAAAATGTAAGTAAAACTACTAGAAATACAGAGATATTGATATAATCATGATGACAGTACAAATGTTACCATATTTTTTTTAGTTTTTGACAGATGAAATAGAAAAAAATAAACCATGAAAATAGAGGATGAATAATAAAACAATATTCTTTTAATAGAAACCTATCTAACTTAACAACTTACATAAATAAAATATATTTTCTTTTGGATTGGCCTAAATGTGTTATAAAATTGATCATGTTTTATACAACAGCGTCTCAATAAATGCCCCAAATCATAAATCCTGTAAGATTATACTACCTGGCCAAACTGCAATAAAAATATAGCAATATCAATAATAAAGAATATAAACAATAAGAAAAGGAAATTTAGACAAAACACTCTCTTAATATGTGATCGTCAGGAAGTAAAACATGAAATTACACACTGATTAGAAAATAATGGTAGTAAACATAGTTCACACAATGCACAATGTTTTCTGGTAAATGAAGACTATTATAATCCAAAAGTGAATTATTTGTTTAAACCATTTAGTTATTAAGCAAATTAAGTCCACAAATTAAAAAATTCAATGCATGGAGTAGATAAAAACAAAACAGTAGCAGAGGAATTACTGAAGAATACATTTAAGAATTAATGATTATAAAAGAAAAAGCAGTGAAAATGAGCTCAAGAACTGATTCTTTAAGGAAAAATATTGCCTCTAACTAGTATGAAAAATATAAATGAAGGAAAAACACTCAAAAGGCACAGTTTACAATTGATGACTGCATTTTCCACCCTCAAATCATTCTTCATTTGGCTTTTATGATGCTCCACTACCCTGGATTTCCTTATAGTTAGTTCCCTGGACTTCTTTCCTTTGAAAGCTGCTTTTCTTCTGTAACCTCCAGATATTAGAACTCTTCACTCCTGGTCCTTAGCCCTCTTCTTCTTTGGATTTGAATAGCACTCACTCACCTGTGATTGCCAACCTTACATTCCCAGTCCAGGTCTGACCCTTGAAGTTTGTATATCCATCTATTTGTTTTGTTTTTTGGTTTTTTTTGTAGGTATAACAGGTGTATTACCTTTAATATATGTGAAGTTGAACTATTGATGCTCCTTTTCCCTCAAGCATGTTCCTCAACTCTTCTTCTTTATCTCAATAAATGACAAGGCTATCTCTTAATTTCACAGGTCAGAAATCTCAGTCTTTATTGTTTTAGCTTTTCCTTTTCTTAAGCAAGTCCAATTGCTTCCCCTTCCATATCATATAGCCCAATGCATTCTCTGTCATCTCCTCAGCCCCACACTGGTCCAAGCTGTGAGTCCCTCTTGCCTGGATTATTGCAGCAGCCCCCTTACTAGCTTCATGTTCACACATGCCTTCTCTACACTCTTCTCCACACAGCAGTGACAGTTGTGTTTTTAATAAACACATATTCAAAATTCTTTGATGGATTGCCAACACAGGTAAAATAATATCTAATCCATATAAAAATCTGCACAAAAATATTTATAGCAGCTTTATTCGTCATTGCCAAAACTTAGAAGCAACCAGGATGTCCTTCAAGAGGTGAATGGATAAACAAACTGTCATACCTTCAGACAATGGAATTTACTTCAGTGATAAAAAGAAATGAGCTATCAAACCATGGAAACACATGAAGAAACCTTAAATGTATATTGCTAAATCAAAGTATCCAGTCTGAAAAGGCTACATATTGAATGATTCCAGCTATATGACATTTGGAAAAGGCGAAGCAATGGAGACAGTAAAACGATCAGTGGTTGCCAAGGGCTCGGTGGGAGGGAGGAAGGGATGAATGGGTAGGTGGAGCATAGGCGATTTTTAGGGTGGTGAAATTATTTTGTATGATGCTGTAATGAAGGATACATGACGTTATACATTTGTCAAAACCTGTAGAGATACAACACCAAGAGTGAACCCTAATGTAAATTATGGATATCAGTAATAGTGTATTATGATTTATTCATAATTGCTCCAACCATCATTTGCAAGAAATGTACCACACTAATGGAAGATGTTAATAATAGGGAAAGCTGAGTGGGGGGTGCTGTGAGGTGGTGAATTGGGGGAGTGAATGAGGATGCGAGGGAAAGAGGTTTTCTGGGATCTTTCCACTCAAACTTTGTGTCATTCAAAACCTGCTAAAATGCAAAGTCTAAGCAATTAAAAAAATTATTTAAACTCTTTACTATGATTTACAAAATGCTTATCACAAATAATCTCATTCTTAGACATGGATGACTGAATTATTCTGCATTTTACCTAAAGAACTGTGCACAGTTACAATTTTTCCCTTTGAATTGATTGCCAGTACCTCATCTCCCTTATAGGAATTCTCCAGTAGCCACTGAAAGACCTGTGTGCTTCATTATCTGCCTGGCTCTCCAACATTCTCTCAGGGCCCTCTCCACATCACTTTCTGTATTTTAGGCACCTCGTACTTCTTTCAGTACTTCAAATACAGGAGGGTCTGGAATATTTTGGGATTTTTTTTCTTTCTTTCCTTCACAGAACTAGTTCTTCCTAATCTTCTAGGTCTAGATTTAAATACCACTCCACAGTGAGGTCTTCCCATACTTCTCCACCTAACTTTGAACTCCCTTAGCCCTGTAATCCTACCTCAATTATTTTCTTTAACTGTATGTTGTTACCTTCATAGAACTTATAACAATTTGTGATTACTTTTGTGCTTACATTGTTTACTGTTGTTCTTCCCCACTAGACTGAGATCCTACAGGGCCTGAAACCACATATGTTTTGTTCATCGGTAATTACCCAGTGCTCTGAGCAGTGTCAGGCACTGAGTAGATGGTTAACAAGGGTGCAATTGATGGAGAAGATGGTTCTAAGATCAGATATGGAGTGACTGTCATGAACAACTTTTATTCTTATTAATTTGACAAACTTAGTAAAATGTACAATTTACTAGGAAAACATGGATTTCTAAAAATAATCCAAAAGGCAGTAGAAAATCTGAATATTCATGGAATAAATTGAGAAGATTGTTAAAGAACTAACTCTGAAGAGGATACCAGGCTAATAGTTTGAGGGTGTTTTTCCCCAATCCTTCAAGATAAAAATATAATTCCTATATTATTTAAAATGTTATTGAACTTCAAAAAAGATGAATTGATTCCCAGTTCATTTTGTGAATTACAAAATATAGCTAGTTCATGTAAGAATAAAGATTCAAAAACCCTAAATAAATAATGGCAACTCAAAGATAGACTGTATTAAAATAATAATATGCTATGAACATTTTATTAAGTTTAGAAAAAGATGGATTGATCCCCAGTTCATTTTATGAATTGTGAAAATAGCCAACTCACTTAAGAATAAAGATTCAGAAACTCTAAATAAATAATAGCAACTCAAATACTGCATTCTATTAAAATACTAATACACTGTGAACATGTTGGCCTTATCACAGACATGCAAAGAAATTTTAAAAGCAGAAAATTTATTAAAACAATTCATCATATCAAGAGATCAAAGAAAGTGAAAAAATTATGTGATCATCTCAAATGATGCTAAAAAGGCATTTGATAAATTCAACTTCAATGTACAAAGAACACTTTTACAGAGTAGGAATAGAAGGATATATATTTAGCATGATAAAAACTATTCTAAACCTGAAGCACATATTTGAACTAAATGTCAAAAATTAAGGGAAGTATAGAGTAATATTTGAGAGCACATTTTACATCTATAAGTCTCAATTTCCACATCTGTAAAATGGAGATAAAGGAATTTACTTATGGGGTTGCTGTCATTATTGTATCATATGATATTTGTAAATAGCTTTACACAGTACCTAGAGGATACTAATAGAAATTAAATTTGTGTTTATTTCCCCTCTTCATCATTAAAATATTAAGGGTAGTTTTCATTTTGAATGATGAATGTATAGAAGATTAAAGCAACCTACAAGGAAAGGGATACAGCAAGACAGCCCAGGAAAGAGGGTGATACTAGATTTTTCATTATGAGAGCTCTGAGAGCAAAGCTAATAAGGAGTGGCCTTGGACCCAGAGGTCCACATTCCCGAGCCCCAACACTGAATAGCCTCATAGTAAATCCATGGCCTTGGAAAAGCTGATGCCAGGGGACTAGAAGAAAAAAACTATCATGAAGGTTACTTGGAGAGAGTCCAAGGAATTGAATCTCTCTGGTTTACCTGGCCCCATCTTACCTTGCATGTGCCATGAAACCTCATCTGGCACCTTGAGATATTGCCTGCATGTCATTCAGTTATGGCTTGGGTAATTTTGTGCTATTTTTATGCTTTAAAATCTCGTACTCCAATTGATTCAGTTCTCTAGGGAAAATGTTTTTGTGATACATCCCAGGATGATGATGAACCCCAAGAGGATCCCTGGATACCTAGCAAGATATAGTTTCCATTCTAAGATTTTTAGTTTCAAGGCTGGCTGAGGGCATGTTGGGCTGGGGATGATGGAGAGTTGACATCCCTGTGACAAATATTATGGGCCTGTTAATAATACAGGTAAGCAAGTTCGTTATTACTGTTTAGTTTTGCCTTGGAATTTCCATCCAAGGAAATAATACAAGAAAAAGAAACTATAAAAGTATTGGAAATATAATTGTTTTTAAATGGCAGTATTAGTTACCTAGAAAAATCTAAAAGAATTGACTGTAAAGCCCTGAGGACTAGTAATAGAAACAGAGTTCAATAAAGGGACTTCTCACAAAATACATATACATAAATTCACATAGTTCTTATAGATCAGCAATAACCATTTAGAAAATATAAAGGGAAAAATGCTATTCAGAATAACAACATAGATTTTAGCTTAAGACAAAATCTGGAAGATCTATGTAAAAAAAATTCCACAAAACATTTAATGAGACACTTAAGAAGAATTAAACAATTGAAAAGACCTATCTTATCCTCAAATAGGAAGAATCAAGATTTTTAAGATGTCAGTTACCCAACTTTATCATAAATTATGTAATACAAATAGTGCAGTGCATTTTTGGTTGTATCTGATGAAAGGATTTTGAAATTATGGATTACAACCAGCTATAACAAAGAAACAATCTAGAAAGAATAACATTGTGTTTAATATTTGTACTACCAAATATTAAAATGATCGATAAAGCTACAGTGTGTCAAAAATAATCTATGGAACAAAATAAAAATCTAAAATTAGACCTAAGTGTATGTTAAAAACAGTATAGTAAGCAGAGATTACATGAAAACTGGTGCTGGAAATTTTGGCTAATTAGTAATGAAAACAAAATATCATACCTTATAAAATGAAATAAGATTTAGGTTTTACATGGTTTATATATTTAAGTATAAATTAAGTTATAAATTAATATTTATCTGAATCAAGAATGTGGAAGTCTTTTCTAAACTTAAAACAAATCTTTTTAAAACTGTGAAATTAAAGATTGGTGGTTTAGATTCTATACTATTTGAAGCTTTCTTTGTCAAAACTTACTATAAACAAGGTGTGTATAGAGGAGCTAAAGAAAACCTCGCCCCCTGAGAGACATTAAGCTGGTCAAAATGAGGAAAGACAATTATGTAAAGTCCCTGGAGATGAATCAAAGAGCTTATGACACATTGAGGCACATTAATCCAACAGAAGCTAGAGAATCTTGCGTGACACGAGGGCATGGCATTTGTGCTAGGGACTGCAGCTATTGCCTCACAGCCATGTGTTCCAGAAAAGCTGTTCCAGCAGGCTAAGCAGTGGAGTGGCAGGTCTCAGCTCTCCTAGCTTTCTTGAGTGGGAGAACTATTCCCAGTGGACTTGGCAGCTGGTAAACGTTGGCAGGTCTCCTTTCCAGAGCAGCATGCTGCAGAAGGCCTACGTTGAGTGGGTGGTGGTAGTGCCCGTTACTCTACTCCTAATTCTTGCCAGGTACAAAGTAGCTGTTTGGGAAAGTTGGAGAAAAATGTAGTTGTCCAATCCTGTGTTGCTCTGTATTACCAAGATCTAGGAGGCTGGGCAGCCAAATGTCAGGTTCCACCTTCCCCGACCTCTTGAGCAGAAGAGCTATTCTGGTTAGATTTGACTGCTGGTAAAGCTTGGCGCGTTCTACATTCCCTGACTCTGGGCTGCAGAAGACATGAAGACAATTCACAAAAAGGGATATTTGAAATGGCTAATAAACATATACAAGGTATTCAAGCCTTTTTAGTGCAAAAGAATAGTGAGATTCCATTTTTCATCTGTGAAACTGGCAAAGATTAAAAATATATAATACGCATCGATGGGGAATGGGAAATGTGATCTTCCATTGCAAATACTTGATAAATTTAAAATCTTACACAGTAGCATTCCTAATACTCACATAATTGTTTTGTGGGGAAATTTGTTCTTTTTTTTTTTTTAAGTGACGGAAAAGGATTTTTCCTCCTCCTGTGTTATTATTAAAACAATAGCAACAAAGAAATCAAATCATCAGTAAGCACTTTAGATATTGTCAATTGCCTTTTTTTTAAGTGACTTTTCCATATACATCTTAGATCACAGTAATTCCTGTAAATGACATTTAGTCACTGAATGAGTTAGGACAACAGTTGCCTTTATGCTTAGCTTTATTTAGATGTGACTAATCCTGTAACTTACTGCTTCAGGTGGGTGATTATCCTTAGCAAAGGTTATTAGTTTTTATTGATAACTTAGCTATACTTACTAACATGATACAGATGTGCCACTGGTAGTACTAAATGAAAATTCCTCCATGTTGTGAAGAGGAAACAAAATGGTGAAGAAGAGAAATGAATTATTGGGGGTAGGAAATATTCCCAAGTTTTATTTTCATGAGTTGTAGGAAATATAATTTTGTAATGTAAACACAAATTAAGCAGTGTCTTCTCTTCACTGCATTCTCTTGATCTTTCAGTCAACCAACCACCCCCACCCCCAGTATTCCTAAGTAATAAGCATAGCATATGTTTCTTAAAGGACTCCCTGCCCCCACCAGTGGCTATGGAAGATGAAAACTGATAGTAGGGAGAGATGAAGAACCCACATCTTTATCATTGATCTTTTACTCTGGCCTTCAAAGTCGTCACTCAGTAGCTCTAATTAGATGACTAAGGGAAATCTATAGTTTTTTAGACTAGTTAAATTCTTTTTTTAAAAATTTTATTTAATTAATTAATTAATTTATTTATTTATTTATTTAGAGAGTGTGAGTAGGGGGAGGGGCAGAGGGGGGGAGAGAGAGAGAGAATCTCAAGGCGACTCTGCACTGAGCACGGAGCCCAATGCAGGGCTGCATCCCACAACCCTGAGATCATGACCTGAGCCGAAATCCAGAGTAGGATGCTTAACTGACTGAGCCACTCAGGTGCCCCTAGACTAGTTAAATTCCTAACAAAAAGTCTCAGCTTGCTTTTTTAATTTAGCAGTTAGCCAACAGATTAACTAAAATCCTTTGTATTTCATTAAAAAAAATATGATACAAAAAAGATTAATAACCTACTCAGGTGTATTTACCACCCAGCCTAAGAAATACATTATTACTAATATTGTTGAAGCTCCATGTATTTCATAGTACCCATATTCCACAATGGTTTTTTCTTCTAACATTCTATTTGTGTGATTCATTCATATTGATATATGCCACTAGTTCATTTTCACTGCTGTGTAGTATTCCATTGTATAAATATAAAGAATCTATAACATTATAATGTCTCAACTAAGGGAGGCGATGGTCCCAGTCAACCTCTTTGTACAGGTACCCCTAGAGTTTTGGGCCCATTTCTGTGTTCTGTCTTTTAAGATGAACAGTGGTAAACTGATATATCTAGATAGATGTGGATTCATGATTCAATGATATTATTGATGAATGTGGAGGAGTTAGGGATTGTTTTGATTCCAATGGTGGGGTGGTGGTAGAGAAGGCTATCTTTAGAAATGTGTCTCTAAATGACACCAGTAAGAGGAATGGACCATGCCTGAAGGCAATTCCTTCTCCCCACCAATGTTCAAACATGAATCCACTAGCTGACCTATTAGTTATATAGAAAGGATTCAGTTCAGTGGTGTTTGTCAAGATAACTTTTATGGCTATATAAGTTTCTTGAGATATTGTATCTTTTTTTGGAGACATTATATCTAACTTAAAAAAATTAATGTTCACTTGATGTGTAAATGATACTTTCTCATATTTTGGAGGTCTTGATGTATATTTTTTTTCATTTTTGCCCTGTGTGGCCAACAATAAAGAACATAGTTAAATGTTCCCCAACCTCACAGAAATTTGGCTGTAACCTAAATAACCTATTAACTTCATCCTTGTTATGCATTGATCACCAGTACTCACCAGCCAACCTGTTCCGGGCTGCAAAAAGTAGAATTGCAATTTAAAGGTGTTACTAAGCTTATATTGCTGTAAATAATAGTTTTAGAAACAGAGTAGTAAAGATAGAGACTAAAATCCTTGGGTCAGAGACCACATCTTATTTGCCCTACTATCTATATCTGTTGCTTAGAGTATTGCCTGGAAAAATGAAAGTGCGTAATTAATATTGGTTTAATTTAAAAAACTACTGTTTCTCAATAATCATAGAATCCATGTCATCAGTGGTAAGGAAGAATCTAGATTCATATTCACATGTTTATTCTCTGTGTACAGAATTTCATGTAGTCAACACTTATTGTGAACTACAGGGGAGAAGGAAAAAGTATTAGGTGCTGGGAGAAAATAGATTCAGAAGTCAGTGGTTTAGTTTTGAGCACATGATAAACACATTATAACTACTTCAGAGCTCGACAAAACACACATTTGTTTTCCAGGGTGCAGAAGCATTCATGAAATACAGCAAAAAAGGAATGATTGGACTCATTGTGTTAAAAGCCTTTAATTTCCGATTTTTGCCAGCCAATTCCTCTCCACTGCAAAGGATAATATCAGTAATTTATATTTTGAATTACATATTATTTGAAATGACTTTTGAGTTAATTATTAAGGTCTGCTTTGGCTGGTTTGAAAACCAAGTTTTACCAACCTTTCCACACTTGGGAATTGTGGCTTTGAAAGAATTTGGACATAAATTACTCTTTTTTGGAGTTCACTGGCAAATGTCATATATGAAGGCAGATATTCATCCCAGACACTAAGATAAGTGTTCTTGATTTCATTATGAGGCAAGAATAGTTCTGTGGAAAGAAAAACTAAATTCCTAAGGTGAGTACAAGTTGCTTTCTTGATGCCACCATGATCCTCATAGCAAGAATGATTTAGGGCACCTGGGTGGCTCAGTTGGTTAGGCGAGTGCCTTCGGCTCAGGTCATGATCCTGGAGTCCCGGGATCGAGTCCCGCATCGGGCTCCCTGCTCGGCAGGGAGCCTGCTTCTCCCTCTGACCCTCCCCCCTCTCATGTGCTCTCTGTGTCTCTCATTCTCTCTGTCTCAAATAAATAAATAAAATCTTTAAAAAAAAAAAAGAATGATTTATTATGTTGGATTATATTGTTCAACTCTTTTTTCAAAGAAATAAATCACATGCTTCTATTACTATGATAATATGCAAGCAGCTATGACCACTGTTGAATGCTCTTCCAACCACATCTTTTATACTGTGCCAATTAAGCAGAAGGTGTGGAATGTTGGCAGGGGGATTTAAATGTCTCATCTAAAGGTCAACACCTAACAACAGGACAGCGTTTATCCTGAACTGGACTGTAGAGTCAGCACTGGGTTTGAGCCCAGTTGCTGTTGGGGGACTTGAATATACAGTCCTCCAAATGAGAGCAGGTGGTGTCAAAGGAGCTCTACTGGTGTTCAAGATATATCCTAAAATAGCTTTAAGCTTCTCCATGACCTCATTTTGCCATGCTGGCTTGCTTACGAGTGTGTTTTTGGGTGGTGGTAATGTTCTAGCGTTAGCCATTATAATTTATGGACTGACATAGTATCGTTAACACTGAGCATGGGTTGTACTCAGTAGCCAAAGCATAACTTTTTTTTTCCCTCTATGTTTCCTGCAGCTGGCCAGTGTTTTGTAACCAGGGTACCAATTCTGGAGCCAGTTGGTAACTTTAGATGTTTGATTGGGTGTGCAATTGGCATTACAGACATGGTTAACCAAGGATAATATTAGAGTATGCATGACAGTTTCAAGATTTCATACTGTGAGACAGAACTAGTTTTAGCACAAGATGAAACCAGATAGCTGTATTTATAGTAAGATTTTATTTAATAAAAGTGTTTTAGGCAAGGTGAAAGTGACTGTGACCATTTAGCCTTTGAATAGGTGAATGAGCTAGTAATTTTTAAAAATTAAATTTTATTTTTTTATCAAAGTAAGCCATGTATATAGTGTGTTTATAAAGATTAATAATGTTGTAAGACTTATAATGAAAAATAGCAGACCTTTCATTTGACCTCTTATTCTTCACCTTAAATCTTGCTTCCAAGGGCAACTATTTTCCATTCTTTTAGACATTTCTCTTGGTATTGCCACCATATTTCTAAGTAATACAATTATAATTTTAGTTCCTGATTCTTCAGTTTTAGAAATTGTAGATTGAGTTTCTATTATAAAAGATGAGTACTTAACTCTCTTAAACTCCTTTGCTCCCAACACACCTTCTTCTCCTCTTCGTCACAATTTTTGGTGAAAAAATCAGATGATTTTCAATGGGGGCAGGAAAAGTCATTCTTAAACAGTATTCATTAAGTGATTATAATAACTTAATTCTTTTTTTTTTCAAAGATTTTATTTATTTATTTGACAGAGAGAGACACAGCGAGAAAGGGAACACAAGCAGGGGGAGTGGGAAAGGGAGAAGCAGGCTTCCCGCCGAGCAGGGAGCCCGATGTGGGACTCGATCCCAGGACCCCGGGATCATGACCTGAGCCGAAGGCAGACGCTTAATGACTGAGCCACCCAGGCGCCCCTATAATAACTTAATTCTTAAGTTAAAGAGTGTGATGGCCTAATACTACTGTAGAGACTGGTACACAGAACATAAAGAAACAAGCTGCTTCCTGGACTTGAACGGAACATAGCAATAGCATAAAGACAGGTGCCAACAAAAGGAAACAAGAGCTAGACGCTCTGCCAGAGAGGGGACTGGCAGGTCTACAGTCCCTGACCTAGGTGACCCCACCACTTTTGTTTTAGTTTTATAATATCTGCTGAACATAAAGTGTTCTGCTCAAAATGGTCCCTGGCCATTTATTTATGACTTAGTCTGGGCCCATGAGGCAATTTCTCCTCCAGTTACACCAAGCAGGGAGGAGTGGTGAAGTCAGCTATTGATTGAACTTCAGGCAGCAGGTGAAGACTGGCCCTGGCTGGAGCTATTGCAACCTTGGACAACATTTTGTTATTGCTAACTAAGGAGAGACTGAAGACTTGAAATTAAATATTGCAAATGCTTACAAGGTTGCAGTAATTCAGAGCAGAGGTCAAGGTGGATATATCATTCCACACATTACAAATGGCAACCCCCCCCCCCCAATTTTAAGGTGTATCTTGTATGTGTGTCAAAAAAGTCCTTGAAATAGCCTTATGTAGTCTTTCAGGACCCTCATTAGCACCTTACACAATACCCATCACATGCTAAGAAATAAATAACAGTGGTTTGTTTAAGTCTCAGCTGTTTGGGTACAACTGTGTAAGGTACAGTTTAACTTACTGTAGAAAAGCAGGTATTACTCAGGCCCCATCCTTTTATGAGGGCTCTTGCTTACCAGGCATGTCCACTGGCAATGCTAGACTCTTGATGATAATTGCCCTTTACTTCATCTGATCAAGTTAACAATATCATAAGGGCTCTTTCACTTGGGACATTATGGTGACAAATAGAAATGGTTAGTTGAGAATGAGTGAACACACACAGGAGTGAATTATAGATACATGGTTTATGAAATACCTGATTTTAGCAAATATGTACTGTACAATAAGCTACAAATAATATGCAAAGTGGCTTGGTTATTTAATTCATCCCTACTCTTAAGGAAAAACTAGATTACATTAAGAGAAATACCTCCCTTTGATCTGTTTAGATTTTTTCTTCTTTATCCTTTTCTTATATATTTGTTATTTTTGGTTTATGTCCTGTATTGGTCTACATCCTGCATTTATTTATAATTATAAAAGTTTAGATATAAAGCACTGATCATTATAATCTACCTGTCTTTAGGTGGATATTTTATTTAGTAATTTAAAAAAATTAAATGTGCAGTTGAAACACTAGAAAACCAAGAAGAGCCAGATGATCAAACAAAAAACCCATAATCTTCCTGCCCTGGAAAAAGTTCTTTTAACGCATTGCTGTACGTACTTTCCTTTTGTGTATGTGCAGGTATTTATTTGTGTGTGTGGATTAAAAGTTGAAATCATACTATTTTGTAACTTGCTTTCTTTTACTTAGAATTTTCCCATATCAAAACTCTTCTTTAATAATATTACTGGTAGTGGTAGTATAATTGTGATTATTTATATGAATATGCAATAATTTGAAATAATAAATCCATACTGCTGAGACTTTAGCATGTTTCTAATTATTTTTGGTCATTGCATCTATAGATTTTGCTATCCTTGTTCCTCTGTATTATTGCACAGCCTTGGGCAAACCTGGAAATGACGAGGTTTGCCATTCTCTAATGTAAAGACTGCAAAATAGGCTATGATTCCTAGGTACCCTGGCATGCATGCCCTGCCCCTTCTCTTTCCCTCCTCTTGCTCTCACTGTGCTCTCTCACTCTTTCTCTTACCATAAGGTGGTAGGAGGGCTATAAAATCTCCCAGGCTTCACTTGGAAAGAATAAAACTTCCTGTTTGGGTTCAGCTAAGAGGCCCCTGTCTGCACAGCTATTGCTAGCTTTTGAATCATAACAATTCAAGGTACCCATTTGGGATTTGATGTGTTATGTAACCATTTCAAGCCCAGGCAGAATATTGTTTGCATACTTACAAAACTAGCCTCCATGCGCTACAATCTCTCCTTATCAACAGTGGTTTATAGTGAAAGTACAAGGTGAAGCCTGAAAGATTCCTAGGCTGGCGGATGCTGTGGAAGCAGGACAGTGTGGTGGACAATCGGCCTGCCAGGACCTGGATCTTTGTAAGCTAATGACTGCTTCTCAGCCTCTATTTTGTCATCTGTAAAATGAGTATAATCATACCCAGTATTAAGGTTTTATTGAGATTAAAATTGAAAATACTTCTATTGCAAATTTAGCACAAAGTATAGTGCAAAAGTATTAATCATGCACAAAGTATTAATGGTAACATCATATTGTTCTGGTGAAACTGCAGATGGCAAGAGATATGCTGATGCTGTGTTGAGGAGCACAGCCAGATGGACAAAGCCAGATGGAAAAGGACCCTTAAAACAGATCTTCCATAGGCTTTATTTGCCTACTGTACATCATACAGCTTGGAAAAAGCAGCCTTTTTTTTATTCTAGTATTTTCTCTGTCCTGAGAACCAATATGATCCTGATTAAAAAAAAAAAAAAATCTCTAACAACCTGAAAACTGAATGCTCTGAGAGGCCAACATTTGTCGGAGCTTTTCCACTAGATTAGTGTTCTTTTGTCCTACTTCCCACTGTCCCCCAGCCCCCCAGCTTCAGTTTTACTTTGTTATTAACAATAAAGGCTTTGTTCACAAACAAAGCAGTATGAGCTTGGTCTTAACTTATTTGTTTAACCCTCACTTAAAGTTATTGCTCTTTGTAATCCAGGGCATTTCTGGTATTTGAACAGGAAAAATTCTGAGCAAATGAGTCAAACAGCACATTGTCTTAAAATGGATCCTTTGCTACAATGAGCGAGCTAACCAGTATAGAGTAGCAGTATAACCGGGGTTATATTCCTGACCAAGGTCACCACACTTAATTACTCAGAAGCGTCATCAGCAAATGTTGTAAATGAAGATACTCTTATTATAAATCTAAGTAGTAATTTCAAGTGGTAAAATGTTTCAAGTCTCATAAAAGGAGCATAAATATACCTTATGCATTGATTATTCAGGGGACCTTTATAAACTATAAAGTGTACATATAACACATAAAGTAATCAACTATGTCATAAATTTGGCCTAACTCAAATTAATATGCTTGCTATGACAAATATTAACATTTAAGTCACAACTTTAAGTTTATTTGGAGGCATTATTTGATTGATCAAAATAGTGTTAAAAGCTATCAAAGGAAGTTTGATAGCTTTTAAAATAAATAAATTTTTGATCTAGCAAGTAGAAGCATTTGGGATCATTTCATTGACCTTAAGCCTGCTCTCAAATTTGAGGTGTTGATTTGTTTTTGTTTTTTTAAAGAGCCATTGAGGTATCTAAATATTTCAATGGCTCTCCAAGGATTTTCACTGTGAGAGTTTGAAGAGCCGCAGACTCTTAAATCGGGCCCTTCTGTTTATCTTTTTTCCCTCTTCTCAGCAACTATAAGGGCTGAATGGAATAAGAAAAGAAGTCACAGAAAGGCCGCTGAAGCAATAGGGAAGATGGGACTGGGGAAAGGCCATCATACCTCTTTGCCTTTGAGGTGGGAAGTATTTATTGGCTGATGTACGCATATAGATATATAACTAAATGAAACTTGAAGGCTGAGATACACATACATACATACATACATACGATGGCATGGCATGTTATTTGTATATGTGTGTATGTATATGTTTCACATACAACCACACATGTAAATATGACACATTATGTGATATATATATACATATATATGTGTGTGTGTGTTATATATACGCATATATCTGTATCTCGCAACCTCAGGCTTTCAGATCTTTTCAGATCCCATCTAGTGGAGTTGCTGTCTTTTGCAGCTTAATTGTCTGGTTTGGCATTGTGTTGCAGAAACTTTATAAACAGATGTCACTGAAAAGTAAAGAAAGTATTACAGACAGACTAGTTAATAATCCCTATTCTATCACCTGCTAACTCTGTGAACTTGAGGATATTATTAATCTATTAAGCATGGATTTCTTCATCTATGAAACATAATTCATAATACCAACTCTTTCAGGTTGGAGTGAGAATTACATGAGATAATACATTAGCAGATAGCACAGAAACTGGTCATGATAGACAAGTGCTCAAAAACGGCAATTGTTAAAATTATTTTTTCTATTATGAGTAAGTCCATTACTAATAATAGTGGAATTTATCATGCAGAGTATTGACTAAAAGGGACTCATTTTATTGTAAGTATTTACTTATGTTACCCAAGTTCCTTGATATTGTACATGCAGCATTATTACTGTTTATTTATAAATATATTTCTAATCTGGGTCCTGATTAGAATTTTTTTCCTAGGCAATTATTATTTTTATTTGAAAGAGGGAGAGAACATGCATGTGCTGTAGGGGGTGCAGAGGGAGAGGGAGAGAGAGAACCTGGGTGTGGAGCCAGACGTGGGGCTCGATCTCACGATCCTGAGATCCTGACCTGAGCTGAAATCAAGAGTTGGACACTCCACTGACTGAGCCCCCCAGGTGCCCACCTTAGACAATTATTTTAATCCACATTGGAAAGGATAAGCAAAGTCAATGTGGATGAGAAGAGAGGAGTTAAGACAATTAGAGCCTAAGCTTTAGGGAAAGGCCAGGAAGATTTGAGTAAATAACTAAGTAAATAAAGACTTTCCAGAGGTTGCCCAAGGAGGGTCTGTGAAGAATTGTAGTCTCACTTGTTCTGGTGTTTATTAAAACACCACAAAATCCATATTCCCACTTTGATCTTGACTCAAGACATGACACTGGCACCAAATTAATCAAGTAGCTGTTTTTGTCCACTTGGATACATCTTGCAGGCAGCTGAAAAGGTGGAAGAGGAAAGATTTGATGACACATCTCTTTTGAAAGTGTAGTATCAGCTAGATGTTGGAAAGAAAATACAATATATACCCTGCCATTACCAGTCAGTGTCCATCTAATTATAAAAGCTTCAGGAACCTGGAATTCTATTTGACTTCAAACATGTTAAGGGCTCAAGTCATTCAACCTGGTATAATATTTTCTGAGGATTTGGTCAGATCATTTTCTTGCCTCAAATATTTAATTGAACCAGTTGTGGGTAATGAGGTCTGCTCTTTGACAACTCACAAGTCGTTTTCACACTGACTTATCCTTAATCATAAGTTGTATGTCATCTTTGGCCTTCTGCACAGGCAGATGGGAAATTAGTGGGACAGTCCATGAAAATACTGGCCCACAAAAAAGTCTTGACGGTTTCAACGCCGGCTGCTTTCCAAAAACACTTCACTCAGGCCCCCGTGTCAATGTAAATATTAGAAGACTTGGAAGAGTTTGCAATCTTTTGACCTATGGTTAAATCATTATTTTAACCCTTCCTTTTCCTGAGTACAACTGATGGATAATTTTAGTTCATTTAGTTTGTTTTTCTTGTTGTTTTCTTAAAGATATCTCCACTTAACTGGAAAAGCAAATTGATATAGAACACAACATAAGTCAATGACAACAAAAACCACTGGGTAATCCATTGGCCTAGTTTGTCGAGGTGTGGCTTTATTAATTTTCTTTTCCTCAGAAAAAAACTCAGCACTATTGCCTGGGTATAGAGTTCTGTAAAAGCCCTAGGCTTGCTGTGAGTAGGATTTTTCTTTTATAGAGGAAAGGAGATTACAGGAAAGAATATCAGTTGGAGAAAAAGAATAGTTGGAGAAATCTTATAAAAGAATTTGCATATGAATAATCCCCAAGGATGGCAGTTAGGTATAAGAGTATTGCAACCTCTCCAAAATGGGAGTGAATCCAAAAAAGGAAAGTATAATTTTTATAAATTGTGTTTGAGAGAAAGTAAAATAGGAAAGGAAAGATAAAGAATCTGATTCCTTTATAAATGTTAGATGGTTGGATAGTAAACACATCAATGGCAATTCTGTGTTTTGTGTTTCTCCAGTCATACATAGTGCTGTTCTGGATGCCTAGTGTTTCTCTCTTGACGCTTGTCAGTCCCAGTTCAAACCTTTATATCTCAGATTGCTCATCGCACATTGGCTATGTATTAAAATTGCCTTATGTCACACACTCCATGCAATTTAGAGAAAGATTTTCATCATGGAACAAACTTGAAAAAAAAAAACAATATTTCTATGAAAAGCAATTTGCTTTGCTAGGCTTTGCCTATATTCCCAGTACAATTACTGTAGATTATATGAGTTTGAACATGAGCTTTCTTCCTTACAGCCCACTCTCTGTTTGATTCTCTTGTGAAGTCATAATCCTCTGTTTGTGCAGTAAGCCTGTTGCCATGGATATTAATGTGATGTTACAAATTTGCTATTATTTATGACTTCATTGTACGATGGATCCGAATTAAGAAATTAATCTCTGATTTCTTCACAAATATTTGGTGAGTAATACGAGAACTGGCGAAGGCATTTCAGCTTTCCATTTCTTAATTGGGAGATGGAAGTGCTTTCCCTGGTGAAAAATACAAATATCTAAGAAATAATAATTGCAAAAAATGTTAAAATAAATACTTCTGAAGAGAAGTTGAAACATGTGAAACACTAGGATAAAATTTATATACTATTTACAAAATATCTGCTGAGAGCTACAAGGTAAGCTCCTTGAGAAACCTGGCTTGTCAGTGTCATTCTCTCAACAAGTCTCTCCTTGGTGCTGCCATGTTTACTTTCTCAGCACAGAAAAGCTAAACAGTGAGCACTCTGGTGCATAAGCCCCTCAACCATTGCAATATTGAATTCTGATCTTTAATAAACCAACATTGATTTACTTCACTGCTTCTGTTTGCTTAGTTAAGCTCCATTGGCATAGGAAAAGGCACACATAATTTAATCAAATTGCTTTTTTTTATTTGATTTTTTATTAGTGCGCAAAGTAGGCTCTAAGCATTCAGAATTTATTTTTACCACTAAAATATCTTTCTTCTCTCTTGGAGGAAAAGTTTCAAATTACAGTTAATTTCATCCCTCACTTTCAATATGTACAAAAACAAAACAAAGACAAAATACAATCACTGGCCTTATTTTTGGGTATTATTTTCTTTCTTGACATCAGTGTTTATTTGAAGAATCAGTTTAACATCTAAACAGTATTGAGCTTTGAGATTTCCAGATTTCAGATGCCAATAAACAAACTCAGTATCTTCAACATTTTAAATTAGGCAACATTTTCTTTTGTTACAAATGAATTTTTCCTGATCATCTAAGTTAGCCAATTAATAGGTGAAAAAAAACAGACTTGGAACGGTGACTGATTTGTCAAAGGTCAGGAGGCTGATTGATTGACATTTTGGGGGTAAACCCAGGGATGCTGAGATTTCAATTCTAGATTATCAGTGCCACTTGAAAACTACTCTTATTTCTCCTCTTGAGTTTACTGCATATTCGAGAGTAAGAACTCCTTTTCATAAATGTAAAAGTTAATCATATTTTTCATATCTAACTTGTTTTTTAGATGTTTGGGTATTTAGAGTTTCCAAATGAAGGTCCTAGTTATTTCTGTGGGAAGGAAGTCAGTGAATTATTTTGGAGTGTGAGTGGGATTCATGAAATAGCTTGTGATATTGCACTTCTAGAGGTCTAGAAGCACACAGACTTGCCAGTATTACTGGAGAATGACAAGGTTGAAAAGCTGTGAACTTTGTTTTTCCTCACCATACATTTATTTCTTCTGACTCCCTAGTGCAAGGTTTAAAAATATAGGAGTATTACTTTATGAAATTAGTCTAAGTACTATTACAAATTTTTATGTATACGATTTTTTGTACAATACTGAACTAGAAATATTTCTCCATTAATGGAATATATTATTTTCTTATCTCCCAAAATTTGAAGAGTGGGGAGGAGTTTTTCTGTCTTCTGTTTCATGCACATAAGGAAACATTTTTTCTTTGGCAAATGGCAGCCATCTCTTTACTATGAGGAGAACCACGCTTGAGTGGAGGAAAGGCAGCCTGTGTGGCAGAATGGAGAGACAGAATCTGTCTGGGACCCTGATGAATGTTTTGAAGTGCTGACCTACTTTTGGAAAACCTATCCTTTTCTATAGGGTAGTAAAAGTTCTCAATACTGTACTGGGCCAGTTTCTGTACCTCCCAGATCTGCTCAGCCCTCTCTGCCTCCCAGGCCTCAACCAGTGCCCTGATTCTTGGACAGAGTAAGGGCCAAGCTGTGGCAAGGATTCTGTTGTTTTCCATGTCTGGAACTCCAGTGTGCAGGTTCAACCCAACTGGACCCACTAAACAGCTCTGGCTTTCCTCCCCTGTAGTTGCCTGGAGGGACTACTAACACAACCCACATAAGGAAGGTGTTAGACAAAAGATGAAAAGGAGCTGAAGATTACTGTGGACTACTTAAAGATGTGGTCCCCAATCTGTGTACTATTTGATGATGTAGTGGTTCCATGTAGCAAACATCCTGCACAATTAACCAAACTGGTTGTGTTTTTATAAGGCTGTCATCAGCTGGGTAATGTACTACCTTGTAATGATTGTCCTCCTTCTGTGCTTCATTCTGTTTTCCCCTTACTCTTGCTTCTCTGGGATAATACTCCTAACCCCCCCAAAAGTTAAACAGTTAACTTGCCTTAGGTTCTATCTTCTAGGAAACCCAGGCTAAAGATTTCTTTAGAACCCTGATATCAAGAGAGGCCATAGAAAGAAGACCCTCAGGATGTTGGATTGACTGACTAGCAGAGAGTAATAGGAACCTGCTATTTACTGCTGATGTGGGGAGTGGCAATCATCTCTGGTATGCATGACTTCACAATTACTAAAGTTTCCATTGGTGATGAATTAAGATGAGGTGCAGATAAAGGCAAGTCACTGGAAATGAAATGGCTACTGCACTTGATTAGAATGACAGAAAAATAATATAAGAATTGTGGCATGAGGTAGATGCTTTTAATGGGATTGGAGGGCTTGCAAAAAGAACATGATACATATAGATAGATAGATGATAGATAGATAGATAGATAGATAGATAGATAGATAGATAGATGAAATAATTATTTACATGAGGTATGCTGTGAATGCCAGAAGACTTCTATAGCAGCCCTAAAGAAGACTAAAAAACAAAACAAAACAAAACAAAAAAATCAAGCTTAGGATCTGATTATAAATGTGACACACAGCTGCAAAGGAAACAAAATAAGCATCTGTCAGATCTTCCATGTCAAAGTCAGAGTCCTCAACAGGAAAGGGTAAGACGGCGAGATTAGAATTTAAGTGGATAAGCTGAAGAAACTTGAACCCTTCCAATCCCCTGACTCTCGCTGGCCATTAGAAAAAGTCCCTTTTCTCTTTCTAGAGGAGAATGGCCTCACAGTGTCTGTAGACTCCAGTGTTTTTACATAAAACAGTTATCTAGCAAGATGATGTATGTTCTCACTCTCCATCACTGCTGCCCCCATTTAGGCAGATAAACAAAGTCATGTCTATAACTGATATATACAAGGAGGGATCGAGGGTGAGGGATGGGGAAGTGGATCCCAGTGAGTTCTCTACACCCACTGAAACTCTGGCTTCCCATCCCAAAAGCTCTCAGAGGAGGAAATAACACAATCTAGAAATGAGAGAGAGTTAATTCACCATGGACTAAACTTTAACCAATGAGAGATAGGAAATGGTAAACAAATTTCTGGCTCATTCTCCCCTGGGTGGATTTCTTAAGATGCAGTGGTTTCATATGGCAAATATCCTGTGCAACTGAACAAACCAGCTGTGTTTTCTTAAAAAGTTGTGGCCATCTGGGTGTTACACCTGTAGGGGTAGAAGAAAGAATATAAAGTTGGATGGGGAAAATGCATTGTCATGAGATTCACCTTTGACTTGGAATTCGATGTTCTGCAAGGATACCTGGAACTGGCTGTGATAATTTGTTGGGATGTTTCTTTGAATCTTGTAAGTAAGATGGTTCCTGAATCTTATAATGGCTACCCATTAAACAGAGTTAACATTCTGGAACTTTCTTGGCATGATATGAAGAAAAGAATCAGAAAACTCAGAAAAAGGAGAATGATTTCTGTATTATTGTGTAGTATCTGAGAATCCATCACATTATTGTGTACCCTGGAGATGGGGCAGGGGACACTATCTTCACTTAGGCAATAAAGAATGTACTTGGATGGAGGGTACCAGAATTTTGAGATGTCTAGTGATGGTTGTCCTCTGTAGGCTAGGCATATTGGTTGGAGAATGCTACCATAGCCCTGGGCTCCCTAATATCAATGGGAGTGATAAGATTCTAAAACAAAATAGTTCAAGTGGCAATCCTTTACTGTCAGATGTAGAGTATATGTATTTACTGTAATGGACAGCAAAAGCAGAGTGACAGTCACGGTGCCTTCACCCACAAGAAGTCTATGGTAATGAGTAATAGATCATGGTGGTGTCCTTGGGGTAAGACATATGGATAGTGACTAGAATATTGCACAATTTTTATAATAATAGTAATAATAATAATCCTGAAATTGTTGAGTACAAGGCCGACACCCATCACCACAATGGAAAATTGTGGCTCTTTATTCCATTTCCAGATCTATATTAATTCTCTGACTCACAACTCATTGACTGAAGGGAAAAGTGGGTTTCTTTTAAAAAGACTCTATAGGGGCACCTGGGTGGCTCAGTCGTTAAGCGTCTTCCTTCAGCTCAGGTCATGATCCCAGGGTCCTGGGATCGAGCCCCGCATCAGGCTCCCTGCTCGTCAGGAAACCTGCTCCCTCTCCCACAACCCCCGGCTTGTTTTCCCTCTCTCGCTGTGTCTCTCTCAGTCAAATAAATAAATAAAACCTTTAAGAAAATAAATAAAAGGACTGTACAATTTTTCCAAAAGTATATATGGAAAAATGTTTCTTTGATTATTCCCCAAAAAGTACTTGTCCCTGGGGAAAGGGGATACTAGACCTCTAGTGGATTCTCAAGTATGGTTTGTATGGACGCTGATACCAGGATACCTGAAATGTTATTATGGTCTGATCATGGTCAGGATTTATAGAAACCACATGATAAATGGCATTATATGGATCCAGTGGGTTTGAGGATCCATTCTATGATTATTTCCTCAGCCCAAGAGGGCATAATTGTATATACTATACATAGAAACTGGCAGAACCCTAACATTGGTTTCCTGATCTATAAAGTAAGACCCATTATGGTAGAAAGCATTGTGGAAGCCCCTAAAATTGTCCCAACACCTGCCACACAGCCATGATAATAAATCATAAATAATACTGCTTTTGGAATGAATTGTGGAAATTAGTACCACTATCAAAGGTGTGAAGGATGTAGCAGTGGTGCTCCTTGTTTTGTTTCCTTCCTGAACTCTACAGAAAGCAGGTGGCTTATGACAACAGATAAGGGACTACCATAAACTTAACCAGGTGGTACCCTAATTGAAGCTGCTTTGCTAAATGTGGTGTCTTTTCTGAAACAGATCAGCATTGACTCTATTATTTAGTATGTGGCTGTTGATTTGGTGACTACTTTGTCCTGAATTGCAATCAATAGGAAGAATAACATAAGTTCGTCTTTATATAGTAAGGACAGTGGTGCACTGGCACTGTTTGTCCTTAGGGCTCTACTAACTCTCCTGCTTTCTGTTATAAGGGGCTTTGATCATTTATCAGTCAGGGTCCATTCATGAGACAGAAACCATAGCAATTACTTAAAAGATGTATTAATATAGAGAATTGTTAACCTGGTATTAGAGAACTGAAAAGGCAAAAAAGGAACAAAAAGACAAAAAGGAAAAAAAGTAGTAACTACAGGAAGCTTTTATCCCTCCTAGGGTTGGGTGTAAAAGGGAAAATATTGGAATTACTAAAATCTAGAGGCTTGAATGAGTGGCCTTGTAAAGGTGGGACTCAATTCCTGTGGAGGGTCCTGCTTGGCTGGTATAAGTGCTGTATGAGCTCAGTGGATGGACCCTGTGAAGCTGGGATTTAGACCCATGAGGAAGGGGCCCCAGCTGATGTGCTGTTAACTCTGAAAGGGCATGATAAAGCTGGCTCTACTTCTGTGGAAAAACTGTAAAGTGGAACCAGTTCCTGCTACTGGAATCAACTAGGAACAAGATGAACCATAGGCTTAGGAGGAACAATGTTCTGAGAATGTCAACCAGCCTCTCTCCTTGGCACCCTTGTGGTTGCCCAGTAAGATCACCTACAGAGGAAACATGGTGTCAGAGATGGAGGTTATTATTCATGGATCCAATAACATGGGCTCTTTTCCACCAAAGATGCTCTAGCTGCTGCCATTGCTGATGGCCAAACTGACAGTAAAAGAAATGCTACTCTGTGGGTATAGTGCTTTGAAATACCTGCATTGTACAGAGTTGTCTATTAAGGTATCTCTTATTTTGAGCTGGTCCTAGACTTTGCCTTCTTTTCCCAGAGCTCTACTTAGTCATTCCTTGTTGTTTCCCTCTTTCTAGCTCCCTCTTCCTTCCTTCTTTCTTTGCCTCATTCCTTTCTTTCTGGTGCATTTTTCACTATATCTTTATTTTCAACTTTCCTATCCCTTTTATAAAGCTCATATATTTGGATCTTGGCAGTAGGTTTTACAATCACTCTTTACACTGGTTGTATATTTTCTCTTCTGGTCCTGTTAATAGTTATAGTTGATCCATAAATTGGAGAACTTTTCAATGTAATATAATATTGCTGGATGAACAGAAGTTATTAATTTTAATATACTTAATTTTATAAATTTCTTTCCTTTATGGTTTGTTCAATCTGTGTTCTATTTAACAAAATCATCACCCTGAGTTCCTAAAGATATACTTCTTTAGTCTTCTGAAAAGATTTATAGTTTTATCTTTCACATTTAATTATTTAATCCACTTAGAATTTATTTTAATTTAAGCCAAGGATCTGATTAATTTTTTCCCCATAGATAACCAGCTGTTTTAGTGACATTTATTGAATAGTTCCTCTTTTCTCCCAATTATTTACAATACTAGCTCTTTTCTGGAATATCTGGTCTTTTCCACTGGTCTATTTGATTAATCTTGAACTGATAGCAAATGTTTAATTTTTATTTTATTATAATTTATTATATTATACATTTATTATAATTATTATAATTTATTATAATCCTAGATACCTGGGGAGTGCTAGTCCTTTCACCATATTTTCTTCTTCAGTAGTATTTCTAAAAGTTCTCTCTTTCTTTAACAAATCAACTTAGGGGCGCCTGGGTGGCTCAGTTGGTTAAGCGACTGCCTTCGGCTCAGGTCGTGATCCTGGAGTCCTGGGATCGAGTCCCACATCGGGCTCCCTGCTCAGCGGGGGGTCTGCTTCTCCCTCTGACCCTCTCCCCTCGCGTGCTCTCTGTCTCTCATTCTCTCTCTCAAATAAATAAATAAAATCTTTAAAAAAAAAAAACAAATCAACTTAGTCATGTTATAGACTACTTACTTATATGTCATTCTTCTCTCTTATTTTTTTAAATGTATTGAACATACTTGGTTTTATAGTATAAGCCTGATATTTTCCATTTCTAAAGTCTTGTTCTTTCTGCTGGCTTTCTCTTTTTGTGCCTTCCTTCCTTGTGTGTATTGAGATATTTTGACTTTGAGCTCCTGTTCAATGGAACTCCATTTACATTAATTCTAGGAGGTATTTTTGAAGGTATGTTCCATCCAGAGGATTTGCTTCTGCCAGATGCCCAGGTAGACCAGTAATTCAGGACAAAATTAATATAAATCTTGGCCTAAGGTCTTGGGAATTATCCTGAAATATGGCTGACTCATGATTATGAATTCTCAAAGGAGATATTTACTCCATCCAGTGCCAAGGTTGAGAATGGAAATTTTTCTTGACTTTTTCTAAGGGTCTTATTTATTTCTGGGCCACTGCTGTACCATAAGTATAGCCCTTTGAGAGAATTACTTTATGTAGTTAATAGAACTCCCATTTTGAATTGGTCCTACCACTTGTCTCCTATTCCTAGCATTCTACTTAATTATCAAAACAGAAACTCTGTGCCCAAGGTTGGGTACATGTCCTCAGGGTGAAAATTGGTTTGATTTTTTTGTCTTCCCAGATTCTAATTTTACTTCATTATTGACCTTTGAAGTTTCCCTGACTTCCTTGCCAACCCAGTAATTAAAAATGTCTTTCCTTCCTTCCTCTTTGCTTTCTGTATTTTTCCCCGCATTTTTGTTGTTTTCAGATCAGAGGGTCTAGTCTACCATGTTTCAAAATTAAAATCTTTACAAGACCCAAGTTTTAAGAGATGTGAAAGGATAACTTCAAGGTTACAGACATACACATCATCAGCTCTGCCACTTACTATCCCATTGGTCTGACCATTTGATCCAGTCTTAGGCCAATTCCATGTCTGTTTCTATAACATATTCTTCCCTCTCAGGGTTGTTGTGAGACTTAAATGAAATTATGGAGGTTGAGTCACTAAGTACTGGCCTGCTTGACAAATTCTGGGCTTTCATAAATTATTGTAAAACTAAGTATGGTTAATTCTATACCTTCTCAAATCCATGTCTTTAACAATTCTTCCATGAATCACACAAATATAAAGAGATAATCAGGTAAAATATGTAATGGCTTGTAAAATATTGATATGAGGATGCTGAAAATAATAGTTTCTCTTAAAAATGTTGGTTGTTAAACTGGATCACTGGAAATAAACATAAATCTCTACAATAAACATGCATTTAAGATAAGCTATGTAATTGAGGATAGATCCTCTTGCTAAGAAAACTCTGGAAATAGAGGAGCACTTGCCTTCTGTTTAAAAATATACAAATTTTCTAAATCTTACCCAGAGCTCTGTGATGAGATGTTAGCAGAAACTAACAGCATCAGCTATAGATTTTTCATCCAAAAACTTGGTTACTTTCATAAATTCTCACTAGTGTGCCATCTGTGTAGAAGACTGAGCATAAGTTCAGTGTACTCTGATATTTTTAGCCTCCAGATTGTTTTTAAAAATATTTATTTACTTACTAGCTTACTAAATTCTCTATTTTTTCCTCTTTTTGGAATTAAGAACATTTTAATGATATCTGATTAATTCTAGAGCAGATACTATGTTGGGAATTGCAAAATATACATTTCAGAAAAACTTGTTTTGATTTCCTGGTTGTGGCGGAAAGTTCAATAGTATCTTGACACTAAATAATTACACATGCACATAGAATACAAATTAAAATGTATGCAATTATCTAGAAAAAAATTAGGTAGGTCGTTGTGGGTTTCTTTAGATTCATATTGCTAGCCCTAGAGAAAGTCAGAATTTGACTCACCATAGTTTTAACACAATTTTATTTGATTTTTTAGAAGATTTTATTTTTAAATAATCTCTACAGCCAATGTGGGGCTCAAACTTACAACCCTGAGTTGCATGCTCCACTGACTGAACAGCCAGGCGCCCTACATGTCTATCGTCTAACAATATTCAGAATAAGCCTTAGTTTAAAAAGATGTTCCTACCTAACTTTGTTAATTCCTGTATTCACAATGTATTGGAATTGTTTTTATCAGTTTGATTTTCCTCCTAGAAAGTGATGTTGTGCATTCAGAGTACTCTTATGAATAACTCTTTTGCATTTCAAGAAATACACTTATTTTTCAGAATGCCATTATCTTCTATTGTATAGTGGTCCCCAAATGCACAAAACTGTATTATTTCTGGCAATGCCAATAAATGCCAAGAAAGTCTCATGTATTATTAGTTTTTCTTTTTTCTTTCTTTTAAAGACTTTATTTATTTGACAGAGAGAGACAGTGAGAGAGGGAACACAAGCAGGGGGAGTGGGAGAGGGAGAAGCAGGCTTCCCGCTGAGCAGGGAGCCCGATGTGGGGCTCAATCCCAGGACCCTGGGATCATGACCTGAGTGGAAGGCAGATGCTTAACCGACTGAGCCACCCAGGCACCCCAGTTTTTCTTTTTTCTACCGAGTAAAAACTCAAGTTAAAGAACAACTGTTTATTGAGGCATGGTGCTACATAGAAATAATAACCATAAATATAAATGTTAGAACTTGACAAAGTGATCTCTCTATTATTTTAGTTAAAACAACTGCCGTATCACAGATGATAAAACTAAAGCACACTGAAGTTATGTAATATATTTAAGATAATATGGCTTATAAGTGGCAGAGCCAAAGTGTACCCTCAGATAGTCTACTCCTATGCCCAACCTCCTAACTTCTCCAGTCTATGTTCTTCCATATATATTTACTTAAAAAGGATTCTTATTTCTAATTTATACAAAAGGAGCTAACCTAGAAGAAGTGAAGTGACTTATCTAAGGCTATTGAGCATGCAGAGCCCTGGCTTGAACTGCAGGCTCCTTCCTTCCATAGTGTCAGGGCCTCCTTCATCAAGTGGTGAAATAAATAAGAACTTAATACTTAAGTCTCAGTTTATGATATGTTAGTTTGGTCTTAAAAAATATTCTGTAGTGAATTGTAAAAAACTAAATACCATTTTCCTGGCATTTGGAATGAGATTTTTGTGTGCGTGTGTGTATGAGGTTTTAACTGTGATGTTAACAGTTTTCTCCTGAATGATACTATGCCTCTTTTCCAAGTGTGGAAGTTATCATCTGCTAGCCCTTCAGATGTAAACATTTATGTATAAACACTGCCCAGCTTTCCATTTTGGGTTGATTAAAGTTAGCTGCATCAGGCTGTGTGTTAGCTCTGAAGCTTCAAATATCAGCCTAATCATAAATGTAACAAAAGAGACCATTGTGAAGGTTCAAGTATGAGTGTTTTTTTGGCATTATCCAAGGAAGAGCTCCAAAGTGATTACTCCTCCTGAGAGTTCCAGGGTGACCGATTGCTTCTAATATTCTTTTATGACTTGATTTCATTTCTCTAGAACAGGTCACAAAAGAGGAATCTAAAGGGCATTGCCTAATCTTTGAAAAACTTCTCCTGTCTTTACTAAGATTTATTTGGCGAATTGCTAACATTCTAAGGTCATTTGTGGGAATTGTACATAAAGCATAATGTTTAAGAACGGGAGGTAAAGAATTAGTGGTTACCACTTTTGTGATTCTGGAACAAGTAGTAGAATCTTTCAAAGTCTTGTTTTCCTTCTCTATTCAACACTCGTCTAGAATACCTGTTGTTCCTATACATGAGTGCTGTTGAAGGTGTTGCATGATAAGTTAATATATATGGAAGCATTTCATAAATGATTAACTGCTACATAAATAACAAAAGAGGGTATAACAACTGTAATATGAGTTTGGTACTATGAATTTTGGAGTGATTTATTTATTTTAATCCTTAAATAGGTATTTCTGTATCATTCTTTAAGCTGAAGAGAAGCAAAAGAAAGACATTAGAACAGGAAACTCAACATAGAATGAGAAATTCATTGTATTTCAAGTAAAAGTCTGCCATATTCAAGTTAATTATGGGTCTCCTATTCAATTATTTTTTTAGAAAAAATGAGGAAGGAAGACTTAGAACAACAATATGTGGTGTTTCCCTCATCAAAAGACATTTTGGTGTCTTATATTTAATTTATTTAATTGTCATTTATACAAAGAGCAAAGTGCTATTTCAAAAGATAACTGCAGTCTTCAGCTGAACTTGGCCTAATGTGTCCTCTTGATTTGGCTAGAGGGTGACCATAGTCTTTATTTTTAATAACGAATTATAAACACTATCCTTTTACTGCAAATGTAGAAATTTTGGTATTTTAAGGGTGCCCTATTTTTTGACAGACATCTGATCTATAGATGAAAGTAAAAAAAAAAAAAAAGATTTCAAGAAACTAAAATGTTAGATTCCCCTACAAACTGCCTCACATAAGGGCCTTGCTATAGATCATAGACTTGCTATTGAATCTGCTGTCTTCCTCTCATGAGAAGTGCACTGATGGGAAATTCAGATAAAATTAAAACTCTGTTTCTCGAAGGACAAGATGCTAGAAATGCCATGGGAATCATTTAATTAGGATTAATAGACACAGATATTGCCATCACATTGGAATGGGCACAAATCTGGAGGAATTTTCTCTCTTCAAGTCCAAGACTGTCTCTGGGCATTGTAAGGGGCTTTGGCATAATTCTTCAATCAAAATTCATTCTAACAAATGAATAAACAAAACAAAACAGAAAGAGGCTCACAGATACAGAGAAAAATCTGGTGGTTGCCAGAGGTGGGGGATGGGAGGATGGGCAAAATAGGGGAAGGGGATTAAAAGGTACAAACTTCCAGTTATAAAATAAACAAATCAAAGGGATATAATGTACAGCATAGAGAACATAGTTAATAATATTGTAACAGTTTTGTATGGTGACAGATGGTAGCTAGATTTATCGTGGTGATCACTTCATAATGTATGTAAATGTTGAAGTGTACTATGTTGTATACCAGAAACTAATATAATATTGTATATTAATTACACTTCTAAAAAGATTTACTCTTAGTCCTCCTCATATGAAAAATGCACACCTTTACTAGTTTGGACAAAGCAAAGATATTACCAAAACATGCAATAATAGGATGGCTTGTGTTTAATGTAAATGACTCATGAGGAAACATCATTGGCCTAATAGAGAATAAGGCTAGTTCTGACTTTAGGTAGCTTGCCGTGTGTCTTGAAGTAGCAACTTAACTTCTCTGTGCTTTTAATCTGCTTTTAATCTGAAAAATGGGGGTTTGAATTTTTTATTGTTGTTCTTTCTTCTGTGATGATGCCCTTATTTTTTCTAACAGTCTCCATTCAGTATGATCCCATTCAGGGAACACAAGCAGGGGGAGTGGGAGAGGGAGAAGGCTTCCCCGTGGAGCAGGGAGCCCGATGCGGGGCTCAATCCCAGGACCCTGGGATCATGACCTGAGCCGAAGGCAGTCGCTTAACTGACTGAGCCACCCAGGCGCCCCCATATACCAGATTCTTAATGGAAGTACTCCCTATCTGTGCCAGGTTGAGAATCACCACTAGATAATCTCCAAGGTCACTCAGAACTCTTTTTTTTTTTAGTTTTTTATTGTTATGTTAATCACCATACATTATATCATTAGTTTTTTGATGTAGTGTTCCATGATTCAATATTTGTGTATAACACCCAGTGCTGCATGCAGAATGTGCCCTCTTTAATACCCATCACCAGGCTAACCCATCCTCCCACCCCCTTCCCCTCTAGAACCCTCATTTGTTTTTCAGAGTCCATCATCTCTCATGGTTCCTCTCCCCCTCTGATTTCCTCCCCTTCATTCTTCCCTTCCTGCTATATTCTTTTTTTTTTTTTAGCATATATTGTATTATTTGTTTCAAAGGTACAGATCTGAGATTCAACAGTCTTGCACAATTCACAGCGCTCACCATAGCACATACCCTCCCCAATGTCTATCACCCAGACACCCCATCCCTCCCACCCCCCACCACTCCAGCAACCCTCAGTTTGTTTCCTGAGATTAAGAATTCCCAATATCAGTGAGGTCATATGATACATGTCTTTCTCTGATTGACTGATTTCGCTCAGCATAACACCCTCCAGTTCCATCCACGTCATTGCAAATGGCAAGATCTCATTCCTTTTGATGGCTGCATAATATTCCATTGTATATATATACCCATCTTCTTTATCCATTCATCTGTCGATGGACATCTTGGCTCTTTCCACAGTTTGGCTATTGTGGACATTGCTGCTATAAACATCGGGGTGCACGTATCCTTTTGGATCCCTACATTTGTATCTTTGGGGTAAATACCCAGTACTGCAATTGCTGGATCATAGGGTAACTCTATTTTCAACTTTTTGAGGAACCTCCATACTGTTTTCCAGAGTAGCTGCACCAGCTTGTGTTCCCACCAACAGTGTAGGAGGGTTCCCCTTTTTCCGCATCCCTGCCAACATCTGTCCTTTCCTGACTTGTTAATTTTAGCCATTCTGACTGGTGTGAGGTGGTATCTCATTGAGGCTTTGATTTGGATTTCCCTGATGCCGAGCGATGTTGAGTACTTTTCCATGTGTCTGTTGGCCGTTTGGATATCTTCTTTGAAAAAATGTCTGTTCATGTCTTCTGCCCATTTCTTGATTGCATTATTTGTCCTTTGGGTGTTGAGTTTGATAAGTTCTTTATAGATTTTGGATACTAGCCCTTTATCTGATATGTCATTTGCAAATATCTTCTCCCATTCTGTCGGTTGTCTTTTGGTTTTCTGGACTGTTTCTTTTGCTGTGCAAAAGCTTTTTATCTTGATGAAGTCCCAATAGTTCATTTTTGCCCTTGCTTCCCTTGCCTTTGGCGATGTTTCTAGGAAGAAGTTGCTGCGGCTGAGGTCGAAGAGGTTGCTGCCTGTGTTCTCCTTTAGGATTTGGATGGACTCCTGTCTCACATTGAGGTCTTTCAACCATTTGGAGTCTATTTTTGTGTGTGGTGTAAGGAAATGGTCCAGTTTCATTCTTCTGCATGTGGCTGTCCAATTTTCCCAACACCATTTGTTGAAGAGACTGTCTTTTCCCCACTGGATATTCTTTCCTGCTTTGTCAAAGATGAGTTGACCATAGAGTTGAGGGTCCATTTCTGGGCTCTCTATTCTGTTCCATTGATCTATGTGTCTGTTTTTGTGCTAGTAGCATACTGTCTTGATGATTACAGGTTTGTAATAGAGCTGGAAGTCCAGAGTTGTGATGCCACCCACTTTGCCTTTCTTTTTCAACATTCCTCTGGCTATGCGGGGTCTTTTCTGGTTCCATACAAATTTTAGGATTATTTGTTGCATTTCTTTGAAAAAAGTGGATGGTATTTTGATGGGGATTGCATTGAATGTGTAGATTTTTTTTTTTTTAAAGATTTTATTTATTTGACAGAGAGTGAGAGCAGGAACACAAGCAGCAGGAGTGGGAGAGGGAGAGCAGGCTTCCCGCTGAACAGGGAGCCTGATGTGGGATTCGATCCCAGGACCCTGGGATCATGACCTGAGCTGAAGGCAGACATTTAACGACTGAGCCACTCAGGCACCCAAGTGTGTAGATTGCTCTAGGTAGCATTGACATCTTCACAATATTTGTTCTTCCAATCCATGAGCATGGAACGATTTTCCATTTCTTTGCATCTTCCTCAATTTATTTCATGAGTATTTTATAGTTTTCTGAGTACAGATTCTTTGCCTCTTTGGTTAGATTTATTCCTAGGTATCTTATGGTTTTGGGTGCAATTGTAAATGGGATCGACTCCTTAATTTCTCTTTCTTCTGTCTTGTTGTTGGTGTATAGGAATGCCACTGATTTCTGTGCATTGATTTTATATCGTACCACTTTACTGAATTCCTGTATGAGTTCTAGCAGTTTTGGGGTGGAGTCTTTTGGGTTTTCCACATAAAGTATCATATCATCTGCAAAGAGTGAGAGTTTGACTTCTTCTTTGCCGATTTGGATGCCTTTGATCTTTTTATTGTCTGATTGCTGTAGCTAGGACTTCTAATACTATGTTGAATAGCAGTGGTGATAGTGGACATCCCTGCCGCGTTCCTGACCTTAGGGGGAAAGCTCTCAGTTTTTCCCCATTGAGAATGATATTCGCTGTAGGTTTATCATAGATGGCTTTTATGATATTGAGGTATGTACCCTCTATCCTTATACTCTGAAGAGTTTTGATTGAGAAAGGATGCTGTACTTTGTCAAAAGCTTTTTCTGCATCTATTGAGAGGATCATATGATTCTTGTTCTTTCTTTTGTTAATGTATTGTATCACGTTGATTGATTTGCGGATGTTGAACCAACCTTGCAGCCCAGAGATAAATCCCACTTTGTCGTGGTGAATAATCCTTTTAATGTACCGTTGGATCCTATTGGCTAGTATTTTGGTGAGAATTTTTGCATCCATGTTCATCAAGGATATTGGTCTGTAATTCTCCTTTTTGATGGGTCTTTGTCTGGTTTGGGGGTCAAGGTAATGGTGGCCTCATAAAACAAGTTTGGAAGTTTTCCTTCCATTTCTATTTTTTGGATCAGTTTCAGAAGAATGGGTATTAATTCTTCTTTAAATGTTTGGTAGAATTCCCCTGGGAAGCCACCTGGCCGTGGGCTTTTGTTTGTTGGGAGATTTTTGATGACTGCTTCAATTTCCTTAGTGGTTATAGGTCTGTTCAGGTTTTCTATTTCTTCCTGGTTCAGTTTGGGTAGTTGATACATCTCTAGGAATGCATCCATTTCTTCCAGGTTATCTAATTTGCAGGCATAGAGTTGCTCATAATACGTTCTTATAATTGTTTGTATTTCTTTGGTGTTGGTTGTGATCTCTCCTCTTTCATTCATGATTTTGTTGATTTGGGTCATTTCTCTTTTCTTTCTGATAAGTCTGGCCAGGGGTTTATCAATCTTGTTAATTCTTTCAAAGAACCAGCTCCTAGTTACATTAATCTGTTCTACTGTTCTTTTGGTAACTATTTCATTGATTTCTGCTCTGATCTTTATTATTTCTCTTCTCCTGCTGGGTTTAGGCTTTATTTGCTATTTTTTCTGCAGCCCCTTTAGGTGTAGGGTTAGGTTGTGTATTTGAGACCTTTCTTGTTTCTTGAGAAAGGCTTGTATTGCTATATACTTTCCTCTTAGGACTGCCTTTGCTGCATCCCAAAGATTTTGAACAGTTGTGTTTTCATTTTCATTGGTTTCCATGAATTTTTTAAATTGTTCTTTAATTTCCTGGTTGACCCATTCATTCTTTAGTAGGATGCTCTTTAGCCTCCATGTATTTGAGTTCTTTCTGACTTTCCTCTTGTGATTGAGTTCTAGTTTCAAAGCATTGTGGTCTGAAAATAGGCAGGGAATGATCCCAATCTTTTGGTACCGGTTGAGATCTGATTTGTGACCTAGGGTGTGGTCTATTCTGGAGAATGTTCCATGGGCACTAGAGAAGAATGTGTATTCTGTTGCTTTGGGATGGAATGTTCTGAATCTATCTGTGAAGTCCATTTGGTCCAGTGTGTCATTTAAAGTCTTTATTTCCTTGTTAATCTTTTGCTTAGATGACCTGTCTATTTCATTGAGGGGGGATGTTAAAGTACCCCACTATTATTGTATTGTTGTCGATGTGTTTCTTTGCTTTTGTTATTAATTGGCTTATATAATTGGCTGCTTCCATGTTAAGGGCATAGATATTTACAATTGTTAGATCTTCTTGTTGGATAGACCCTTTAAGTAGGATATAGTGTCCTTCCTCATCTCTTATTACAGTCTTTGGTTTAAAATCTAATTTGTCTGATATAAGGATTGCCACCCCAGCTTTCTTTTAGTGTCCATTAGCATGGTAAATGGTTTTCCACCCCCTCACTTTCAATCTGGGGGTGTCTTTGGGTCTAAAATGAGTCTCTTACAGACAGCATATTGATGGGTCTTGTTTTTTAATCCAATTTGATAGCCTGTGTCTTTTGATTGAGGCATTGAGCCCATTTACATTCAGGGTAACTATTGAAAGATAGGAATTTAGTGCCATTGTATTGCCTGTAAGGTGACTGTTACTGTATATTGTCTGTGTTCCTTTGTAGTCTATGTTGCTCTTATGGTCTCTCTTTGCTTAGAGGACCCTTTTCAATATTTCTTGTAGGGCTGGTTTTGTGTCTGCACATTCCTTTAGTTTTTGTTTGTCCTGGAAGCTTTTTATCTCTCCTTCAATTTTCAATGACAGCCTAGCTGGATATAGTATTCTTGGTTGCATAGTTTTCTTGTTTAGTGCTCTGAATATATCCTGCCAGTCCTTTCTGGCCTGCCAGGTCTCTGTGGATAGGTTTGTTGCCAATCTAATGTTTCTACCATTGTAGGTTACATATCTCTTCCCCCAAGCTGCTTTCAGGATTTTCTCTTTGTCTCTGAGACTCATAAGTTTTACTATTAGATGTCGGGGTGTTGACCTATTTTTATTGATTTTGAGAGGGGTTCTCTGTGCCTCCTGGATTTTGATGCCTGCTTCCTTCCCCAAATTAGGGAAGTTCTCTGCTACAATTTCCTCCAATATACCTTCTGCCCCTCTCTCTCTTTCTTCTTCTTCTGGGATCCCAATTATTCTAATGTTGTTTCGTCTTATGGTATTGCTTATCTCTCGGTTTCTGCCCTTGTGATCCAGTAGTTGTTTATCTCTCTTTTTCTCAGCTTCTTTTTTTTCCATCATTTGTTCTTCTATATCACTGATTCCCTCTTCTGCCTCATTTATCCTAGCAGTTAGCGCCCCCATTTTTGATTGCACCTCATTAATAGCCTTTTTGATTTCAACTTGGTTAGATTTTAGTTCTTTTATTTCTCCAGAAAAGGCTTCTCTAATAACCTCCATGCATTTTTCAAGCCCAGCTAGTATCTTTTTTTTTTTTTTCCAGCTAGTATCTTTAAAATCATCATTCTGAACTCTAGGTCCGACATCATAGTAATGTCCGTATTGAGTAGGTCCCTGGCAGTCAGTACTGCCTCTTGTTCTTTTTGTTGAGGTGATTTTTTTCCATTTTGTCATTTTGTCCAGAGGAGAATAGATGAATGAGAGAACAAAATGCTAACAGGGTAACAATGTCCCCAGAAAATATACTCTAAACAAATCAGAAAATACTTGAAACCAGGGGGAAAGAAAGGGAAAGAAAGAAAAAAGGAAAAGGAAAAAAAAAGAAAAAGAAAAAGATAAAAGCAAACAAAAACAGAACAAAACAAAAAAAACCCAGATATGGTCAAATATGATCAGGCTGGTACACAGATCAGTGCCACACACTAGATTTTGGGTGTATTTTGGTCTGTTAGAAGAAAGTGCCTCCCAAAATTTTAAAGAAAGAAAAACTTATATATGTACAAAAATAAGGGTTAATATGATGAAGGGATGGAACATGACTATAAAGATGAAAATTATAAAAAATTTTATGAAAGGAATTGATAAAAAGTTGTTTGAAAAAAAGAAAGAAGAGGATTTAAGAAGAAAAAAAAGGGAGAGAATGTGATCAGGCAGGGAAGTAGAACAAAGCCATACAGTAGAGATTTAGGATATATTTTGATCTGTTAGAAGAAACTGTATCTCAAAATTTTAAAGAGAGAACAACTTATAGATATATGTTCCAAAAATAAGGATAACTACTATGAAGGGATAGAATATGACTCTAAAAATGAAAAATAAAAATGTTTTTCAAAAAAGGGATTGATAAGATGTTGGTTGAAAAAGGGAAAAAGAAAAATTCAAAAAAAAAAAAAGACAGTTAAGAAAACAAATTAACTTTGAAAGACTGAAGAATCATGGTAAAAAAGCCATGGATTCTATGTCCATTATTCCCCTAGTGCTGGAGTTCTGCCATTCTCATTGATTGGTAAACTTGGTCTTGGCTGGCTGTGCTTGCTGAATTTCTGGGGGAGGGGCCTGTTGCCATGGTTCCCAGGTGTCTTTGCGGGAGGTGGAATTGCCACGACCTTGCCTGGTCCTGGCTAAGTCATCTGCTCGAGTTTGCTCTCGGGAGCTTTTGTTCCCTGCAAGCTTTCGGTACAGCTTTGGAGGACGGGAGTGAAAATGGCGGCCTCCCAATCTCCGCCCCAGAGGAGCCGAGAACTCGAGTCCCACTCCTCAGTGAGCCCCCAGAGAAAAGCAGTCAATCACTCCCATTACCCCGGTCTCTGACCACACTCTGTGCTCACCCGGCCTGTGACCGAGTGTTTCTATCTCTGGCACCCGACCCTGTGTGTAGTCTCCAAACCCAGCAGATCCCTGCAGTGCACTCCCGCGCCGCTTCTCCCGGGGGAGGAAGGTGAGTCTCCCCGGATCTGCCGCTTGTTGGGTCCCTGCCCAAGAAGCAGTGGCCCGACTGTGCCATAGATCATGGTTTATGGCAACCCCGAGTTGCGAGCCCGCTCCTCGGCTCCGTCTCTGCAGCCAGCTTCCCCACTCCGATACCTGGGAGCTCTGCCGCACTCAGGCACCCCCGGTCTTTCTGCAAGGTCACTCACAACTCTTAAATTCTATGTGTCCCAACTTCAGGAAGGTCAGGAGTTCAATGGAATCTTTTTAGGCAAACACTTATGTTTCCTGTTACTTTCATCTAAGAATGATCAGTGCTCTTGTCAGGGGGATTCTTCTGTTGTTAAATCACCATTTTGTTGTATTACAAATAACTTATTTTTCTCTTTAGTGTGCCAGTTACAGACATCAGAAGTCAGCTTTAAGGATGCCTCTGTATAGTGTAAGCAGTTTGGGATCTATATAGCTAAATTCTCAGCCTGAATCAGCAACGAGAAATGGCTTATTCACTGCCTGAATTAGCGTTGAGAAACTTTTCCATTTATATACATTTATAGGGAAGGTGTAAGAAGACATTATAATCTTTCATTAAAGATTTATTTTAGTCAATATTTTAATTTACATTTTTAAAAAGGATTTCAATTTTTTTTTGGTGGAATTTGTATTCCACCAAATTGCTGTTGTTAAGAGAAAGGATTTCATTGGTAAGTCCCTCTAATTGTAATTATAAGCTACTGGTTGAATGTCCATAAATGAATTTTAATGATAGCTATGAAAGAAAAAGGGGAAACAGAGCAATGTTGTCATTCACTAGGTATCTTTATATGAAAGGATATTTGGGGAGTGAGCCAGCACTGCTCCACTACTATTAAAAGAAAGTGGTCAATCTGACTTTGGAATTCAGAAAGAAGAAATTATTGGCCTTTAAGATTTACCTTGGCTATAGATTGAGGTGCACTTATCTCCTCTACTCTTCTCCTACACTCTTTAACATTTCCAGGGAAGTATGAAATTTTCACTGTCCAGAAGTGATGAGAATGGAAGGCAGTTTTCTGGCCTCTGTTCCTACACACCTCGCTTATTTCTTTTAGGAGGAACATACATCCCTGATAGGTGATATATGGAGACACATTTTGTTTCTCTGGTTTAGAGCTGCATAATTCTGGGAGCTTGGGCTCTGTGCTTGCTGCTACCTCCATGTTTAGGGTCCCCTTGAGTGAATCAGAGCCCACACCTATCTCTGTCTCCCCTCTCAAGGTTCCAGGGTGTAGGGCTACAATTCTGATTAAGCAGGTTTACCCTGATTAGACCCATGTTCTTTAAATGGATCTCTGAAGGCCCAGACTTTGGGATGGGGGTGAGAATGAGGGAAGAAAATTAGGAGGTCAGAATTTGGTCCCATGTCTAAGTAACAAAGATTATGTTTTTATTTCCATCAGTCTGACTTTTTATTTCTCAGTTTCTCAATTGGTTTGAAATTTAGATGGGATCTAAGATTGTGAACAGTATCATCCTTAAAACCCCAGAAGCCTCTTTTACTAAGTTATGAACAAGAGATATATGATTATTATTATAGATGTCTTCTTTTCTTTGAGCATGTGCATTAATCAATTTTAACTTTCTTTTAATTAAGATTTTATTTTTTGGAGCAGTTTTAGGTTTATAGCAAAACTGAAAGGAAGGTATAGAGATTTCTCATATACTTCTTGCCCCTATACATGCATAGCTTCCCCCATTATCAGCATCAGTCACCAGATTGGTACTTCCTTTTATCTTTTTTTTTTTTTATTAAAGAAGAACCTACATTGAATCCATATCATAATCACCCAGAGTCCATAGTTTATCTTAAGGTTCACTCTTGTTCACTACTGTGAATTTGGTGGGTTTAGAAGAAAGTATAATGACATATATCCATCCTTATAATACCATACAGAGTATTTTTACTGCCTTAAGTATCCTCTGTGTTCTGGATATTCATCTCTTCCCCCCTCTATCTGCCCCTAGTGATCTTTTTACTGTCTTCATAGTTTTGCTTCTTCCAGAATATCATTTAGTTGGAATCATACAGTATGTAGCCTTTTCAGATTGGCTTCTTTCACTTGGAAATATGTATTTAAGGTTCCTGCATGTCTTTTCATCGCTTGCCATTTCTTTTCAACATTGAATAATATTCCATTGTCTTGATGTACCACAGTGTATTTAGCCATTCACCTACTGAAAGACTTCTTGGCTGCTTTCAAGTGTTGGCAATTGTGAAGAAAGCTGCTATAAACATCTAAACATCTATATGTAAGTTTCTGTGTGTAACTCCTTTGGGTAAATATCAAGGAGCACAATTGCTGAATTGTATGGTAAAAGTATGTTTTATTTTATAAGAAACTGCTAAACTATCTTCCAGTGTGGCTGCATCATTTTGTATTTCCACTAGCAATGAAGAATTCCTTTTGCTCTACATCCTCACCAGAATTTGGTATTCCTGTGTTCTGGATTTTGGATATTCTAATGGACATGTAGTGGTGTCTCACTGTGTTAATATGCATTTCTCTCACAACATAAGATGTGGAGCATCTTTTCATATGCTTATTTGCCATATGTATATCTTCTTTGGTGAGGTGTCTGTTAAGGTCTTTGGCCCACTTTTAAAAATCAGGCTGTTTTCTTATTGTAGAATTTTAAGACTTCTTTGTAGATTTTGGATAACAGTTCTGTATCAGATATCTTTTGCAGATATTTTCTTCTAGTCTATGGCTTGTCTTCTAATTCTCTTGACATTGTCTTTCACAAAGCAGGAATTTTTAATTTTAATGAAGTCCAGTTTATCAATTATTTCTTTTATGGATTGTGTTTGTATCCAAAAAGACATCGCCATATCCAAGGTCATCTAGATTTTCTCCTCTGTTATCTTCTAGGAGGTTTACAGCTTTGCATTTCACCTTTAGGTCTATTATCCATTTTGAGTCAATTTTTGTGAGGATATAAGGTCTGTGTCTAAATTTATATATGTATGTTTGTATGTATGTATGTATATGGATGTCCAGTTGTTCCAGCACCATTTGTTGAAGAGACTACCTTTGCTCCATTTAATTGCCTTTGTTCCTTTGTCAAAGATAAGTTGGCTGTATTTATTAGGAGTGTATTTCTGGGCTCTGTAGTGTTCTACTTGTCTATTCTTTCTCAGTGTGTTCAACTACACTGTCTTGATTACTTAATTACTGTAGCATTATAGTAGGTCCTAAAGTTGTGTAGTGTCAGCCCTCCAATTTTTTTCCTTCAATATTGTGTTGACTCTTCTGGGTCTTTTGCCTCTCCATAGAAACTTCAGTATCAGTTTGTCAACATCCATAAAATAACATGCTGGGGTTTTTATTGGGATTGCATTGAATCTATAGATTAATTTGGGAAGATCCAACATCTTGACAATGTTAAGTCCTTTTATCTATGACCATGGAATATCTGTCCATCTGTCTAGTTCTTCTTTGATTTTATTCATCAGAGTTTTGTAGTTTTCCTCAGAAAGATCTTGTACATATTTTGATATATTTATACCTAAATATGTTATTTTGGGGGGTGCTAATGTAAATGATATTGTGTTTTAATTTCAAATTCCACTTGTTCATTGCTGGTATATAGGAAGGCAATTGACTTGTATATATTAACTTTATATCCTGCAACCTTGCTATAATCACTTATCAGTTCCAGGAGTATTTTTGTCATCTTTTTTGGATTTTGTATACAACCTATCATGTCATCTGCTAAAGTCAGTTTTGTGTTCTTCCCAATCTGTATACCTTTTGTTTCTTTTTCTTGCCTTATTGCATTAGCAAGGACTTCAAGCATGATGTTGAAAAAGTGGTGAGATGGACATCTTTGCCTTGTACCTGATCTTAGTGGAAAGTCTTAGAGTTTCTCACCAATAAATATGATGTTAGCTATAGGTTTTTTGTAGATAGTCTTTATCTACGAGGAAGTTCCCCTCTATTCCTAGTTTACTAAGAGTTTTTATCATGAATAGGTGTTGGATTATGTCAAATACTTTTTCAGCTTTTTCAAATGATATGATCATGTGATTTTTCTTTTTTGGTCTGTTGATGTAGTAGATTACATTATTTGAATTTCACATGTTGAACCAACATTTTCAAATGTTGAACCAATAACCCTCCCCCCCACCTTGGTCATGATATATAATTATTTTTATTCTTTGTTTGAGGTTCAATTTGCTAATATATTTTTGAGGATTTTTGCATCCATGTTCATGAGATATTGGTCTATAGTTTTCTTTTCTTTTCATGTTTTTTTTTTTTTAATCTGGTTTTTAGTGTTGGGATAATGTCAGCTCCATAGAATGAGTTAGGAAGTATTCCCTCTGTTCTATTTTCTGAAACAGATTATAGAGAACTGGTATAATTCCTTCCTTAGATAGTTGGAAGAATTCACTGGTGAACCTGTCTGCTTGATTCTTTCTGCTTTGTAAGGTTATCAGTTTAACCTTTAATACATATAGGCCTATTTAGATCATCTATTTATTTTTGTGTGAATTTTGGCAGATTGTGTCTTTCTAGGAATTGGTTCATTTCATTTGGTTATCAAATTTGTGGATATAGAATTATTCATAGTATTTTTTAATTTACTTTTTAAATTTAATTTATTTTTTAAATTTCCATGGAATCTATAGTGATGTCTCTCTTTCATTTTTGGTATTGGTAGTTTTTGTCCTCTCTCTTATTTTCTTAGTTTTCCTGGCTAGAGGCTTATCAATTTTATTGATCTCTTCAAAGAACCAGCTTTTGGTTTCTTTGCTTTTCTCTATTGGTTTCCTATTCTCAATTGCATTGATTTCTGCTCTAATTCTTATTGTTTCTTGTTTTTAGTTTGGATTTAATTTGCTCTTCTTTGTCTAGTTTCCTAAGGTAGAAATTTAAATTGCTCATTATAGATATTTCCTCTTTTCTAATATATGCAATCACTGTTATAAATTTCCCTCCATGTACTGCTTTTGCTGTATCCCACAAATTTTGATGGGTTGTATTTTTAATATTCATTTAGCTCAAAATATATATTTTTTTAAGATTTATTTATTCATTTTAGAGAGAGAAAGGGGGGAGGGGCAGAGGGAGAGAATCCTCAAGTAGACTCCCAGTGCAGGGCTCAATCCCAGGACCCTGAGACCATGACCAAAGCTGAAATGAAGAACCACCCAGGCCCTCATAGTTCAAAATATTTTAAAATTTCTCTTCAGATTTCTTCTTTGACCCATGTGTTAATTATAAGTGTGTTGTCTAACCTCTATGTAGTTTGGGATTCTTAGCTGTTTTTCTGTCATTAATTTCTAGTTTAATTCCACTGTGGTTATGAGCAAACATTGTATGATATCTATTTTTTTTTAATTTGTGAAGGGGTGTTTTATGGCCCAGAATGTGGTTATCTTAGTAAATGTACCATGTGAACTTGAGAAAAATGTGAATTCTGGTTTTGTTGGATGAAATAGTCTACAGATGCCCATTGTATCCAGTTGATTGATGGTGTTATGTCCTTACTGATTTTTTTGTCTGCTTGATCTGTCCATTTCTGAGAGGGATGTTGATGTCTCCAATTATGATAGTGGATTCATCTATTTTTCCTTGCACTTCCATCAGTTTTTACCTTAAGTAGTTTGAATCTGTTGTTACGTGCATACATGTTAAGCATAATTACATCTTTTTGGAGAAGTGACTCCTTCATCCTTATATAATGCCCTCCTTTATCACTGATAACTTTCTTTACTTTGAAGTTTGGTTTCTCTGAAATTAATATAGCTATCCTTGCTTTCTTTTGATTAGTATTTACTGTGGTATATTTTTCTCTATCCATTTACTTTTAATTTATATGTGTGTTTATATTTAAAGTGGGTTTCTTGTAGACAAGGTATAGTTGGGTTGTGTTTTTTGATCTGCTCTGACAATTTCTGTCTTTTAATTGTGTGTTTAGACCACTGATATTACATTTTAACTTTATTCATGAAAACAGTTTACTGTGAAACAATAAAGTTGTGTCTATATCCTAGGACTTTGACTTAAATAAAATGAACATCATGTATTTTTAAATTTTGATGTAAATATCCTGCAATTATTCCATATAAAGTAGAATTTAGCATAAAATTAGTGCATCTTAAGGTTCCAAATGAAAGGATTTATATGCTGTGCATTTTAATAATTCAACAAATATCTATTGAGTTCTGAATAACCTTTAGGCCTCATTATTGTGTACTGAGGATACAGTTGAAAATGACATAAACAGAAGATGGCGGAGTAGGACAACCCTGGGCTCACCTTTTGCCACATGGCCACCTAGAGAGCACCCACATTGGCATAAATAAGTCAGAAAGCAGCCCGAAAACTGGCAGAACAGAATCTCCACAGGCTGGCAAAGACAAGAGGCCACAGTGAAGCAGATCCACCCCCTCCAGTTTCTCTTGGCAAGATCCCATCAAAGTGGTGCCACAAGCCTGGCAGTGTGTGCACAGCCCAGACAAGGGTCAGCACCACTTCAAAGTGAGTCCTGCTCCAGGGAGAGGGGAAGATAACCACACGTCAGTCTGACTGTGACCCTAGCTGTGGAGTGGGGGCAGGCAGCTGGTCTGACTGCAGGCCCCAACCATCAACAAAAGCTTCTCAGGGGAAAGTGCCTGCAATTTGGTGCTGCTTCATCTCTGGCAAATGCCTGGTCTGCCTCAACTCAAGCCCAAGGCAGCCCCGGACCAGCCCACTAACATGAGGAACCAGACTCTGCCCACAACAGGCAGAGAGCCATCGCAGGCTGGACTGAAGGCAAACACATCCCAGCCACAATGGTAGGACACCCCTGGAGCAACACACATATGAGACCCCTCCCAAAGCACCATTTTCTGGTGAAAAGGAGAGATTACACTGCAGGACCTCTTCTTCATAAAGCCACTACTTTCAAGTGCGGGAGACATAGCTGACTTTCCTAACACAGAGAAACAGACACAGCAACAGACAGAATGAGAAGACAGAGGAATATGTCCCAAATGAAAGAGCAGAACAAAATCAGAACAGGAGACCTAAGCAAAATGGAGTTAAGTAATATGTCTGATAGAGAATTTAAAGTAATGCTCATAAAGATACTTGCTAGCATTGAGAAAGGAGTGCAGGACCTCCATGAGACCCTCCACCAAGAGATAGTAGATATAAAAAAGAACCAATTAGAGCTATTGGACTAAATGGAAATAAAAATAGACCACCTGGAATAAATAGCAAACAAGAAGAAGTAGAAGAATGGATCAGCCACTTGGAGGACAGAGTAATGGAAAGTAAACAAGCTGAGCAGATGAGAGGGGGAAAAATAAGCAAAATGAGAATAGACCCAGGGAACTCAGCAACACTGTCAGGCATAATAGTCGCATGACAGGGATCCCAAAAGGAGGAGAAAAGGGGGCAGAAAATTTATTTGAAGAAATGAGAGCTGAAAACTTTCCAAATCTGGGGAAGGAAAGAAATCCAGATCCAGGAGGCACAGAGAGCCCCCAACACAACCAACCTAACCAAGACACAAAATAAATAAGGTGGCCAAAAGTAGTGATAAAGAGAGAATTTTAAAAGCAGCAAGAGAAAGGAAAGCAGTTACATACAAGGGAAACCTGATACAGCTATCAGTGGGTTTTTCAGCAGAAACTCTGCAGGCCAGAAGGGAACAGCATGATCAATTCCAGCTGCTAAAAGGAAAAAAATCTACAGCCAAGAATATCCAGCAAGGCTTTCATTTAGAATAGAAGGAGAGATCTAGTTTCCCAGAAAAACAAAAGTTAAAAGCATAACCAGCCACGTCCCCATCACACACGATGCCATTGGCCTGTGGGTCCCAAATTCACAGTCCAGCTGCCCTCCTGCCCGAGTCAGCATGCAAGGCCTGCCACCTGCTCAATGCCAAGTCAACATGCCTTCACCTCAGATTGCCAAGGTCTCAAACTGGCACTCTTCCCCTCAAATTACAGCCCCTGTGCTCAAGTTTGTGCACAAAAGTGGGCATAATTATAACAGCAGAATGAAGCAACCCAAACAGTGACACTATTTCTGTGGAATATAGAATGGATAAAAAGAGTGTGCTAGGCTGAGAACATCTCCAGCAAGCACATCAAAGAACAATGCATACAGCATGATTTTCGTTAGTAAAAAAAAAAAAAGCAAACCTGGGAAGAATAAAACAAGATGAAATCAGAGAGGGAGACAAACCATAAGAGACTCTTAAGCATAGGAAAGAAACTGAGGGTTGCTGGAGGGGAGGTTGTTGGGGGGATGGGCATGAAGGAGGGCATGTGATGGAATGAGCAATTGGTGTTCTATGCAACTGATGAATCACTGAACTCTACCTCTGAAACTAATAATACACTACATGTTAATTAATTGAATTTAAATAAAAAAAGGACTCCCCCCAAAAAGAAAATGACATAAACAAACTCCATTCTCTTATACAATTCATGAATAAGGTGATTTCAAAGAATAGTATGGTACTATAATGAAAATTAAATGTGAAGATGACCTAGAGGGTGACTGGGGGATGAGGAAACTACTTTATATAATGTGGTCAAACAGTATCAGTCAAGATTGTCTAGAAAATGCTGCAGTAACAAATAATCCCCAGAGCTTAATGGGTTAACAGCACAAAGGCTTATTTCTTTCTCAGGTTACATGTGTAGTGCAGATAGTCAGGTGGCAGGAAGGTTGTGGTCTAACATCATAGTCTGGAGAAACATAGGATGTCAGAGGCTCCATTTCTATATATATGTATATACACACACACATACATACATATATACATATATATACATATATACATATACATACATATGTGTGTGTGTGTGTGTGTGTGTATAATGTTTTCATGATCACCATAGCAGGGGAGAGGAGATGTAGTGAATCAAACACTGGTTCTTAAAAGCTTCTATCTGGAATTGACATGTGTCACTTCTGTGTAAAAGTTCTACATGCCACTTCTGCTTAAATTTCATTGGCCACAGCAAGTCATGTTGCCATGCCTAATTTCAAAGGAGGTAAGAAAATCCAATTATACCAAGTGCCCAGAAGGAGCACTGGAATATTTATGAACATCCCTAATGACTATCAGAAAAAGCTTTTTTGAGGAGGTGACATTTTAGTTCAACTTGACGAGCAAGAATGAACCAAACATAGTTGTAAGCAGTGATTTTTAATCCTTGCTGTCTCTTAAAATCACCTTGCACAGACATTGTGCTATATGCTTTCAGGCATTAACTCTATTATCTCACAGCAATGATAAGATTTAATCTTCATCTTTATTTTACAGAAAGAGAAACTGAGGTGGAGAGAGGTTATGTTACATTCACAAGGTCACAAAAATAATAAGTACAAGAATCAGGATTTGCACTCAGTCTGATTTCCGTATCTACAATCTTAAATATTCTACTATAGTCTCTACTTAGGTTATATAAATTATGGTCTTATATGTAACTAAGTTTAAATCAAGAATGCTGCTCCTTAGAAACCCTGAGGAGCCATCTCTACCTGGGCCTCAGATGTGTATGCATGTGTGTGTGTCCATAGAAGCATGTGCGCCTGCTTGTGTGCATACACTCCAACCCTTAGTAGACTGGACTGCTTTCTGTCATGGCTGCGCTTGTTTGTCTACTCCAAACATGCTAGTCTCCTTGCTATCCTTTGGAATCTTAAAGCACCATCCAACCTCAAAAACTTTTTACTGCTTCTTCTTGCTACATGGAAACCAGTTCCCCCAGATATCTAAATGATTCACTTCCTCACCTTCTTTAATTCTTTGCTCAAATGTCACCATTTCAGCGAGGCCTATCATACCATTTAAAATTGTTACCATCCTTCTGCACTCCACATCTTCCTTACTTGCTTTATTTTTCTCTGTAGCATTTATCCCCATCTAGACAAATATATTTTTCTTTATTTAGTATGTTTTCTTTTCTTTCTTTCTCTACTAAACTCTAGGGTACCCCAGACTATATGAGGACAAGGATTTTTCCTGTTTTAATCCCTGATGTATCCTCAGGGCTGAGAAGAGGGCTAGCATGTAGTAGGAATTCACTAAACCCTTGGTTACCTGAATGCTTCATGAGAACTCAGGCCAGAGAGATGGCCATGGAGGGTAAATGAGATTGGATGCCACAGTCTTGCCACAGTATGTGGAGGCTGAGATATGCCTATCTGGGAGATGTGGTATGATGGGGATTTCACTCCTCAGCAGCCTTCTGTGGTTGTCCTTATCCCAAAGAGTTCATAAACTAACCTAAGCAACAGTCATTGCAGCCAAGGAGAGGAATATAATCTTGCATAGCCAAGAAAGAAACATTTTTATTCCTCTTTCACCCTTGCCCAACTCTTAAAAGATCAGCACAGGGAAGGGGAAGAGTGCAGGAGGGTGGGTAAATGGGTGGATCACATGAAAAGCTCCACTCAACACTAGACTGCTAGAGTCATAGTCCATCCTACCCTGAAGGCAAAGAGAAGTTTGAATCAGAACTGTATCTTCCAGTACTGAAATAAGATTGTTCTAATAATCAAAATTCACTGAAAATTTGTGAAATCTGCCACAATTTTATTAAGGGAGTCAGTACGCAGAAGGAAGGTGAGTTCTACATAGCTGACTTGCTATGGAGGAATGTGTTGAAAAAAACATAAAATTGTTTATTGTTTATACCTCAGAAAATTATACTCCTCAATAAACCAGTTTACTTTTATTTTTTAATTTTTATTTTTTAATTTATTTTTTTTAAAGATTTTATTTATTTATTAGAGAGAGAGAGAGCATGAGTGGGGTGAAGGGCAGAGGGAGAAGCAGACTCCCTGCTGAGCAGAGAGCCTAATGCAGGACTTGATCCCGGGAGTCTGGGATCATGACCTGAGCTGAAGGCAGACACTTAACTGACTGAGCCACCCAGGCGCCCTAAGTCAGTTTACTTTTAAACTAGATATTATTATCCCATTGTAGAGAAGGTTGAAGTTAAGGTTTAGAAAGTTAAACAATAAGTTTAAGGTCATACCATGGAAAGTATTAGCCAGGATTAAATATCAGGTCTGGCTGGGTTTTTTTCTGACCTGCAGTGAGATGGAAGGACAAACCAAAGGAAAACACACACACACACACACACACATACACACACACGTTTCCTTCTGCTCAACCCATTTTATGTTATTCTGATAAAGTGTTGAATCTAGGTTTTCTCTTCATGGGAATCTTCTTAAATAGTTTGATATCCCTAAATTTATGCAACTGGAATGTTATCCTCAACATCAAGAAAATATTAATATACTAGATGGAAGTTAGTTGCACTCATTCCTTTGTGTAGTTTTCCTCCCTGTTTTTTTCAGTAACATTCAATTAATAACTAGCATTCAGTTAAAAGCTTGGAATTACTTCATTAGCTTAGCCAAATTATCTTTTTATGCTGGTGATAAATAAGCAGTTATTAGCTATGGTTCACATTAGTTCCATGGTTTAAAACAGCTAATTTCCTCTTGGATGCTTTACAGCACTCACACTGATACTTTTGCTCAATGTATTCGTGTTACTGGACTTGTACTAACAAGGTCACTCTCCTCTCTTGAATAAGACTATAAATTTCTCTTCTCTATAGGGCTAGGCTTGATAGATCCTACTTTATTAGAGGTAGGTATTTGTGTTTAGATCTCTGGACTGGTTCAAAGGCCTAGGGTGAAATATGGAAGACAGACTAGCTCTTTCAAATGCTGAATAAATTTTCAAGGACACGAATAGTGCATGCAGGACAAGCCAGTCACGTTGTGGAGGAAGGAACTGAAGGTCCCACGGTTCTTGTTTTCTCTCTATCACCATTTCTCTTGTCCTTTGCCTTATCCTTCCACTTGATTTTAGCAAGAACTCAAATAGACTCAAAATAGATAGCTTCTTTCTAAAGTTCAGTGTGTCCTCTGTAGAATATAACCATCTTGCCTTTGGTGCTTAATCAGTAGAATGACTGGCCCTGAGAGTTTTGTCTTACTGTCAGAACTTAAGTTGATGTTCAGTGACTTATCACACTCAACATACACCTGTTTATCTATAGATGGTCTTGAAAACAGTCTCCACACAGTATCCAAGTGTTCTATAAGCACATTAGGAGGAAATCAGCAAATAAAAGTAAATTGGAAGTACCAATTCTTCTGTGTTGATTGGTGGCTTTGTGCTCATTAGATCAAGTTTCAAAGGTTAAATTCTTACATGTGACTGTGATGTTTGCTGTTACTTTATAAATTTATACTCATGATATTCTTCCTTGGGATATTTTGTCTTGTGGTCTAACAAGCTAGGATTTTTAGAAGTTTCTCAACACACATAAGGCACATTTTATTTCATTTTTTGAAGATTTATTTATTAGAGAGAGAGAGCATGTGTGGGGGTTGTGGGGAGTAACAGAGGAAGAGGGAGAGGGAGAATTTCAAGCAGACTTCCTACTGAGCTTGGAGCCCAACACAGGGCTTGAGCTCACGATCCTGAGATCATGACCTGAGCAAAATCAGGAGTGGGACGCTTAACCAACTGAGCCACCCAGACACCCCTGAAATAAAGCACATTGTAAATTTAATAATGCTTTTTTTTTTTTAAGATTTTATGTATCTATTTGAGAGAGAGAGACAGAGATAGTGACAGATAACAAGAGAGAGCATGAGCGGGGAGGAAAGGGGAGCAGGGAATTTGATGTGGGGCTTGATCCCAGGACCCTGGGATCATGACCTGAACTGAAAGCAAGCACTTAACCGACTGAGCCACCCAGGCTACCCCTAAATTTGCTTTTATAGAAAAACAACTTTTATAAGCATGTAAGTCTCATTCTATTTGTAAAAGTATATTTAAGAAGGATTTTAGAAGAAACTATTAAGGAAACAAATGTTTAGATATAATTTAGTACTTTCTCACTGAACTGGGATTCCTCCTGGGGGTGGTAGTGCTTCCTTTAATTCATTCTGAATCTCTTAAATTAAGTCAGAGCCCTCCCTGTTTGTGTTATGCTTCAAAGTCTTAGGCTACTATCTGGTGGTCTTACTAAAATTCAAAACTCTTCTTTTATACTTGCACTCAAGAGTGAGTCAGTTTCTATATATGCAACTTACCAAATTTGGGTGGGGAAAAAAGAAAATTTACATGATAGCATGAGACCATTTATTGAGTGGAAATACCATAATTGTGATTTGGGAGCCATTTCAAGGGACCCAATTTTTATAAATGGTCTTATAAAAATCTTAGCCAGGTTTCCTTTTAAAAATGATTAAATAGGGCGCCTGGGTGGCTCAGTTGGTTGAGCGACTGCCTTTGGCTCAGGTCATGATCCTGGAGTCCCGGGATCGAGTCCCGCATTGGGCTCCCTGCTCAGCAGGGAGTCTGCTGCTCCCCCTGACCCTCCCCCCTCTCATGCTCTCTCTCTCTCTATCTCATTCTCTCTCTCAAATAAATAAATAAAATCTTTAAAAAAATGATTAAATAGTTCAAAGATTCTTAATGAATAACTCATGTTATCTCTTTTTAATACTAAAACAGGAGTTCATGATATCACCTTGCCAATTATTTCATGTGTGTTTTCTTGTCTTTCCAACTAAAGTTAAGTTTATTGGGGGTAGAAACTATGTCTTAATTATATTTTATAGTTCCTAAAATTTTTCATCAGAGTTGAACTCATAGTAGATTCTCCGTGGCTAACAATTGATTTTAGTATGACAACTAGAGTGATCATGGCAGCAATGGAAGCACAATAAATCATTTAATGTGTTGGGTTTGGCTTTCAGTTCAATTCCTGGTTATCCTTAGTATTTTGTGGGACTGTTGGCCTGTAGCAGTTCATTGCTGTATTTCAGAACCCATCTAAGGTACAATCCATGTCTAATTATGTCATTTAAGTCCTTTATCAGGCTGTAATGGAACTTAGAGCCTATTCTCCTACAAACAAAATTTGAATTATTATTTTTTTGAAGATTTTATTTATTTATTTGAGAGAGAGAGAGAATGAGTAGGGGAGAGGGGCAGAGGAAGAGGGAGAAGCAAACTTCCTGCTGAGCAGGGAGCTCAATCCCAAGACCCTGAGCCCCGTAGGCAGCCACTTATAACCAACTGAGCCACCAAGGTGCCCCAAATTTGAATTATTTTTTAAAGACATTCAGAGACAATTTTTTTTGGTAATGGTTTTATTGAGATATATTCACATACTGTACAACTCACCCATTTATAGTGTCCCATGAATACTTCTTAGTATATTCACACAGTTGTGAAACCATTACCATAATCAATTTTGGAGGATAGTCATTACCTCAGAAAAGAAACCCTATACTCCTGAACTATCACCTGTCAATATTCCTATCTTCCCAGCTCTAAGAAACCACGAATCTGCTTTCTGTCTCCATATATTCACTTATTTTGGACATTTCATATAAATGGACTCATATAATATATTGTCCTTTTTGACCGACTTCTTTCACTTCGCATAATCTTTCAAAGTTCACCTATATTGTAGCATATATCACTACTGCATTTTTTAAATGGCTGGATAATATTCCACTGTGTGGATATATAAAATGGAAACATCTTGTTTACCCACTCATCAGTTGATGGACAGTTGAATTGTTTCCATCTTTCACCTGAAATTTTTATACCTACTCAAATAGGCTCAAGGTTCTTTGTGCTACTTATCCCTATCAGCTTGAAATCCCATGGCCAGAAGAACTTAAATTATATCTGTAAACTTCAAAATTTTACGATGTTCACTTTTTCTCAGGTCATTTATACAAATATAAAAGAAGAACCAGTCTCTGATTTACTGCTTTGTTTATATATCTTAACCCCCAAAGAACTTACTTATTTCTATTCTATCCCTAAGCAATTCCCTATTCATCTATTATATTGCTAACAGTGTTCCTCAATTCTAAGGCATCATAGAAATAGGAATAATTTCATATTCAAAAAAATTAGTGTTGCCTGGCTATAGTATTTGAGGTTAGCCATTCATTAAGCACCTACTTTGTAGTGGGCCCTTTTTTTTTCCCCCTTCTACTTTTAAATAACTTTTAGTATAATGGGAGACATGCATTGGGCAATGAAAGTTTATAATAGAATGGGATAAATGGCCTTTAAAGTCTTATAGAAGTTTAGAGGGAGGAGTAGCATATGATTACATTGGAACTTGGGGGATGCTAGACAGTGACTCAGAGAGGAGAGTATCCTAGACAAAAGTGACAACATAAAAAAAAAAAGCCATGGGAGTAAAAATTATGTGGGAGTACCATAATCTAAGAGAAAGTGAAAAGAGATGACCAACATTATAGATAGAAGGGTAATTGGGAACAGATTTTTTAAGATCATAGAGGATCATTCTGAAGTATTTATAACTGATGGACAACCATTAATAGGTGTTTGTTTGTTAAAGTGATTTAGAGAAGGAAGATAGGAACTTCAGATAGCAAGTTTTCCATGATCTGTTAGAAACATGACTGATAGAAATGTAAACGTTGGAAAACAACTGAGTAGGCCATTTATGATATTCAAAATTACAGAACGTGGAAGTAGGCAGTGGCAGTGCAAATGGAGAGAAGAAGATGCATTCATATATTTGAATCAACAGGATTTGGTGACCTTTTGAAGGGGATATGCTGAAGAAGAGAGAGTAATCAAGGACGCCTCCAGTGTTTCAAATGTGGGTACAAGGCAAGGTGATGTCCTTCCCTGAAGGAACACATCTTCATGTCTAAACTTACATGTTGCGTTAGTAATATAATACACTCTCTCTAAAACATATTAATAAAGAGAAAAACAATATTCAGTAGTTGCCCACTGTCTATAGAAGCCTTGGAATGATCCTCTCTGACCTTGACAGTGCCATAAGTATGCTATATAATGAAATCAAAACTCAGGGGCATATCATATTAGCATCTTAGAGTTCACCTGATCTAGGTAGATTCAGTTGGGTTTGGTGCCAGTGTCCCTCATCTTCCTTGGACTAGCAGCTACTGGAGGCATTTTCTTTTTTTCTTTTTTTTTTTTTTAAGATTTTATTTATTTATTTGAGAGAGAATGAGAGACAGAGAGCATGAGAGGGAGGAAGGTCAGAGGGAGAAGCAGACTCCCTGCCGAGCAGGGAGCCCGATGCGGGACTTGATCCCAGGACTCCAGGATCATGACCTGAGCCAAAGGCAGTCGCTTAACCAACTGAGCCACCCAGGTGCCCTGGAGGCATTTTCATATGGCCAAAGTTTGGGGTACAAGAGAGTGAGCCCATTGTGCATCAACATTTCAGTATTTTTGCATGCCATGTCCATTTCATTAGCTAAAGCAAGTTACATGGCTAAGGCCTCATTCAAGGAGTAAGAAGTATATTCTAACCACTATAAAGCTAGGACATAGGTATGGAGGTATAATACTATTACAGTAGAGTGAAATATTGAGACCTAAAAAAAAAATCAATCTACAATACTCTGTATGGCTGTTTTTGTTACTCTGGGAACCAAGATCCTCTTTTGTCACTGAATAAACATTAACTCATTTTTTTTCTGGTTAATCATGAAAGATGATGAAGAGCCGTCACAAAGGAAGCCTCCAATTGACCCTGTTCTAGCACATGTGGATGATGCTGCTGAACTTGGGTGACTGCGTATTTTTCAGTAAACAGGTATCTAAGTTGGATGGGCATGTTCCATTTAGGTCATACCACTCATCAGAAATCCAGCAGCCACAGCTTCAGCCCCTTCCCTCCACTGCTCTAGTAAATCTTAATATCTTCCCTAGAGATCAGCCAATTCCAAGATATTGATTGGCCTTGATCCTGTTTAACTTACGAGAACAATCAAGCTCCCCACTTGAGGTGATACAATATCTGCAGTTCTTGGGAAAGAATGACTAAATAAATGTCACAGAGGAGAAGCGATAAGTGACAGTGTCCACCTCTTCCCGCAAATGCTGTGTGTGTGTCTTTGTGTCGGTTTTGCTGTCACATGGAGTGCTTATACCTTAGTTGTTGAAGGGTTTCCCCTGCAGTCTGTTTTTGCTATCTGTTGCATCCCTTCCCATAAGGTAGGCAGTTTGCAGTAATAGCACTGGAATGAAGCTCTGCTTCAGGCAGGAAAGGTTAAACATTTTTAAAATGCAAACCAGATAAATTTTTAAAAACCTCAGAAGAGTCTTGGTGCCACAACGCCTCTATGCCATCCCCAGCCCTTCTCTTAACAAAAGATGCTTCTCTCTTCTGCACGCTTCTCATTTGTCAGAGGAGAGATTTCCCCATCTCCTCAGCGGCACACTCTGTATAATTTAAGGTGACTCACTGTACAGGAAAGTTCACCTTCCATTAGCATGTTTTCTTTAGTAAGCACTCTCTTGCAAGTGCTGTAGTGTAAACATGAGTGCCTACGAATATGAACATTTATTAAATAGCACTGATGAATATTTCAATACCTCAGGGAGAGCAATTCACAGCTCAATCATTTAGGCTGTTTTAAGTGCAGCACAGGACAATTCCACTACATCTTCCATTAATATTTAATTGCCCATTTTATTCTGTTTACCTTTTTGGTTAATATATAATTTAAAGCCCTTCTACTAAAAAGGGGGGAAAAGAGAACAGCTGTTCATCTGCTTTTAACAAATCTCTGGTGAGAGCTTTTACCTCATTTAAAATTCATTGCGAAGAGTTTTTATTTAATATCAGTAACACAAAACCTCAGGTATTAAAAGTAAAACTTGGAAGTGACTCTCCTGCAAAAAGCCTAGCTGTTACTCGGGTTTGATTACAAATCCATTCGTGAGTGGCAGGCATTGACAGGAAACGTCTGAATCGCCGGCAATGGTGCCGTGTGTCACGTCCTCATGAAACAGAATCACAGTAACTCGACCTGACACATTCTGACAACATGTCGGAAAGTTGTTATTCACCCTGCAGAAAGTGAGTCCTGTCATCCCAGCAATGCAGATTTTACTGATGGGATAAAACACTCTCTGCTTGCTAAAGGACAGGGGAGTCAAATATGTTCATGGCCTCGAGGGGCTGGGGAATCCCTGATGCACGAACCATTCGAACCGTTCGTTTCTCCTTGGTCCTGCCTTGGTGGATGCCATCAGCTTCTCTCTTCACCATGTTCAGACTCCCAGGGCCTATTTCTTGTCATTTTAGCTTTCTTTCCTCCCAATTGGCTGTCGTCATTTGTCACAACTCTGTCGTTAGGCCCTACCTGGTGGCAGGGTCCCTGACATTTACTGACAGACCTCCCAGGCCAGTGAATAAAAGCTACCCCAGATCCACTCCAGAGAGGGTTACCCTTTCCCTTCCTTCTCAGTCACCTGGAATCAACTGCTTTCCAGGACAGTAGCTGCATAATCTCCTGTTTTTCCTGCTCCACTTGATCTCTGTGGCAGATTCGTTGCTCCCTGTCTATTGTGCTGTGGCCTGTTTAAATATTATCAGCATGGCCAAGCTAGCAGCAGCAGGAACTTCAAAAACACCATCACTGCTGTCATTTTACTTCAGTCCCAAAGTCTTCTCTAGGGTAGATTTCTCTTATATGCTTTGTATCACTCCATGACTGCTTTCCCCAGTCTCTGTTGAATTTGGTTCACTTTCTCCATCTGACTCTGTTAATAGAGCCTCTTACATAATGCTTCCTTTCACTCATTCATTTATTCATTCACAAATATTTATTGGGCATTTGAGCCAGGCATTGTTTAATGTGCTGGAAGTACAGGAATATAGTATACAGTAAGATGGGAAGGAGAATGAGCGGGAGGAAGGGAGGGGAGAGACAGAGACAGAGAGAGAGATTGAGAGGTTGAGAGAGAGAGAGAGTGCCAGTGTTCACCTGCAGGAGCCTACCTGTCTTTCTGAAGCTTACATAATTTGAGGAGGAGTCACTGATGTTGAGCTCTGCTAATGGTGAACGCAGGTATGATGGCATGTTCCATGTTCACCCTGTATGAACTGACCAATGGGGATGACACAGAGGATGAGGAGTTCCATGGGATGGATGAAGAAACCCTACTTCAGGCTCTGCAGCCCCTATAACAGGAGCACAAGGCTGAGATCATCATCATCAGCGATGACCAAGGCGTCAAGTTCTTCTAGCAGAGACTTATCTCCTTTTACTTCTTACCTCCCACCCTCCCAGGGCTTTCAGAAGGAGACAAACCCAGTGACCCCACAGACTGGATCTATGACTCCAACCAGACTCAAAAGGACTCTAATCCAGGGATGGGTTTCCCACTTACCCTGTGTGTCTGTCCCTGGGAAACAGTGAGGCTGAGGTGTCAGGGAGAAAAGATGTGCTTCTCTTTGCCCTACCTCCTCTCCCATCCTAGACTGTCCCCGAACCAGAGTCTGTAAACCTTTAACTCCACATGTGTTCACACATGTAAGTACATACACACACATGCCTGCACAAGCTTCTGTCTCTCCCCCTTCCCACCCCCTTAGCTGTTATGGCCTCCTCTCTTAGGCTGGTGCTGGATCCTTCCTAGGGAATGGGAGAAGCCCTGGCTGCAGGCAGCCTTCCAGGCAATATGAAAATAGGAAGCCCAGGAAGGGGCCTGGCAGTGAGAGGCCAGGCTGGACACTGATTTATGATATTAAAAAGCTCAACCCAAAAAAAAAACAAAACAAAAAGAACCCTTGCCCTGGATGCTGGGATGCTCCCTGGATGTGCCCAGAATGTCTGATGTTTCAGCTAGAAAAGGAAAGAGATGGCACTATTATAAATTATTGGAAAGATGCCTCCAACTTTTGACCCCTCCCCATGTCAATACCCTCTGAAGCTTGTCTTATGAGGTGAAGTCTATTCTCCATCTGTTGAATCTGGACTATCCTTATGACTTGCTTTGGCTAACAGAATGTGGATTAAAGTAATGGTGTGCCAATTTTGAATCAAGGCCTTAAGAGGCCTGTTTGATTTTGTTTTCTTCTGAACCCTGCCTCTGCCTGCACTAGCCTGCAGGGGAATAAGAAACCACATTGTGCAGAGATGAGATATCCCTGATGAGACCATCCTATACCAGCTAATAGCCAGCCAACCAAGATTGGCACGGTGCCTATCCAACACATAGTGGACCACAGATGTGTGAGAGATCCTAGCTAAAACCAGCAGAACTACCCCGACAAGAAGGCCCAAAAGCCAACCTTCCCAGATACTTCTGGGCAATAAAAATGCATAATGTTTTGGGCCATTAAATATAGAGGTGTTTTGGCATACTGTAATAGCTAACTGATAAAGATAGTCCTTAAACTTCTATGAGCCACTTAGGTGAGATATACTCCTGCACTCCTTTATCCTGTGGCAAACCCCACTGAACCAGATCTTAGGATTTGATAGTTTGGACTTATTTTTAAATTTTTTTCAAGTTTCAGGGGTAGGCGACTGGATCAAGTCCCTTAAAAATTGAACTTAGACCACAGTGAGCTAGAAATGAAATGAGAACCCAAGGCTAAAAGAAGGGGAAAGATATGATTTAAATTCATTGCAAGAGAGAATTGGATGACTGTTTGGATTGATTTATATCTCATCAGAAAGGGCTCACATATCTCTGGATGTAGCCATTTACCAGCTTGAGTGGAAAAACTGATGCCATGATGTAACTGTACACAGCTCAAACTGTGGTTACAATTCACATTTCCATCCCTCCTCCCCCATTATCCTCTGTATTAATTCAATCACAGAAGTTAGGTGGGTTGATAGGGAGAACTATTAAGTCATCTTGCTTTTCCCCAAGAGCCATATCTGAATTTCTACCCATAGTATATTTTCAAATGCTTTGTCCAATAAAGTTGAAAATGGCTTGAGCAATGGTCCACCCTAAAAGCTTTAACTGGAAGCATATTATTCTTTAAGCGCTTTACTGGAAAGGAAATTAAAGCAGTCAAAAATAATTGGAGTTTTATCCGACCAAAACCCACACAAGCAAGGAAATTCAAAGCAATGGTCAGATTTTCTTCCCTCTCTGTCCCCCTTTTTTTTGCTCTCTGTTTTGCTATAGAGGTATCAGATGCCTTTGGGTGGGACCTGAGAGCACATTAGGGTTAGGGTTGGGTATAACAACGAGTCAGGGACTGCCTGAATTACATGGCTGATCTGAATTTCTCAGATATGGCCAAATCCTCAAAAGTTTATCAGTGTCAGAAAATCTAGGTGATTTGTAAGAAGGGTAATTTGAACCAGAGAGAATTACAGTATTGCATTTTGTTATAGCTGAGCCCATGCAATCATCTAATAATTTCCAAATTGTGGCCTCAGGCCAAATTATGGCCTTAAACCCTGGGTTCTGATCCTAGTGTGATTACTTCAACTTTCTATAGAATATGATTATTCTAGAAATATGAAAATGGAATAAAGAAATCCAGTGTAGAGTAGCTCCTGAGCTGGGAAGATTTTTGTGGGTTTCTGGGTGGATAATCCTGGGTTTAAAAAAATTTCATGATGAAGAAATTCAAATACTATTGAAAAATGAGATATAAAAAGCAAAAGTCCCAGTACATACCAATTAAAATGATGAAAATCCAAATTACTGACAATACTAAATGCTGACAAAATATGGAGCAACAGGAATTCTCTTTCATTGCTTTTGGAATACAAAGTGGTACAGTCACTTTGGAAGACAGGTTGGTAGTTTCTGACAAAACTAAACATACCCTTACCATGTGATCTGGCAGTCATTCTCCTTGTTTTTTTGTTTTTTGTTTTTTTTACCCAGATGGGTTGAAAACTTATGTTCACACAGAAAGCCATACATGGATGTTCCTAGGAGCTTTATTCATAATTGTATAATTGTCAAAAATTAGAAGCAACCAAGTTGTCCTGCAGTAGGTGAATGAATAAATTCTGGTATTTCTAGACAATGGAATATTCAGCACTAAAAAGAAATGAGCTATCAAGTCATGAAAAGACATGGAGGAACCTTGAATGTATATTGCTGATTGAAAGAAGCACTCTGAAAAGGCTACATACTATATGATACCAACTATATGATATTCTGGGAAAGGCAGAACTATGGAGACAATAAAAAGATCAGTTTTCCAGGGGCTAGCAGGGAGGAGGGAAGAATTGGCAGAGCACAGAGGATTTTGAGGGCAGTGAAAGTATCCTGAATGATACTATAATGGTAGACACATAATGTTGAATATTTGTCAAAACCCATGAAAAGTTCACCAAGAATGAACCCTGATGTAAACTTGGGTGATAATGATGTGTTATTGTGGATTCCTCAGTTGTAACATCAGCTGGTGTGAAATATTGATAGTGGGTGAAGCTATATATGTGGGGGTAATGGGTATATTTGGAAACTCTGCTTTCTAGTTAATTTTTCTGTGAAACTGAAAATAAAGTCTGTTAAAAAAAAAGCCTTATGTTCCACAAATAAGTGAAACCATATGATAATTGACTTTCTCTGCTTGACTTATTTCACATAGCATAATCTCCTCCAGTCCGATCCATGTTGATGTAAAAGTTGGGTATTCATCCTTTCTGATAGCTGAGTAATACTCCATTGTATATATTGACTACATCTTCTTTATCCATTCATCTGTTGAAGGGCATCTCTGCTCTTTCCACAGTCTGGTTATTGTGAACATCGCTGCTATGAACATTGGGGTGCCTATGTCCCTTCTTTTCACTACCTCGGTGTCTTTGGGGTAAATACCCAGTAGTGCAATTGCTGGGTTATAGGGTAGCTCTATTTTTAAATTTTTGAGGCACCTCCACACTGTTTTCCAAAGTGGCTGTACCAACTTGCATTCCCACCAACAGTGTAAGAGGGTTCCCCTTTCTCCACAACCTCTCCAACATTTGTTGTTTCTTGCCTTGTCAAGGTTTGCCATTCTAACTGGTGTCAGGTGGAGGACATTAGGAGAAGGAAGGGAAAAATGAAGGGGGGGAATCAGAGAGGGAGATGAACCATGAGAGACTATGGACTCTGAGAAACAAACTGAGGGTTTTAGAGGGGATGGGGCTGGGGGGATGGGTTAGCCTGGTGATGGGTATTAAGGAGGGCACGTATTGCATGGAGCACTGGATGTTATACGCAAACAATGAATCATGGAACACTATCAAACACAAATGATGTACTGTATGGTGACTAACCTAACATAATAAAAAAAATTAAAATTAAAAAAATAATTTAAAAAAGCCTCCCTTTGCCACATTGGGATTATTTTTAAAGGCAATCAAGTCTTGCCTATTTTTCAGATATAATTATTATAAATATATACCAGCAGGGCATATGGATACATGTATGTGTGTGTTTCTATATATAAAACACATACTCTTATTTACAGAAAGTAATCTATCATCTATTTTTCTATCTATCATTGCCATTAAAATGGATAAAAATGGCATCATATTTGTTTGAATTTACATTTTGAGTTCTGGATAAGGTTTAGCTTCTTTTTGTATGATAGAGTTCATTTGCATGTATTTTCTGTGTGCTCATTTTTGCTCATTTTTCTATTGAACTACTCAAAGAACAATTATTGATTTGTATAAGCTCTTTGTATATTAAGAAAGTTATCTTTGTGTATTAAGAAAGTTATCTTTATTTAAAACTATGTGTACAGTTTTACACAGTGTAAAAATGTTTCCTATTTTCCTATCATCAGCTTATTTTAATTTTGTCATATAGAAATTAAAAGTTTTGTACTGCTAAATGTATTATTCCTTTTATTTTTATGGTGTTCTTAATCATATGTCCTGGTCAGAAAGACCTTCTCTGTTTCAAAACAATAATAATTTTATTTGTGCTTTTGTTGAGAATGTTTAAAGATTCATTTTTCTCACATTTAAATCTTTGATATGGCTGGAATTTATTTTGGTAAAAAGACTAAAAGAAGGATTTAACTTTTATTTTTTCAAACAGCGTTCTGGTTGTTTTAACCTCATTTATAGGTAATCCTGCTTTTCTCCATTGATGAAAAATGTCACATTTAAATTAATTTCCCATATGTGTTTGATTCTATAACAGAAGTCTCTGTTCAATTAGTTTGTATATTCCAATTCATAGCAATTCTTGTCATTTTCCTAGATTGGGCTTCCCAGGAATGGAATAAACATTTTTAATAGAATAAGCTATATTTTATATACTTATTTTAAGATTAAAATTTTAAGCCTAACAATTTACTATTCAAATGTTTCTGCATAATTATTGAATTAGGAAATTGTATGTACATGCGCATGTGTAGGTGTCAGCGAGAGAGAGAGAGAGAGAGAGAGAGAGAGAGAGAAAAGGAGGGACCATGGAGAGAAAGAGAGAGGAGATTGTCATTTCATTGATATAAGGACTTTACCATTTGCAGTTAAAAGGAAGGAATAGTAAAACTGGTTATTTGCATGCATTCCAAGCCTTAGTTTCTCAACAACATAGGTAGTTTTATTGTCAGGTTGCTATAGTTCTAAAACTTAAAGTAAAAATAAAAAGTAATATGCACTCTGTAAAAATAGATATTTTCATTCATAAACTGGAAACAGTAAAGTCATGCAATTTACACCATTAACCTCCTAAAATTTCATGCAGTGAGCCAGTCTTGCTAGTTCCCATTTAAAGATGAGTGGAAAAAGGTAAAAAGGAAATCTGATTAAAACCAAAAATGAATTAATACAAGGACTGGAAACAAAGCCTCAAAGAGATGAGTACTCTCTACAGATATTCTCATTGAAAAAAGCATGACTGGACACTTGTTTGGCTTACATTTTTTTCTTGTTGTTAAAGGAAAGAAATTTAGAGATTGCAGCTGATAGGGAGACCCTGTTAAGCCTTCAGCAAAGCCTCCCAAAATGCTCTAATTTTACTTCCAGCGTTCATTTTAGGGTAAAATAATCCTTTAGAGATTATTAAATCAGAGAAATTTTAAGTAAATCAAATTGAAGCTTCAGGACTATGGGATAGGGCCAGGAGTATCCTCTTTATCTTTGCTCAGTTACAATTATGCCTGTGTGTTTTCAGCATTTTCAGATAGGAATTTGGGAGTAGATTCTAATCTAATAGTTCATTTCATATATCAAAAGGCACAGTACATATATTTCCCTTCTGATTACATCTTTTCTAAATGTTTTTCTTTCACCAAAATTATACTGCCTATTTGTTTGATACTTTTCTCAAAGCAGAGGATAATTCCAAGCAAACATTGTAGTCACTATCTAAACTTCTTGCTTTTAACGAAAATAACAAAATTTTGAAGTGAATCTCTTAAAAACCTTGGCTCTTTTTTTCCCCGTTGCCCTCTGCTACTTCTTGTCTGGATTTATCAGATGAAAGTTATTCTGGCTTTATCAGCAGTACCACTATTATCTACCCACTTTTTCCGAATTCTCATGCTTTCAGTGGAAGCATTCTGATCCACAAATGGGACAAATCTAGTCTTTAATATTTGTAAAGACAGCTGCAAGTAATTGTTTACTGTCTCTGTTATTTCCTTTTGCATTGTCTCTAATTATTATAAGTGCACACAATTTTTCCTTGATGTTTGTCCTCTTAAATACACATAGTGCTTACAAAACATTTTTTTTTAATTTTGGGTTATAATATTCTGCTTTTTCTAGTGCTTACTATTTAATTTTCATCCTTTAATTTTTGATTACTTGTTTGTAATTTTCCCTTTTATAAGCCAGACTTTCTCCTTTCACCTTAATGACTGATTTTTTGTTTGTTTGTTTTGTTTTTGTTTTTGTTTTACCTCTGGCAGTGTAAGTTATCCAATACCCGGATGAAATACCTCATTTATAGGTAATCCTGCTTTTACCTATTTTATTTTAACTTCAGCAGTTTTTGTCTTAATTTCAACCCCTTTAGAAGCCTCCTTCCAAATGACCAGCAAAAGCACAGAGTTCCAAGGCACTAGGGGGGCTTCTTTCCCTTCTCATTCATCTCTGCCAGCCTGAGTGTGCCGAGTGTGCTGGGTGTGCTGGTTGCCTACCAGGCTTTAGCAAAACCAGCATTCCCACATACTTGGAGTCTTCTACCTGAGGGCTCACTCTGGCTTGCTTAGTTCTGGGCTTGCTCGCTCAGAGCAAGATTCTCACAGATTCTCTGTAAGTTGACTAAGAAGTACTTTGTAAACCTTGCACCCCATTCAAAACGCTAGAGGTATCTTACTTACTAGGTTGAATGGTCCAGTTTTGATTTAAGCTGTGTCAGGGAAGCATGATGCACACTCTTGGTGACCCAGTTTGTTAACATACTTGGCACTTCTTCACTTTCCAACATCTCCATGGTGGATGAAGAAGTGAAAGTCACATATAAGAAGAAATCTAGAGATCTCCCAATAAGTCAGACATGATGTTTTTTAGCAACATGCTTCTGTTTATAGCCCCCTATTTTATTATGCTGCAGCTACCCACCTTGCAGCCTTTGTCCATGACAGCCTTCTGTCGGTAATGTCCTTCCCCTTTAACATGTCACCTAACTCCTACCCATTCCTTGTTTCAAGATAGTTTTCATTTTTTATCAAATCAACACATACTTATTTCAAAAGGTCAGCTACTTCTACCAGGTATGTTAAGGCCATTAACAGTCCTGAGTCTCCTTTTCCTGGTTCCCCTACCTAGAGGCAATCACTTTCTACTCTTTTGCCTTACTTTTTGGTATTTGAACTTGAGGCATTGTTTGCTGACTTCCCAGTATGGAAGGTAAGCATTTGGTTTCCCCCTACTGTTATTCTACCCTCTGCTACTCATGGTATCAATGGTAAATGTTTATGGTGCCAGTATGGTGAAATTATAGTTTGGGCTGGTAAATTTAGTATTTACATTTCTTTTTTTTTTTTTAAGATTTTATTTATTTATTTGAGAGAGAGAGAATGAGAGAGAGAGAACACATGAGAGGGGATAGGGTCAGAGGACGAAGCAGACTCCCTGCCGAGCAAGGAGCCAGATGCGGGACTCAATCCAGGGACTCCAGGATCATGACCTGAGCCGAAGGCAGTCGCTTAACCAACTGAGCCACCCAGGCGCCCAGTATTTACATTTCTATTAATATTATTCAGACCTGAGTCATACAGTGAACTATGATCATGTTTCCTTACCTGTGCAGCCTGTTTTTTTTTTTTTTTTTCTCCTGGATATAATCATTTCCCTTTTTTCTTGCTTATTTTTTTAATATACTTTAAAGAGGCCAGCCATGAACACTGCCAGTTGCCTGCACCTCCTTTCACTACTTTCATTCACATCCTTATTCTAACAGTTTCACCCTCTGATCCCTCTCAGAACATTCTGACCTGCTCCAGTGCGTACAGGTTGCCCGCTAGAGCTGGTGCACAGCTGTCACTCTCGGATTCCCATTTGCCACCATCCTGGGGATGCTCTTTGCAGCTGATGTGTAGTCAGTCTCCTGCTTTTGTTTCAAGGTTGCATTATACTCTCATACTACGCTGAGGGTATTAAAGATAGATATTTTGAGACTTTCTTTTTGTTATATTATCTGTTTCCTGCAAGGTGCTTTTTTTCTGTTCCTGTCTCTAGGATATTTAATAGTCCTGGATGTCTGCTCATAAGTGAGTAGGACTAGTTGACAGTAATATCACTGTAGGGTGAGCTGGTTAAGTTGATGTTGGAGAACTGATTTCAGTATTGTTTTGTCTTTTCTCATTGAGCTGAACAGTTTCTCCAGAAGAGACTCTTGCAATCTCTTGCCTGGAGGGTGAAGGCCCAGCAGCCAACATTTGGAGGCCGAGTGGAGGAAGCTGACTGAAGTATGTATGTGTAAAATTTTCATTTTTAGTAAAGCATACCTGCCCCTAATTGGTTCCCCTAGTCTAGACACTGTTTATTTTGTCCTTTTGTTGGTTTACAACCCTCCTGGCAACCTCCCCTGGTGTAATTTGAAACTGGTCCCTGTACTCAGAGGGCAAGGAGAGACTGAGAAAAGACACAAGCCACTCCAGGTTGGTAGGTGGCAGTTTTAATAAACAAAGAGAACTTACATATGAGGCTTGACTTGGCCAGCAGCAAGAGGAATGGATCCCCACACTTGCCCATCAAATCTTAAACGTTGGTGAAGAGGTCTTAACTGGGTTCAGTCATGTGTACCATGCAGGTGTTCTCGACACCACGTCACTATCTCAAGGCTGTGTCCTTGGAGCAGCCTCTGCGAGTGGGAAAGGTGAGTGGAACGCACATTCCAAGGACGGGGGAAGGGCTGAGGAGCCTCAGAGTGCCTGGGTCCAGCTCACAGGTCAGCTGGCGGTCACATTTTTTCAATGACGTTCCCCAACATCTTTCCAGAAAATAAATTTCTGTCTTCTGCCATGGTGGGATGGTATAAAATGGGGAGGGGATGGGATGGGGCTGGAGAGACAACTTTCTTCAACAACTTTACAACAGTTTTCTTCTTATTAGACCATGCTTCTCACCCTAACTTCAGATGATGTTGCCAGTTACTGGGCCTATTGGACCTGGCTTTCTCCATTGATGGTGTAGAATGCTGTATCTCAGGTCTTTTTAATTACCATTCAGCCAGCTCTTCTCCAGTCTCCCAAATTTTGTTATTCTCTCCCCTCTTCTTTCCAATTTTTTAATCGAAGGATAATATACATAGCGAAAAGCATATAAATTACAAGTGTGTATTCAGTGAATTTTGACAATGTGAACACACCCATGTAACATTATAACACCTGTGAAGTCTTCCCTTCATTTACTCAAAGATAATCACTATTCTGAATTCTGTCACTTCTATCAGTTCTATTAGAGCTATTTTTGAATTTTATATAAATTGTATCATGCATATTCTTTTGCATTTGGCTTCCTTTGTTCCACATTGGGTCATTATATTCCTTTGTATAAAAACACTGTAATTTCTTTATCCATTCTACTGCTGATGGGTATTTGGGTGGTTTCCAGTTTGGGGCTATTATGAATAATGCTGCTATGAACATTGCTGTATGTCTTTTTGGTGAACATAATGAATTTCTTTGCATATATACCTAGAAGTGGAATTGTTGGACCACAGAGTGTGCACTTGCTCTATTTTAGTACGTACAGCTAAACAATTTTCTGAAGTTTTTGTAACAATTTATGTTTCTACAAGCAGTGTAAAAGAGTTCCAGTTGCTCCATATCCTCACCAGCTCTTCATGCTAAATATTTCCTTTTAGTTTTTGCCATTGTGGGGGTGTTGTGATAGCTCATTGTGGTTTTAATCTGTATTTCCCTAATAACTAATTATGTCAGGAACCTTTTCATATGTTTATTGGCTATCATCTTTTGTAAAGTACCTATTGAAATTCTTTAGAAAAAAGTTAAAAATATAATTTTCTGATCTTTTTATATATATTAAACAACCTTGAATTCATTGTAATATATTATCTATCTTTATATAACTGGACTTAATTTGCTAATATTTTGATTAGGATTTTGTGTCTATACTTGAGAGAGAGACTGGAGAGCAATTTTTTTGTCTTGTTCCTGTCAGATTTTGATAATCAAATTATCCTGGGATGGGAATGTTTCCTCCTTTTCTTGTCTCTGGAAAAATTTTTGTAAAATAGGTGTTTTTTAAAAATAAGTATTAAGAATTTTACTACAGATTCAGTTTCTTGCATAAATATGGAATTATCCATATTTTCTTTTTTTACATGTCAGAGCTGTGGTTTTGTGGGAATTTATTGATTTCATCTAAATATTCAAATTTATTGGCATAAAATTTTTCATAATACCATTTTATTATCTTTTTAATTCTGTAGGGACTGTAATGATGCTCCACTCTTCATTTCTGGTAATGGTTCTTTTCTACCTTCTTTCTTTATCTTCACTTTTGGTAAGATGTTTATAAATTTTATTTTTCTTTTTAAAGAATCAAACTGTTGGTTTTCTGACCTTTTCTATCGTATGTTTATTTTCTACTTCATTCATTTCTTCTTTTATCCTTATTATTGTCTTCCTTCTGCTTTTTTGGGGTATTTAATTTATTATTCTTTTTATAGCTTCTTGGGGAGGTAATTTAGGTAGTAGATTTTAAGGTTTTTTTTTTTTTTCTTTTAACACAGGCTTTAGCAGAATTCTATGTTTTCATACATCTTTTTAAAAAGTTTTCATTTAGTTCAAAGTATTCCCTTTTTAGTTGATTTCTTCTTTGGCAAATAGGCTATTTATAACTACACTGTGTAACTTCTAAATATTTGGTCATTTTTTAACTTATCCTTTTGCAATGAATTTCTAGCTTAATTGCATTATGATCAGAAAACGTACTACAACCATAGTAAGTCCTCACAAAATTAGTTGCTTTATTAGTGTGTGATAATGGTTATCATCTAGCTGTGGTTCACCCCTACTTTGCTTATTTCTCCTTCACTTCAACAGCACTGAGGCCTTGTGTAAGTCACTTTACTTCTCTCAGACTTGGTTTCATGCACTTTGAAATAGAGAGTTGGAAAAATGAGCTCTAAAATTTCCTTCATAGCTCAAATATTCTGTTATTCTAGGTTATCTTTTATCCTCTTAACTAGAATTCATCAGCATTATAGTAAAAAGGAATCCATAGAGCAAACTTTATTATTTGTTCACATAGTAAGAGCTGTAATTAGCAAAATAGTTCAGATTTCACCAAAACACAGACTGAATTTTGTTTAATTAAGAATAAATCAGGGGTGCCTGGTTGGCTCAGTTGGTGGAGCATGAAACTCTTGATCTTGGAGTTATGAGTTGAAACCCCACATTGGGTGTAGAGATTACTTCAGACTAAAATTTTTTTAAAAAGAATAAATCATTATACTTATGTTTTAAAAAAGGGTATGTAACAATTAATAATATGTGCTGCTTCTGCCTTTTAAGACATGCCTGATTTTAAGAGAGATCATGAATGAAAACATTGAAATAACCCTAGAGAAAGCTGTAATCTTATCATAGAGATCCTGAGTAAATCCAGGAGATCTTGGAAAATTGCAATAGGAAGATGATTCTCTGACAAATTTTAGCCTCAAGTCATAAAGTGCTCTCTTCCAAATGCAGCTTGCTCTTGACACATTTTGTTAATGAGCATTCTGCTTTGCTATGAACAAGACATGGTTATTTCAGACTCAAGTTATGAATGTTTCCTTCTTGTCCTGTGCATTGGAAATACTTGTGGATTTTTGTTTTGATAATGAATTTTTTTTTTGAAGATTTTGATTCCTGGAGAAAGGAATCAAGATTGACATAAAGAAGTGGATTGAGATTTTGTCTTGTTAACAGCTTTTGAGGTTTTAGTAGGTAGGCCTTCTAGTTTGTTATGCATTGTACCAAAGCACACTGATTCTTTTAGGCCTTGGGGTGGTTTTTACATTGAAAATTATGATCACTTTTTAAAAATTTGATATACAAATTCATTGTGAGAGGTTATTTACCATCCCACATATTTTTCTTTTTCTTCTTTTTCTTTTTGGTGGGAACATTTAAATTCTATTCTTAGCAAATTTTAATTATACAAAACAGTGTTATCAACTATAGTCACCATGTTTTACATTAGATTTTCAGACCGTATTCATAGTATAGCTGAAAGTTTGTCTCCTTTACTAACCTCTCTTGATCACCTCCCCCACTCCATCCCAGCCCCTGGCAACCACTTCTCTACTCTGTGATCACTTCTAATAGTTATTCTAGAGTCTTGGTTGACTCATGTACCTTCTAAAGCGTTTTAACCTGGGAAAATCTTGGACACAGAAAGGCTTGGATTCCATGTCAGTAAATATAATAGCAAAACTTTCTGAGATTGACACATTGCATAATCCTACATGCAAAAGCATAATTTAGTTTTTTAAGGGATAGTATAGAGGAAGAAAAGGAAGTCTTAAGCCAACGATTCTCTAATATTCCTTATTACCAACCTTAAAACAAGATAATGAATCATTTATAATGGTTTCCTCACAAAGAGGTATGGTTATCCTTAGAGACTACCCTTCTGTTATCATGGCTTCAGGCTTGACCTCCTGAATTCTTTCCGTCCTGCTTGTCCACAATGGCATACAAGCTCTCTTTAACTTTGGTATCTGCTCTGCTTCTAGTATCCTGTCTTCCTTCTTGGACTTCACATTCTGGACTATCCCTTTCTTCCTTGGTATATATTTGCCTGGGACTTAAAATTTCCTTTCCCCTTTTTCCATGCTTTTGGCTATGGTCAATTAAACCACCCTCATCCTTCACCTTGGTTCCTGAAGCTCATCTTTCCAATTCTCTATTTCAAAGTCCACAAAACTTTACCCAGAGAAGTAAGGTGGGTAGAGTCTCACCTTTTAGGACCTTGTAGCTCCCAGAAGAACTTGGACACAAATAGTTGTTTCCAACTCGCATTTCTTACAGTTTAAGTGGAAGAAAGTTTAAGAGGAAGATCCTGGAGGAAAATGAGGCTGGTTTGCTTGCTTCTGTGGCCCAATACTAGCTACCACCATAGTCCATTAATTTACATTCTGGAGTGTAAGAATCTGTGACTCCTTGTTAAATACTTTTAACTTACTCTAGGGATTCTTATCTTCAGTAGTAGGAACATTTTTTTCTGCCTAGGAAATTTCAAAATAAAAATAACAGTAGCAAAAACAACAGTAAAAAAACATTGTAACATTTATTGAGAACTAACTATGGTCCTAACCACTTTTATATGCATTCTCTCATTTAACAACAACAACATAATGAGCTAGGTCCTATCATAATCCTCATTTCAATGAGGTTTAGAGAGGCAGATAAATTACCTAAGGTCACACAGCTAGTATATATTGAAATTTGGAAAAACACCCAATTCTGCTTTTTGGAAAACCCAGCTCTTAATTAGTAGAATATGGCCTTCTTTGCTCCATGGTTTAACATTACAGAATGATTTCTGGGATGTGTGGTTTGGCTTACTATTAATGCCAAATTGGAGGTTTTGCATTAAAAGGCTTTTATTTCTGGTCGTATGTGACTAAGACTGTCCAAGCAGTAGTAACATTTTATATTTGATACAGTGTTTTACTATATAGGACACATTTTCAGTACTTCAGTACTCATATTAATCCTGTATGGACACCTGTTATAAAGATGAAAAGGTTTTTTTTTGTTATTTTATTTTATTTTATTTTTTAAAGATTTTATTTATTTGAGAGAGAGAGAATGAGAGAGAGCACATGAGAGGGGGGAGGGTCAGAGGGAGAAGCAGACTCCCTGCCGAGCAGGGAGCCCAATGCGGAACTTGATCCCGGGACTCCAGGATCATGACCTGAGCCAAAGGCAGTCGCTTAACCAACTGAGCCACCCAGGCGTCCTGTTATTTTATTTTTTTAATTTTATTTTATTATGTTAATCATATATTACATCATTAATTTTTGATGTAGTGTTCCATGATTCATTGTTTGCGTATAACACCTAGTGCTCATTCAGTACATGCCCTCTTTAAAAATCAAGGAATATGCCCAAGTTACGTGCAGAATCAAAACATGGGGCATAGCTCTAGTACTTTTGGAGACGATAACGGGAACCGAGTGTAAGAATATTTCCAACATTTTGTATATAGAAGAATTCTAGCCATCATTAATGATCTTATGTGCCAAAAGGGAGACTGTATCTGATAGGATTTCATGAAGAAATTCCCCCCTTGGTTACCAAGAGAAAGAACCTCTGATTCCTTTATACCCACTATTCCTGCCATATCCCCTGTATATTATTAGCAAGTCAGCAGCCTTCTACAGTTTTCCAAGAGCAGCACGTTCTGGTGTGGCATTTGGTTCCACTCCACTGAATCTATGGTAACTTCTATGTCACAAATTTCAATTTTTGTCTAGTGTGATATGTTGAATTGCACTGTCAAATAATTTTAGTAGCATTTTATGTCTATTGGGAGTACATCAGTTTTCCCAACTGTTGCAGCAGGGTGGTGTGATTTCTTAAGTGAGTCCTTGATCAAAGGGAAAACTTTTTTGGTGATGCCATTTTAAGCTGAACAGAAGTGCCAGCTCCTCAGTAGGACCCAGACAATTCAAAAACTCCCACATAGCATTTATTAGCTCTGCTTAAGTGAAGTAGCAGAGACATTGGTTTGCAACACATTGTTCAAAATACTAGAGTGGAATTTTACTTGATAGTTAAATTCTAATCAAGGTCACCCTAACAGCTTTGCATGACTGTCAAAAGCAGTAGCATGGTCAGATCCTTAACGAATGACTGATTAGGAAGTGAAATTGTTACTAGAGTATTCTAGATACAGAAGTAAAGCTGTCTTTGCAAACTCTTCAAGACAGAAAAGGAAAGGGAAAAGAGTTGGCCATGCTATTAAACATTTTGCATGTTATTTAATTTTCAGTGATGAGCTAGCAAATCAGGTCTCTGGGGGGGAAAAGCCCTGATTTATAGATTTTGCCAATTGCTATGGCATAAATATTCTCACCATGGCCAGTTTCAAGCTACCCAAATGATATCACTGCATGCAGAATTTAAAGAGCTGCACACCTTTGTTTCTCACAAGCATAAAGGCCAGCTCTAGCACAGTGACTTTATGAGGTGGGTGTTATTAGCTGAGATGTTAAGTCACAATGGCTGGGAAACTGCAACAGGTGAACTGAAATTGGAGTTAGTCACATCTGTCTGACCATGAGTTCTATATTTTTTCTAATGTATTGTACTATGCCTGAAAAAAAAGTATATATTGAGAGCCTTCCCTGTGCCAGGCATTGAAGACACATTGCCCTGGTAATACCTAAAAATAATGAAGAAATGCATGAAGTCTCCAAACTTGGCATTTTGTTGCTTCTCTACCCACCCACATGGGAAATAAGAAAGAATTTCAGGTACAATACAGATTTACTGAATTAAAAAACATAACATAGTGGAAAGAAAATATCTAATGTATCCTCCAGTTGTTTTTTGTTTGTTTGTTTTTGGGTTTTTTTTTTTTTTTTTGTATGTATTAATAGATACTGCTTAAAATAGTAGAGAACTGAATCATGTCCACAGTGTTCTTGAAATGGGGAAGAATTAAATATAATTAAGTCACCCCTTTCCTACTATTGCACTAAAGAAATCCGAGCTCATTCTGCTTTTCTACTTGTCTCAGGAAGAATTTGATTATGCTACACTATAATATAAGACAAAAAAGAAATGGGCTCATGCTCAAATCCCATCCCAGGTGATCAAGGGTGTTTCATTTTATTTTGATTGATTTCTCATCTGTTCCTATTCTCTGTTTTGGAAAGAATTGGCAGAGAGTGCTTAGTGTCTAAACCTATTAGAATCAATTCCAAATTTTGTTTACCAAACTCCGATGGATACTCAGGCTCATAGTCTTAAAGAAGCCTACGATGCTGTATTTCTTCTAATTAGGTTACTTGGAATAAGTGATTTTCCTAAAATTGTGCTAGAGTCTCACAAGCATTTATGACTTTGCCTATTAGATGCCCATAGAGTTTTTAATGCCTCTGTGGCCAGAAAAAATGAAAAGACCCCTCCAAGTAGCTATTTTACCACCTGCCTAACGCTGTGTCCATGACAGTTACACAGTCAGTTGAAATAGAGCTACATTGGCTCTTTGCTCACGGTCTCTGGTCAAACTGATTCCATTCCTAGGTTATTACAGCGCTGTGGAGAGACAGGCTTAGAGGCTCACAGAATTGAAACTATTAGTGAAAATTATGGTGTCTTAAAATGACTGCCGGACTACTGGATTCTGAATAGAAATTCCAGGAAATCTAGAGTTTCCCATGTGGACAATGTGTGGAAAGCAGGTGACAGGGAAATGACTCTGTTGCAGGTCTTCATTGCTGTTGTCTTGGCTGACCTTTGGTAACAAGACCCACAAACACCAGAGGCTGTCTTTTTTGGAGTCAGTGAGAATTGATGAGGAAGGAGCCACCATCTCTTCTCTCAGAGCCCTAATGAGAAGCTCTCCCCAAACTCCTTGACTATTCTTCATATGGATTGACCAGCCATATCCATAGTAGAGGTGACATATCAAGATGGGTAAGGGTGTGGGCTCTGGAATCAGTGCTTGAGTTCAAATTCCAGCTGTGTGACCTTGTTACTTCTTTGTCCCTAAGTTTTATCATCTGATAAAAATGGGGATAGTAATAGTACCCAAGTCATAGACTTGTACATAATGTGCTTAGAGGTAAACATTATGTAAGTGGTCACCCAGATAAAGCTGCCCGAGCTGGATGCTGTAGCAATTGAGGGCAGTGTTCTGGCCATATCTCCTTGGTATTCACTTTACATGCTGAAGACTGCTGTGGCAAGCACCAGCCGGAGGTCTTTTTTCTGGTCACAGGTTGGCTTGCATTGAGGATGAGCCAGAAGTTCTGAAAGTTAATAATCTTGTACAAGCCCTAAGCCAATGACAAAAAGGATGTTGGTGCATAAATACCCAGCTTCCTCATCCTACAGCTGAGATAATTTTGGAGCATGTTCTGTACTGTCTCCTACAGCTCCCCAGGGAGATGAAGTCTCAGATGGCCACAGTAGTAACTGGCTTGATAACATACTTTACTGGCTTTCTTTTCTCTCTTTGTCTCTCTCTCCCTCTCTCTTTCTTTCTTGCCCCACTCCACTATTCTACTTCCCTGCTGATGTTTCCTGGGATCACCTCTCAAATTAACTACTTGCATTTGAATGCTTTTTCAGAGTCCACCTCTGGGGGAACCCAAATCAAGACAGGTTTCATGGCTTTTGGAGTACTCTAAGTGGCTACTTAATTGGGTGCATTGCTTTAAAAAATTTCATTAAGATGATATACTTTCTTTAGGATGTCTAACAGGCTAGTGTAGGATTTTCTGCTCTGTTTTATACACACAGATTTTTTTTCTAAGTGGAAAAAAGTTCTAGACTTTGAGACAAGAAAACCCAAGGTGCTGTTGACTAACTGGATAAATGCATTTTTAAAAAATTCCAGTTTTATCAGGTGATACTATCTATATATTATTATAGCAAATAAGATAACGTATCTAAAATGATTCTGCAAAGTCTGCATTATTGTATCATTAGCAGTCATCTCACTGGTGCTTTGTTTTGTTCTTAGAATTTTCACCACTTGACATGGATTATGTGCAATCATGCAAGGTAAAAGTATTCATTAAAATCAGGTCATATTGTTATGATCTACCTTTTGTTATTCAGTTTTTATTAACATCGTCATTTCAGCTTTTTAACAACCAATCTTCCTTGCCATTTTGGCAGCTGCCTGATGTCCTAGTAGGCAAGCGGGGCAGTGCATGTTTGAGGTATGTGTCGGAGATCCTGGTTTCTAGCTCCGGGTTAAAAACTGCATAAGACATTTTGATAAAATAATGTTAAGAACATTTCTTTTTTTCATTATACAAACATTTGACTAATGCTTATGCCAAGTGTGAGTTTACCAAACAACTAAGCCACAGGCAAATTCAAACCTTATATAGTGTTTTCCTGTTACTTTAATGAAAAAGAAATGCATATTCATAAAAAATAAAGGAGAATTACATTGCTTATTATATTAGCTAGTCCAGAAAGAACTAATCATTAAGAAGTTCAACTACTTACTTTTTAAAAATTAATTTTAAAAAGTTAAAAAACAATGCATAATTATTTTGAAAATTTTGCAAAATAGCAGTAAGAGTGAATAATACAAGGAATAGTTTATATTTCCACCATTGAGAGAACAACAATTACTATTTTGATATATTTTCTTCCTATTTTACATATATTGTTTTCCTTTACAGTGTTGACTGTATCCTGTAATGTGAATTTCTGCATAACATATATATTTGGCATATGTCTGGGGCTATTCAGCAGGCATGTCTCATGGCCAAGCACTTTCTTCCAGGTTCTCACTTGTTCTTTTGGTTTCCATGACACTGCTGGCAGCCTCTCTTCTTCTAGTTTGGTTTCCTTCTCCCTGTACCACCTCTAGCTCCTAACCTCTCAGAATGCTGCCCCTAATGCAACCATGTACCTGAGTTTTATCACTTTGGTACCAGGGCCACAGTCTGGAGACTCAGCTTCTTTGGGCAGACAGATTCCCTTTCATCCCTAGTACTGTGATCACATTTGTGTCACACCTTTGCTTGGGGGTGAGCTGGAAAGTCTCTTCTTTCTTTTCCTTTCCTCTCCCCTGGACAGCTGTTCATGAAGTAAGGTTATGAGTAAAGGGTGAGTTCCCTGTAGGTTCCTTCCAGATTCCACTCTCCCCTTTATAATTGGATATCCAATTTTTTAACCCATTATTTAAAAATATATATTTTTTAAATCATCAAGGTAACAAAGTGGTGGGGTGGAATTTTAAAATATGATACAATCTCTTTTTCAGAGGGTGAGCCAGAAAGTTACCTTAAGAAAAAATTTTCTTATTATGAGAGAAAGAAAATTGACTGGCTTACCTTAGTTATGTAAATGCTTATGCAGCCTGTTCTGGTGTTTTTGTGTTTGTCCTTGAAGGACAGACCATAGCATTCTGGTTTAACGAAGTCTCCCTTCCTTACCCCTGAACCTTTGTGAAGCTTGTGAACCAGTTTTTCATCAGAAGTCTCGCAGCCCTGTGAGAGTGAAGAGACAAAGACCCCAGATTTAATACTAGACACATTTGGAAGAAGCCACAGTGTCCTGGCTGAGGCCCCTGACAGGAAGGGACTCTAGTAGTGACAGAGGAGAACTCCTGGTGAGAGAAAGTAAGTTCGGGCTTGGACAAGTTTTGGACAAAGGTCTAAGATAGGTCTGGCTCTAGCAGACCCTGAACTGAGCCTTCATATGGTCCCAGGCCTGGCCAGCCTGGTACTAGGTCATGGCTCGGCAGCAGGGGGTTTCCCAGCTATCTTGAGCGCAGCTGTGGGGCCCGCATCCGGGTTCAGCTGCCCTGGTTGTTGGTAGCACCAGCAGTGCTGCCTCTGACCTGTGGCTGTCCCTCTCATTGCAAGAGTGGCAGAAGTTCTTTGGTCTACATAATTGTGATTGGGGGTGACATGGGATACCAAGCTGCCTGCCAGTAGCAGAGGCAGATGCGTTTGTAAGTGATCAGTGAAAAGGATGTGGCTGTTTTATACCTCCAGGCCCATGAAGCAAGTTACTATTACTCAAGCACTTTTCTTTTTTCCTTTTTTTTTCCCTTTACTCAAGCACTTTTCATGTTATTACAAACTTTAATGACTGCCTAGTGTTGTACTGAGAGAATATACCATATTTTATTTTCTCATTTCTCCATTATTGGACATTAAGGTCTTTTTGCATGAGACATTTGAGACAGAATCTAGTATTGTTTTAGCGCTATTAATGTAATAGTAGTAGGAATATATTTTCTAGGTGTTAAAAATATGCAGCTATAATGTGAAACAAGTCATATAGAATACAAACATTATTTTTTGGAGTATGATGAATTTAGTTTCCTTCTCTTTTTGTATCCAAGAGGCACTAGAAACCTCTGCCAAGGGTGGGGTGTAATAGAGAGAGGGGGCTCAGAGAACCAAGAGAGCAGATGATGCTTGAGTCCCAGATGTTCCAGGCGACCTTTGATCAGAAGGAGGGTCAAGGATAGTACTGTCTGCTGGGTGGAAAGCCCACATCTATTAGATTTAAGAGACCAGCACTCTCCCCAGTGATTCCCCAGCAACAAGTAGGCCCGGCACTTACTTGGTGCTTGGTATGTATTTTGAGAATCTTTGAATGAATGGATATTTCCACTAAGCACTCAGGGAACAGATTACAAGCCTGGGTAAGCATTCTAGAATTAAAGGGTAAGATTTACACAAACCTGGCATGTAATTTTGAAAGTGCTGTTTAACCTCTAGAAGGCCATTTTCTTGTATGTAAAATTGTAATGATAATTGTACTTACCTTTATAAAGAACAAAATATAATACGATAGATCCATGTGGTTTCTTATGTGATGTTGTTATTTCAAGATATTATTTTTCCTGATTGTGGTTATATGATCTACACCTGGATGTAAAGAACAACAACAAAAATGAAACAAAAAAACACTGATACCAAAGGAAATAGTGTTCAAGTTCATGGCCAAGGATAATACTTTGCGGTAGAAAGGAGGCTGTATTTCTGAGTGTACATTATTACTTCTGCTAGATTTTCTCTAACTTCCGCTCATTTGAGAACTATGGCAAAATGAGACTACAGGCTCCATTTTCAAATTGGAGAGTTTGGGGAACTATAAAATGGGTCTTGTTTTGTTCATTTTGTTTTTTTCAAAAGACATTTGACATTGTTTTGTTCTGGGAACATGGTGGCTGGTGGAATCATTTTTCCAGTCAGGTCCCAGCTACCTTGCCTTGAAAGGGGAGCCCATTAGGTACAACTGCCCTGAGAATCTTGACTCTGGGTCTATCATTTTTATTTATTGATATTTTTTGTAGACACCGGGAAATACATTTTCTGCTACAACACAGAGATTGGATTTAAAAGTTCCATTTTTGTGGACATGAAAGGAAACTGATTAATTGAGCAATGAGATAAAGCTCAGGGAGTGAAGTGATAAAACCATATCTGTTAAAATGTCTGTGCTACCTAGAGCAATTTACACATTTAATGCAATCCCATCAAAATACTGTCAACTTTTGACATAGAACTGGGACAAATAATCCTAAAATCTGTATGGAACCAGAACAGACCCCAAATAGCCAAAGGAATGTTGAAAAAGAAAAGCAAAGCTGGCGGCATCACAATTCCGGACTTCAAGCTCTATTACAAAGCTGTAATTGTCAAGACAGTATGGTACTGGCACAAAAACAGACATATACATCAGTGGAACAGAACAGAGAACCCAGAAATGGACCCTCAACTCTAATGGTCAACTAATCTTTGACAAAGCAGGGAAGAATATCTAATGGAAAAAAGTCTCTTCAACAAATGGTGTTGGGAAAATTGGACAGCCACATTGCAGAAGAATGAAACTGGACCATTTTCTTACACCACACACAAAAATAGACTCCAAATGGTTGAAAGACCTAAATGTGAGACGGGAGTCCATCAAAATCCTAAAGGAGAACACAGGCAGCAACCTCTTGGACCTCAGCCGCAGCAACTTCTTCCTAGAAACATCGCCAAAGGCAAGGGAAGTAAGGGCAAAAATGAGCTATTGGGACCTCATCAAGATAAAAAGCTTCTGCACAGCAAAAGAAACAGTCAACAAAACCAAAAGACAACTGACAGAATGGAAGAAGATATTTGCAAATGACATATCAGATAAAGGGCTAGTATCCAAAATCTATAAAGAATTTATCAAACTCAACACCCAAAAAACAAATAATGCAATCAAGAAATGGGCAGAAGACATGAACAGACATTTCTCCAAAGAAGACATCCAAATGGCCAACAGACACATGAAAAAGTGCTCAACATTGCTCGGCATCAGGGAAATTCAAATCAAAACCTCAATGAGATACCACCTCACACCAGTCAGAATGGCTAAAATTAACAAGTCAGGACACAACAGATGTTGGCGGGGATGCGGAGAAAGGGGAACCCTCCTACACTGTTGGTGGGAATGCAAGCTGGTGCAGTCACTCTGGAAAATAGTATGGAGGTTCCTCAAAAAGTTGAAAATAGAGCTACCCTATGACCCAGTAATTGCACTACTAGGTATTTACCCCAAAGATACAAATGTAGCGATCCAAAGGGGCACCTGCACCCCAATGTTTATAGCAGCAATGTCCACATTAGCCAAACTATGGAAAGAGCCCAGATGTCCATCGACAGATGGATAAAGGTGTGGTGTGTGTGTATACACAGCCATCTTTTTGATGAAATGAAATCTTGCCATTTGCCACGACATGAATGGAACTAGAGGGTATTATGCTAAGTGAAATAAGTCAATCAGAGAAAGACAATTATCATAGGATCTCACTAATATGCGGAATTTAAGAAACAAGGCAGAGGATCATAGGGGAAGAGAGGAAAAAATGAAACAAGACGAAACCAGAGAGGGAGACAAACCACAAGGACTCTTAAATCTTAAGAAACAAACTGAGGGTTGCTGAGAGGAAGTGGGGGTAGATGGATGGGGTGGCTGGGTGATGGACACTGGGGAGGATATGTGTGTGGTGAGCTCTGGCTATATAAGACTGATGAATCACAGACCTGTACCCCTGAAACAAATAATACATGATATGTTAAAAATATAAAATAAAATTAATTAATTAAAAAAAACATATCTGGAAAGAGATTAGCTCTGTACCATCAACAACATGCGTTTAACACATATTATCACATTGAAGTCTCAGTAGAGCCCCTGGAGGCAAGTTGGAGAAGCATCATTATCCTTCTTTTAAAATTTAGGAAACTAAAACTGAGACTCAAAAATTTAGGGGTCATGTCTACAACAACAGACCTGGTAGCTGAAGATCAGAGTTTAGGTATTCTCACTCCTCCTACTTCACTGTGCTGCTATTGAAGGTGCCAGAGTCTTAGAATCTTTCGGTCTTATTTGTGCAAAAGAAATGTCCCTTCTGAAATTCAGGTCCATTATCATATTATGTCATCAGTATAGCTCCATCTGCAAACTCCTACAAATTACACGAAAGCTTGAGGGATTTCTTTCATTTTTTTTTCTCTCCCCTTCCCCTTTATGTGTGTCCAGAGGGTATTCTTCTCACAATGCCATGTCCTAGGGGAAAGGAACCTAGAAATTCTTGTTCTTCATCAAGGCTCATTCTCTGGCTGCTTTTTATTTATATTAAGGAAAAAAAAAAGAAAATGCTTTCTGTAGACTTGATAGGTTATCCCAACTCCTTCTCATTTGCGCTCAGAGATTTTAAATTTTTCTCTTCTATTTTCTGGCCACAAGACTACTTGATAGAAAATTGCAACAAGAGAAAGGTCTGTTCCCTTTTGGAATGCTCTCCACACAGAAAGCCTGGGAGAAAAGTTGTAGCATATGTTAGAGACCCTGGCTTCTAGGAGCCAGGCCAGAGGAGGCAGCATGCAGTAAAGAAAGGTGATTCTCTCTGCTTTCAAGCTTCAGTCAAGAACTCCATTCTTGTGGCCAGGAAAAGGAAATAGAATTGGTTCTGAAGCAGATGCTGCTCAGATTTCCTGGTTGCCAGAGCAGAAGTGAGAAGGCAGAATAAAAGGAGACAAAATGAGAGACTGTGTTTGCACACACTTGTACACACGGGGATAGAGGGTTGCAACTTGAGAGCCCAATATAATCTGCAAAACCAAGCACATTTTCAGTTGCAAGTAAGAAGGAAGGAAAAGGACCCTATCACTAGAGTAGGGGTCTGCAAACTTTTTCTGTAAACAGCCAGATAAATATTTTAGCCTTTGCAGGCCACATGATCTCAGTCTCAAACCCTTAACTGTATTGTAGCACAAAACAGCCTTAGACAACACATAAACAAATGAGCATGGCTACATCCCAAAACAACTTTATTTATTGACACTGAAATTTGAATTTTATATAACTTTCACATGTCATGAAATATCCTTCTTTGGAATTTCCCCCACCATTTAACTAACAATGCAGAAGTCTTTCTTAGCTTATGGGCCTCTTAGCCTCTTTTAGCCTTTTTAGTTCTTGCCTCACAACTTTAACTGACTCTACCCTGTCACCGAGACTCCATCTGACCTTAACAAAGCTTTATAGGAGGGCTCTCTGAAAGGATAATGGTTTACGAACCATCTTTTTGTTGTTGTTGAGGATGAGGATAAATTAGTAGTATGTGAATTTTGCTAGAGTTAGCAAAGTTTTCAAGTGTGTAATTGGATAAACTGATCATGGAGCTATCCTCTCTGTAGCTTAGAAATAGAACCTGAGGGGCGCCTGGGTGGCTCAGTCGTTAAGCGTCTGCCTTCGGCTCAGGTCATGATCCCAGGGTCCTGGGATCGAGCCCCACATTGGGCTCCCTGCTCGGCGGGAAGCCTACTTCTCCCTCTTCCACTCCCCCTGCTTGTGTTCCCTCTCTTGCTGTCTCTCTCTCTGTCAAATAAATAAATAAAATCTTTAAAAAGAAAAATAGAACCTGAGAAAACAGATGCAATTCAAACATTCTCTTCTGTCCTTAGATCATTGAGGAGCCCATGCAATTAATTCTCAGGGCACAAGTACAAGAGCTGGTATGTGTAAGGGAAAAAGGCATGTTCAGCAGCTAATACAATGTCACCATATCAAGGTCCCCAAAATGATCACTTCAGTTACTGGATTGGTGTCTCCTCATTATTAATTTCAGTTAAATTATAGCTTTAATAGTAATGGTTAAGTTGTGCCTTTAAAGAAATCAAGCCCCCATAATGAGATAAAATGTTTAGGTTACTACATAGTTAACTAAAAACAAGCAAATAGAATTAAAAATTAAGTTCAAATAAAGCTCTAGTGGGTTCTGGTACTTACTTATTCTCCCTACTAGGGAGAAGTCTGCAGAGTCCAACAGATTTTGAGTTGGGCTTTCTTCTTCCTACCTGTTGCTAATTATGTGTCATCTTTGGACCTCTCTACTCCCTATCTCATCCTGGTGTTTCAGGTTCCTGGTACTAGATGTTATCTAATTTTTAGAGTTCTAAGTTCAGCTTGCCATTGCTCCACACAACCCATCTACTATATTTCGATTGCTATAGCTATTTCGGTGCTTAATTGCTAATTTCACAGACCTGTGGAATTCTGGAAGTGCAGTTATCCTCCAGGATAATTGCCTTCTGCAAAAATTGCCTCCTACAGAACTTCTGCAAAAAATTGTGTTTTGTTTGGTACTACCTGTGAATGTCTATGGATGCCTTCTCAACTATACAGAGAGGTGTTGTCTAGAGCTCCCCCTGGCTTTAGACAAGAATAAGTTATCTCTGTGATTGGAACATCCCCTTTGATTAGGAGCCTTTGTTACTATGGTTATTTCAGGTGTTCCATCATCTGACATCCCACCAGGGTATAGCAGTTGATGTTACGAGTGGTCTGATTGGTATCACTTAAGAGCTTTTGTTTAAATATTTCATGTTCACTTATAAAAAATTATGCACATTAAATAGCTCCTAAATTCTTAAGTATCACTTAAATACAGATACTATAATACACAAACACTCTTTTCAACATTCAATTATGTAGTAAGTGATTTGCTTCATAAATGTGAACAAAAGGGCCTACTGTGTGCCAGGTTGTATGGTTGAGTCAGTGTTTCTTGGTTGGTGCTCTGGGAGCTCGTGGGTAAGAAAAGCACACAAATAACTATTATCCCAAATCAAATGCAGTCAGTGCCTAAAACAAAGAAACAAGCATTAAGTGTTGTGAGAGCTCAAAGAAAAGGAAGGACAAGAACACATGGGGACAACATTTCAGCAAAGGCTTCATGAAAGAGATGGCATTGGAGGTGGACCCTGAAGATGGACTCTTGACAATAGGCAATTCTCAGGACGAATGGAAACAGAGTTAACAAAGATGCTCTCTCTAAATGCCAAGAATGTATGAACATACATCACATGGAAACAGCCATTTCTTCCTTCATCAGAAACCCACATGTGATCTAGTAGCAGAGTGCTATGTTCTTGGTAATAATATATGGCAACAAATGTTCTTGGTCTCCTTTGAGATAGAAAGGAGACACTCATCAAAAGTGATAGGAATCATCAAGACCTTTCATACTTGTCACAGAGAAAACCAATTAGAGCAATTGACTAAAGTCTCATTGTCCTGATTTGAAATCTTTTTAATTTTAAATCAGCTTCCCAAATTTCTCAGCAAAGAGTTTACTTTTCCCGCATGGAGAAATCAGGGACAAATCAAAAGGAGTTTTGGTCATTGTTGATAAATATTGTAATTAAATCCTTCAGTGACTGATGACTGCCAAGAGTCAGCAGCAGGTGGTAACAGTTCCTTTGTAATCATTATAATTGTTTGAAATAATTCAGTTTTCTGTTCCAGGATTGTTTTTGGAGAAGAGGCTTGGGAGAGACAGTGCAGATGGGCCTGATTTAAGCAGTATCCTTATTAAAAGTGGACATTATATTTGCTGGTTCAATTATTGGCAAATTTAAATATATTGTGAGTAGATCAAACTAATTGTTGCAAAATAATAGCTACAGCTGTTCTCCCTTTAATTTTTAAGAGAGAAAATACCGTGTTCACCTAGATACGCCTATCTGACATGACATATTTTCTTTCTATGGCATTCAGAGTCTCTGATGTTACAATGTTGTTTTTTTTTTTTCATTATGAATAGACTCCACATGGGATTTTTTTTTTCCTTTAAAATTTATGGAACATATGCAGTATCCACTTCACCCAAAGCTATAGAATAATGACGCTATTATTGTAGCCATCTGTCTCTTCACATCAGTGTCTACTGTGGTTTTATAGTCCAGTTTTAGGGCTCTGTAAGAAACAGTATTGGTTAACATTAATAACTACCTTCATCTGACACTTTACATCTCTATTTGGAGTCAGCTCCTGCAAGCATCCTTCCCAGTCAGGGGCGCAGAGGTGCAGGAGGTGGGACAGCTCTCCTGAGGGAGGTGGAGTCA
>NW_023270466.1:343768-443739 GCF_011800145.1 Mirounga leonina
GCGCCTGCAAACATCCTTCCCAGTCAGGGGTGCAGAGGTGCAGGAGGAGGGACAGCTCTCCTGAGGGAGGTGGAGGGAGAGCCGCCTATTTTGCTCCGCTTGACTGACGCCCAAAGGAAAGGGTGAGTCAGTCTCCCAGTTCCTATTATAACTCTGCATTTGCAGTTTTCCACCTTGACAGGCAGTAACAGTTCCAGCCAGTGCTAATTTGGGTAACATCTAAAAGGCTTGCCTGACAAGGCAGATTCAAATTATGAAGCAAACCCCTCACACACTGAGACCTTGTTAGCTAGATTAGTGGTGGATTGGCTCCTTGTGACAGCTTGTTTGCTAGAGGTGAGCTATCTGCATTTCCAATGCGGGCAGGTTATATCATCATTTAAAGAAAAAAAATAAAGATGTCATTTTTCTTGTTTGTCACAGAGTTCATGTAATATTCCCTCTCGATTTTCTCATTGTTGACTTCAGAAAGAAACAGCAGCAAGTGTGTACGTTTGAGTGCGACAGCTAATTTTGTTATGGATGAACAGAGTATTGTGACGAAACAGTGGCACAGCTGTCATAACAGCTGTCACACATTAATCATGACAGTGACAAATAGCATAATTACCTTATCTGGGATTCCTAGCATGCACGCTCAGTACGCCCCACTGCCGAGCGAGCATATCACGCATGGTTTAATTAAAGAGACATCAATACAGGTTAGTTAGACAAGGGCTAGAAGACATTGATCCAAAATGAAAATAAAATCATTTATAGGTTGGTGTTTAGGGACACCCAAACACCAATTACTTAGCCGACACGATAATCTGAATCTATTTCCCTAACTGGTCCTTCTCAGTGTGCGTTTCACATGGTAAATTACCTGTTCTGCCCCAGATCAGCAGCCCTTCTTCCATGGAACATTTAACACCCTCTTTTTCCAGTCTCAACAGGAGTCCTTGGGAGCTGTCTCTATGTGCTGTTAATTGATTGAAGGGACTGTATTGATAAACATGTGATTAACAGTGAACAAGTTGTGGCCAACGTTTTTTTTTAACTTGTTTTCCATGTCGGGTACTGAGCAGAATGATATTAAATGGAGTGAATTTTTATTTAATAATTCTTCCTAAGTAAAGAATATAGGCAGGTGAGACTGGGTTTAAGCCTAGAAATGACAGTCTCTTACATGTGCTGTGTTTTAATATGTATGCCTGTATTCATGTGCATATACGTGTCACATCAGTATGTATAAATATGCACACATGCCAAATATATGTATATTTTTGCCCCCCTGGTATTTTAAGCTCAACAATTCATTGAATTTACTGATTGAATTCCTGGGAGCTGGTTCTTGAATTGCTCTGAAGCTGCCTCGATGAAATATTAATGAATCAATTTCCATAGACATGGACTCATTATCTTGCTGGATGCCGTTGGAAAACACAGTCCTGCCTGCGGTGTCCTTCCACCTGCCTGTGACATGATTTGATTTTCTCCCTCTCATTTTTTAATTAAATAAAAAAATTGCTATCAGGAAATTTTTGATAACTTTGGAACAGACACTTCCATTTCTCTTGATAGGCACCTAAATGGAGGTAAGCCCTTTAAAATAAATTTACGTACCACTTACGTGAGGCATTGAAAAGTGGATCCTGGAAACAAAAAAAGAGGTGGTCAGTTTAGTTCTGTGGTCTCTGTAATGCCCTTTGGAAATGAGGAAACTGCTTTTTTTTTTTTTTCTGGAACAACCAATCTACTATGGGAAATGTCTGTATTTTAGGAAGCTGGGCCAACCATCTAATTGTTTACAAAGTTATCAATTTTAGAAAATGCTACTAAACACAAACACATTGTCGCTTTAATTTAGGACTGATAGAATGTAGATGGAATTATTCAGGCTGTGTCTACAAAATGCCAAAACGGCTGGTTAGAACATGAAAAATTCAGTCAGTCAAGCAGTGATTATCTACATACAATATAAATAGCTGGTTTTAGGTATTTTGTGTTCACTGAAATCGACTGGGGTTTGTGTGTGTGTGTGTGTGTGTGCCTTATACAAGTCAATCCAGGGATGTAATAAAGCACATTAAACTACAATTATACCAAACAGAAAGTTTCTAGCTTCCTTCCTTCCCATTCATTCTGTTCCAGTAAAGATTATTAATGCCTGCTTTGGGTACCATCAACACCCACTTTATAGAACTCTGAAAAATCCACTGGTAAATGGTTGCCAACACTGTTAGATAAAGACCAGGATTATGTTCTCAAATTCAGTGGCTTTCACCATTTTGAATTAGAACCAGTAGAATATCTGAATGTCATGTGACCTGGGGACAATATTATCATTTCAACACATACATATTATATGATCTGAAAACTATTTTTTCACATAGCTCTCTTAGGGAAAGGGTGAAAGCAGAAGCTTGACCAAGGAAATCCTCTCAATACAAAGCCAAAGACAAAACAAAAAAATTATCTTTGTTGAGAGAACCTCTGCTCTCCAGGACCTCATCCCATTTCCATCTAGGTCCTGGGGAACCCACTTGTGTCCACTTCTCTACAGATCTGAGGAATGCCTCAAAAGAACTCCTGGTTTGACATAGTTTGATGAAAGAATGAAAAAGACCCACAAAGGTGCCTCCATACAGCATTTTTGCATGTAATGTCAAAGTACCCATCAATGTGGGCAGCCCATGGATGTACCCTTGGTAATAAATCCCCCCTCTAGGTATAAATAAAGTCAGAAATGACCTAGAACTGCTCTCAGAGGCTGGACACCATTCTAGACCTTTAGTCTCAGGGCTGGGGTCCTACTGAAACTAGAGGCAGAAATTCAATTAAGTTTCTTGAGAAATAACCTAAGATTATTTATTCCACTGAGAGAGATTCAAGGAGATTATAATGAGGAAGAATCAATTTTAGGTTAAGTTATGAAAGTGACAGGAAAATAAAAGCAGCTTCATCCTTTCACAATCAAGCCTTTTAGAAGGAATCTCCCTCCCTTTTCACCATTTATGGTACTTTTTGCTTTAGGGCGTGTATCTTTTGTGCATTGCTGCTTTTTATGTGGTGTCATCTCTCTTGGTGCTTTGTAAGCTCTTTGAAAGTTGATTCTGTGTCTGATTCTCCTTTTTCTTCCTCATGGCACCTAGGATTGTATCTACATGTTGTAATTGCTGAATAAATACACATAAGGAACAACAATGTATTGGATTTGCTCTGAAATATCCATGTTATTTCCTGAATTTGGCATATTGCTTGACTGAAAATTCTAAGAAGGCCAAATGTTTATTTTTAAAACAAGCTGCCTTCCACATTCTTTTCATTAGATAGTTTTATTCCCTTCTCTCCTCCTGCCTGCTAGTATAAGATCATCTTTACCTAAAGGTTGGGTTGATTTTCATTAATGCTAATGGAATATGGGGTATTGATCCATTGGCTGATATACCAACTCATTTTTTCTCTCCAAACTTTCCTATTTCTGATCTTCCCTAAACTTGAGGGGTAGCTTGTATATATTACATACAACAATTGTGTAAATTACACAATTTTACATGTTATTTTACATTTAAGTTTTCCAATTGTTTTATGCTTTCTAAACTTGCTTGATGCAATACCTAAGGAAATCCAGTGGGATATCCTTATCCACCCTGAGAGAACTGATACAAGCAAAACTTTATGTCTGTCTGCATCCTATCACCTCTTGGATGTGTGGCCAGGTCTTTTGCTCTCTGTGCCTCAGAATGTTTCAGTAGCACTTCCTCCACCCAACAGTGACAATCAGCAGGTTTTCCATGTAAGAACTAGCAGCAGCAATTGTGTTTATCTCCCTGAGTAAGAGGTTTCCTATTTATCTTCCCTGAGGTGTTGCCCACGTGGCTGTCCCGATACTGAGCAGCTGGACAGATTAACCCTGGAGCCACATCTGCAGACACATAGCTCAACACCATTTTCATTGCCTTGATGCCTAAGAAGTTTATCTTCTATCAGTGAGATTTACTGCTTTCTTCATGAATTGTTAAGACTTTCTCTCCACCCCCCCCCCAATGTTTCCTTTCCTCCTCCTTATTTGGTTGTAAATTAGCACAGTCTGACCCGGTTTGTTAACAACTGATTAGTTTTTGTTTCCTACCATTATTAATAAGGATTTCCAGTAGAGCTTCTATAGAAAAATCTTGGCTGGTAAAATATATAACATAAATACCTTGCATAGAAAGAAAATGACTTTAATTAGTGAACATACCTCTAATAGGGTTGGTTTTACTTGCCATGTCTAAATGCATACTAAATGTATAGTAAAGACACTGCTTTGGACATTGTTCACTAGGACTTTTTTTTTTTTTCTGATGTTGCTTCATCTATTAGGACATAATCCCTCAAACTTGTGTTGGAGCTTTTTGGTTTACAATAGACTTTTACCAATACTGTCTCCCTTGATTCTCAGTAGAGCCCTGCAAGGTAGGAGGAAGAGGTCTTATATTATATTTTTCAGTTTTATAGATGAGAAAATCAAAGTTCAAATAGATGAGAAAGTCACAAACTCAGCTGTGAAGCCAGGACTCAAATCTAGGAAATCATATTTGCATTTCAACTTCTCCCCACTTACCTTGAATGCCACCTCCAAGTAATTCTCCTTATGACTGTCAGTTTGACTTTTTCAGGCTTTTTCTCATCTGTCCCAAAATCTGATGCCTTTTCCATCTCCAAAATTCTGACTTGCTGACTGGATTATAACAAAAGATTTAGGGGGTTAATGCAAGTTATCTATCCACTTATCTAAATTATACTGTGAAGCAGGAAAAAAAAAAGTGTGATAGTCCTTTGGAGTATTGATTACTTCAATGGTTTTTCATCTGCCTGCACATTTGAATTACTTGAGGAACTTTAAAAATAAATAATGATGTCTGGATCCAACCTCCAGAGAGTCTGGTTTAATTGCTCTGGAGTCAGTGTCCAGACATGGGTATTTTTTTAAATCTCCCCCGATGATTCTAATATGCGTCCAGCATTGAAAACCAGGGGAAATTCCTCTCTTAACCCCCTTTTTGGGCCCATCTTCTTTTTTTCCCCTACCCACTTTGAGAAATGCCAGATTTCCTCAAATATAATCAGACAACATTAATTGGTGATTAATTAGACAACATTAATGGTGATCCTCTAAATTTTAGGGTCTAAATGAATAGTGTGTGTGTGTGTGTGTGTGTGTGTGTGTTTGCTTTGTCTACTCTGGGAGAAGGAGATTAATCATGGAGAAGGCTGGAAGGCTGTTGTGGAAAGTGATCATGGGCTCAAGACATCTGTGGCATACATTTGTGACTACTAGAATGTTGCCCCTCTCGCCCCGAGGGCAGTGATTTGGTTTGTTTTAGTCATTGCTCTTTCCCTAGCATGTTGAATGGTGCATGGCACATAGCAGACACTCAGTAAATATTACTAATAAATATTTCCCAAACATCTTCCTCACTCATCCTTAACTTAAGAGCTATATGGAACCCCTTGAAGTTTGTTAGTGGAATCCTAGGTTTGGTGCCTGATTTCATTTTTTTCCCACATGGGTGACTTGCCTCCCCACCTCTTTCTTAAGTCTATATCCTATCATCCTTTAAGGCCTAGATTTAGTGAACTTTCTTTCACAAACCTTTCTCGTTCTCCTTTGAACTATTATAGGCAATTATCTTTATTTTGTGTATCACTGCTACTTGCCACTGCCTGTCCTATATATATTAGTTATTTATGTGTATGTCTTCACTTTTCTTCTAGTCATGACCAATTTTATATTTGCATCCCTCTCAGTACACATGGAAAGCTCTCAACAAATATTAGCTTGGATGAATCACCATTGCTTCTGGTATGTTAGATTGCTACGTTGCACATTGATGAGAGGTTAAATAGCATTCCATAATGTTTGGTTTTGTTTTATGCTTTGTATCTTAAAAAACACTTCCATTACAATATCTTATTTGTTTCTTAATACAACTCTGGGGAATGAAACAGATGGATATTATAACTTTAAATGAAAAGAAACTGAGGCACAATGATGTTACATCATCTTTTCAATGTCACATACCCTCAGAGTCAGAGTGTGGGTGGAGGGGCTCAGTATCCAGATCCTAATTTACACAGTTTCACTAAAGAACAATGTGTTTTTGTCAAAATTGGGTGTGCTAATTTGCTTTTGTTAACTTCCATAGTCCACACCTCTCCAGCGGAGTTATAAACCTAAGTTCACACTCCAGATAAGAAATGGAGAGTATCTATGTTATTTGTGATATAAACCTCTGTGTTTTTAGGGAGACTACAATTTAGGCAAGTCAGTTTTTTCATCCTTGTTGATATCTTGTGCATCATGTTATTCTTACTTCAATGTGTCATGGATTGTGTATTTTATTTTTCATGTAACCTTTACTTTGTTCATTAGATCAAAATTGTACTAAAAAGGGGTGGGGTCCGTGTTCATAATGATATGAGTAGGTAAGTAGTTAGGCTGTGAGAAGTACCACATTGAAAAGAACTGGTAGAAAAGCAAAGAAAACCCAATGTATTAAACTTCCCAGCTGGTTTTCTATTTAAAAAAAAAAAATTTAAACTCTTGCCCTTTCTTATTCAGCAATTTCTAAACAATCAACAGCATGAAACTAGAGTGCAGAGATTCCCTTTGTTCATATATTTTAGTCCAAAGGAATGAGTAAGAATCCACACTAAATTACCTGAGGTTTTGTTTTTTCATAAATATATAACACATGCAGTAGTGAAAACATCATATTAGTCATGTGAGCAAGACTCACCATTGATTTATCTAAGATAGAACTAAATAATAGTTCTTGACAGCAAAAGGCACATAAACAGCTCTTCCTAATATGATTTAAATTTGATCATTACATATTTTTAATGATAATTTGTGAACATTTTGTTCAGTTTCAAGTGTACTTATTTTTCAAGGATGGAAATAAAAATTTTCAAATACTCTGGAAACAAAATTGTACTTTGGTTTGCATAAGATATAGTGAGAGTTGTGCTCGACTATAAGGGATAAAGTAGCCTTATGATATTTTTTCCATTTACATAAACACACAGTTCAGAGAATATTACTAATGAAGTGGATGTGGGGTCACCTAGCCACCTTAGGAAAAAGTTACTACTTTATTTTAAGTAGCCCATCAATCATTATGAATTAATGTATTCTAGGTGAAAGCACTAATCATAATAAATTCATTTTGTATTCATGAGGGTGTCAAATGTACACCCATAGGAGCCCCATGTCATCTGTCAGTATGGAAAGAAAAATTTAAATATGACCTATTCACAATCTCTTTGCTATGGCTTATACCCAGATGCATGTTGTGGTGCTGATGGACATGTGATGCATGTGGGGGAAAGCTGGAAGCTTCACTAAGATCATTGGAAGTGGAATAAAATCTGTGTCAGAAATAATGACCTCAGGCTGCTGGCTGACATTTCATTGTCCTCTGAGAGATGCCAGAAGGTCAAGGGGGTGCCTGAGGGCAGGGATGTGAGTGTGAATTCATGAGTCCACAATACAGTTGCCTTATTTAACTCTACTTCTGAAGCCCACTTTCCTTTTGAGATAAAAACTTGGCATCATTATTACCATCACTTTACCCATTATAAAAACAACATAAGAATTTTTTTCTGGGTGGTTTCTAGGCACAGATAATGCAACAAGACGTTGGACAATGTAAAGGAAAGTTTTTTTTTCTCCCTCTTCCTTTGCCTAATGTTGGAAGTTTTGGAGAGAATCCCTCCTTTCTCTCTCATTAAAGCCATCTCCATGGGAAAAGGAGTAACAGCAATGCCAGATGAGTGAAATAATAAGTGCCTAACATGTCTTTAGAAATGCATTTCTAATGGATGGAATTAATGTATTGAATGGCTTGCTGATGTTATTTTTATTGTTTTTATTATTGTTGTTGATATTATCATCTCCATTTTGAAAAAGGGAAGGCTTAATCATAGATTGGTTAAATAACTTGCTGTGGTTTTGTAGCCCAGAGGTGGTGGAGTCACCATGTGAACCAGTTTTCTGCCTTCCATGATTATAATAGTACCTACTACATGAGATTGTTAGGAAAGTTAAGTGAGGTTAGGCGTATAAATTTCTCATCAGAGTGATTAATTAATATCAGCTAATATGAATAATTATATGATTTGGGCTGGGTACTGCTCCCCACCCCCAGCTCATTAGAATTGTTTTTCATCTGGAAAGAAGCAAAGACATTGGACTTGTGGCTCCTTTTCAGTTTGCTCTGGTTGGCTCTGGAGGCCCTTACTACCATCATTGCTCAGGTATTTCTGGGTTCTGTGATGTTCATGTCCCATGTCCAAAACTAAATAGTTCTCTGCCCTTTAAAAACCTACTTAGAGGTGGCAAATGGAGACTGTTGATGTTGCCTTGGGGCTCCTGAATCCCAGAGGCTTTCGCTTTTCACAGTTTCTCTATTTTTGGTACCAGCAAAGAACCTTTGCACAGCATTTTTACTTTGAGGCCCAAATGGATGATATGAACACCATGGAACTCATTTCTCTCACCTCATCATATTTACTCTTCCTTTCCACCAACAACTCTCTTTGATGAGGTAGAGAAAACTTGTATCAGAAAAGTAGGACTCAAAAACAATGGAACTTCAGAACGTCACTCTGCTAATCCTAGAAACTTTTTCATGCTCACTCCTCTTCTAAAGATTTAACAGCAGAGAACTAACCTGAGGCAGTCTATGTGTAAGAGGTCATTTCTCTAGCAAAAATGTCCTATGAAGTATTAGATCAAATGAGAGGAAGTGGGGCTCAAAGGACCTGTCAAATGGCTAGACATATGATTATTAGTTCTTTTTAAAACCCAGCTTTGCCACTGAAATTTCTCACTGACTTTGGTGAAGATATGGACTCATGCTCTTTCCCAACCAGGTAGAAGTGACTCCTACTCACATTTATGGGCATTCAAATCCCATGTCATACTCAGTTGACCTTCCTGGACTCTTTTTTTGGTTTAGTCTTTACCTAATAATTTAAATCTTAATCATATTATGATTTTTATTAGTTATTGTTGTCTTGTATTATAGATTACAAGTTCTTATAATGTATGGCATATGTCTTAATTTAAAAAGCAATGGGGTGTGATGGAGGGAACACTGAAATTTCTCTCAAGGGTAATGTAAAAGTTTTCAAATGGGGAAGTAACTTCATCAGTAGGTAACAAATTACAGGGAGTTTTGATTGACACCAAGATTTCTATCTGGGGAGACTAGAGTGTGACATCCATGCAACATTTTTGAATGACTGTTTTTGAAGGATGAAGGCACTGGCCTTGATGAAACAATATATTCAACATATTGTTCATTTTGTTTATGATATGTAAATGTCTGATGGCTGATGAGGTTGTTGATAAGAAGGGCTCTGTAAACAGTTCCACGTATTTATCAAAAGAAGATGAAGCAGAAAGGAATGAGATATTTTATTCAAGCCAATGCTTAGACTTCATAGACTTAGCTCCAGCAAAAAACAATTTGTATAAAATTGTTTTTATCTGTCTCATATAAATAGCCTCTTTACTTATATGAATCTGATTGATTGATAACAAAACTCTGATATATCTTAAAGCATCCAGTTAAAGCACAAATTTTGCTTAAGATTATGGATTTTAAAATACTAATTCCTCAGAGGATCAGTTCTTACCTTTTTGGCAGTTTTATACTGTACCAGTCAGGGTACTGGAAGGTAAGGAATAACCTACTGAATTGGCTTAACTGAAGATATTTTAATAAAGATAGTATTTAAGAAGTGTGGGTATGACTAAAGTAAGCAACAGTAGAGGATGAAGTATCCTGAAACCAGCAACAATAAAAAGCCATTACCACTTCTAATCCCAAATGGGCAAATGGAAGGAATGTTTCCAGAATTGAGGAGGAGGGGCTGCCTAATAGGAATTATGATCGTAGAAGAATGCTGCCATAGCCAAGGTCTGAACTGAAGGGTTGAAATTGTAGAGATAAGCATGGCATAAGGAAGTGTTAGACACTTCATGATTCTGAATTCTTAAGTCAGATAGGGAAAGAGGCTTGGAAGCTAAGCAGAAAACTACTGAAAAACAGAGTGGAATATTTAGCAGTTTCATGGTTTTGAGGAAAACAGTTTAAGTTCAGCATCCATCAGGCTCAGTTGGGATCCTTAAAGAACTATATTCTAAGAATGAGTGTGAACCAGATGTAGACCAAGGTTTATAATCACTGCAACCCAGCCTTGCCTCCTAAGTTAATTATCCAAAGGATAGAGTAAAAGTTCTCTGGAGTAAGATAAAATCATCTAGAACCTCTACAATTATTAATACAAGATGTCTAGCATTCACTAAAATTACCAGGCATACCAAGAAAGAAAATCAAGAGAAAAGGCAAATGAACCACTTATTGGGGTTATCAAACACACACTTTATTTTTTTTTAAGATTTGTATTTATTCATTTTTAGAAAGAGAGAGAGTGAGAGGAGAGGCAGAGCGGGAGGGAGAGGGACAAGCAGACTCCAGGCCAAGTGTGGAGCCTGGCACAGGTCTTGATCTCAGGACCCTGAGATCATGACCTGAGCCAAAATGAGGAGTTGGATGCTTAACCAACTGAGCCGCCCAGGTGCCTCCAAACACACACTTTAAAATGTATTATTAAGGGGTGCCTAGGTGGCTTGGTTGAGTGGCTGACTCTTGGTTTCTGCTCAGGTCATGATCTTAGGGTCCTGAGATCAAGTCCCACATCGGACTCTGTGCTCAGCGAGGAGTCTGCTTGATTTTCTCTCCTTCTCCCTCTGCCCCCGCCCCCACTCATCTCCCTCTTTCTCTCTTTCTTTCAAATAAATAAATAAATCATAAAAAAATAAATAAAATAATGTATTGTTAAAATGCTAAAAAGAGGGCGCTTGGGTGGCTCAGTTGGTTAAGCGACTGCCTTCGGCTCAGGTCATGATCCTGGAGTCCCGGGATCGAGTCCCGCATCGGGCTCCCTGCTCGGCAGGGAGTCTGCTTCTCCCTCTGACCCTCCCCCCTCTCATGTGCTCTCTCTCTCTCATTCTCTCTCTCTCAAATAAATAAATAAAATCTTTTAAAAAAATGCTAAAAAGAATACACAACAAAGTGAAAATGAAAAATGCGACCAAGAAGTGGGACTTAGTTAAAAACCAAATAAAAATATAGAATTAAAATTTATATAATAAAACTTAATGTAATGATGACTTCAGTAGCAGATTGGAAGCATTAGAAAAAGACAACATTAGTTACTGAGAATAGGACATTAGAAAATATCTGGGTTGAAGCATGGAGAGGAAAAAGAATAAAACTGCAGAAAGGATTATTACATCAAAATGTCTGATATGTAGTGGAGTCCCAGAAGAAGAGGAAAAGTAGAGCAGAAACAGTATATAAAGGAGGTAATTGGTTGAGATATAAATACAAATAGAAGTACACCTAGCGTATCTTTTTTTCTTATTTTACATTTTTAAAATTTTATTATGTTATGTTGATCACCATACATTACATCATTAGTTTCTGAAGTAGTGTTCCATGATTCATTGTTTGCATATAACATCCAGTGCTCCATTCAGTAATTACCCTCTCTAATACCTATCACCAGGCAAACCCATCCCCCCACCCCCCTCCCCTTTGGAACCCTCAGTTTGTTTCTCAGAGTCCATAGTCTCTCATGGTTCGTCTCCCCCTCTGATTTCCCCCCCCCTCATTTTTCCCTTCCTACTATCTTCTTTTTTTTTTTTTTTTTAACATATAATGTATTATTTGTTTCAGAGGTACAGGTCTGTGATTCAACAGTCTTGCACAATTCACAGCACTCACCATAGCACATACCCTCCCCAGTGTCTATCACCAAACCACCTCATCCCTCCCACCCCCCACCACTCCAGCAACCCTCAGTTTGTTTCCTGAGATTAAGAATTCCTCATATCAGTGAGGTCATATGATACATGTCTTTCTCTGATTGACTTATTTTGCTCAGCGTAACATCCTCCAGTTCCATCCACGTCATTGCAAATGGCAAGATTTCATTCCTTTTGATGGCTGCATAATAGTCCATTGTATATATATACCACTTCTTCTTTATCAATTCATCTGTCGATGGACATCTTGGCTCTTTTCATAGTTTGGCTATTGTGGACATTGCTGCTGTAAACATCGGGGTGCACGTACCCCTTTGGATCCCTACATTTGTATCTTTGGGAAGATTAGTGCAATTGCTGGGTTGTAGGGCAGCTCTACTTTTTTGAAGAACCTCCACACCGTTTTCCAGAGTGGCTGCACCAGCTTGCATTCCCATCAACAGTGTAGGAGGGTTCCCCTTTCTCCACATCCCCGCCAACATCTGTTGTGTCCTGACTTGTTAATTTTAGCCATTCTGACTGGTGTGAGGTGGTATCTCATTGAGGTTTTGATTTGAATTTCCCTGATGCCGAGCAATGTTGAGCACTTTTTCATGTGTTTGTTGGCCATTTGGATGTCTTCTTTGGAGAAATGTCTGTTCATGTCTTCTGCCCATTTCTTGATTGGATCATTTGTTCTTTGGGTGTTGAGTTTGATAAGTTCTTTATAGATTTTGGATACTAGCCCTTTATCTGATATGTCATTTGCAAATATCTTCTTCCATTCTGTCAGTTGTCTTTTGGTTTTGTTGACTGTTTCTTTTGCTGTGCAGAAGCTTTTTATCTTGATGAGGTCCCAACAGTTCATTTTTGCTCTTGCTTCCCTTGCCTTTGGCGATGTTTCTAGGAAGAAGTTGCTGCAGCTGAGGTCCAAGAGGTTGCTGCCTGTGTTCTCCTTTAGGATTTTGATGGACTCCTGTCTCACATTTAGGTCTTTCAACCATTTGGAGTCTATTTTTGTGTGTGGTGTAAGAAAATGGTCCAGTTTCTTTCTCTGCATGTGGCTGTCCAATTTTTCCAACACGATTTGTTGAAGAGACTGTCTTTTTTCCTTTGGACATTCTTTCCTGCTTTGTCGAAGAGTTGAGGGTCCATTTCTGGACTCTCTGTTCTGTTCCCTTGATCTATGTGTCTGTTTTTGTGCCAGTACCATACTGTCTTGATGATGACAGCTTTGTAATAGAGCTGGAAGTCCGAAATTGTGATGCCACCAGCTTTGCTTTTCTTTTTCAACATTCCTGTGGCTATTCAGGGTCTTTTCTGGTACCATACAAATTTTAGGATTATTTGTTCCATTTCTTTGAAAAAAGTTGTTGGTATTTTGATAGGGATAGCATTGAATGTGTAGATTGCTCTAGGTAGCATTGACATCTTCACAACATTTGTTCTTCCAATCCATGAGCATGGAATGTTTTTCCATTTCTTTGTGTCTTCCTCAATTTCTTTCATGAGTATTTTATAGTTTTCTGAGTACAGATTCTTTGCCTCTTTATACACCTAGCATATCTTACTGAAATTGTTGAAAACCAAAGGCAAAGAGAAGATATCAGTGGCAGACAGAAGGAAAAGGCACATTACCTTCAAAGAAGCAATAAAATTCTTGGTTCACTTCTCAACACAAATAATGGCAGCTGGAAAATAATATGATTATCTTTAAGGTGCTGGGGGAAAAATTCTGCCAACTTAGAACTTTATACTCACTGAAAATATCCTTTAAAAATGATAGTATTGTAAAGACATTTACAGAAGGGGTGCCTGGATGACTCAGTTGGTTGAGCATGAGACTCTGAGTTTTAGCTAAGGTTGTGATCTCAGGGTCATGAGATCGAGCCCCACGTTGGGCTTGCATCCAACCCAGAGTTGCTTCTCTCCTTCTCTCTCTAAAATAAATAAATAATCTTAAAAAAAGACATTTACAGGAAACAACTGAAAATTTTCATCCCCATCAGATCTGCATTAATTGAAATACAAAAGGAAGTCTTCAAAAAGAAAAAAATAAACTCAAGTTGAAACAAAGAATTGCAGGAAGGAATGAAGAGTAACAGAAAGTGAAAATATGTGGACAGATATATTTTAATATCATCTGAACGGAACAACACTAATGCCCTTGCAGAATTAAAATACATAACAACATTAAAGGAAGGGGCAGTGGAACAAATGGAGTTGGAGTGTTCTAAAGCTCTAAATGTCTGGGAACATGTAAAATTAATAAATGACATAAAGGAAAGGTGTGTGTTATAATCTGTAGGGTAACCATTAAAATAATAGTGAAAGATTGTATTATTAATTAATAGATGGGGAAAATTGAATAATAAAGATATGGATTAACCCAGGAGAAAGGCAAGGAGAGAATATAAAAAAGTATAAAATAGGTGGGACAAATAGAAAACAGATAAGGTGCTAGATATTAACTCAGAGATATCTGTAACTACATTAAATGTAATATAAACATTTTTCAAACTGAGAGTTAAAGCGATGTTGCTTACAGGAGTCATGCCCTAAATACAGTAGTATTGTATAATGGGAAGTGAAAGAATGGAAAGATAGATGCCATGCAAACAATAATGAAAAGAAAGAAACTATACAAATATCTGACAAGGTAGATTTTAGGATAAGAAGCATTACTATAGATAAAGAGAGACATTTAATGTTGATAAAAATTTAATATACCAGGATGATAGAATTCTAAATTAATATGCACCGAATAACATAGTGTCAATATACATAAAGCAAGAAATGACAGAACCAAAAATGGAGACAAATGCACAGTTACAGGGAGAGACTTTAACACACCTCTCTTATAAATTAATAAAATAAGCAAATAAAAAATCATGATATAGAAAATTTGAAATTTAAATAGAGGTCAGTTCTGCTCTCTTTGTAAACAATATAAAAAGTCTTTATAGTATTTTGACTTGAATAACATGAGTAAGATGTAAATCTGGGGACATCTTTATGTAAGAAATTCTCTTGCCAAATTTTGGGGTTTACCATTTAAACAAACCAAACCTTTGAAACACTCCATATTGAAATTTTCCTTCATATAAGCTTAGATAGCCTACATTTTAAGGAATAGCAGTGAAAAATCTTATCTCTTTTATTTTGTCAAATATTTTATCATGAAAAAACAGGCTACATTTCAGAATAAATAATAACTACCCTCAGGTATTACTTCTTTTCTTTGTATACTATCACAATATTGTGTGGCACCTAAACATACTGATTATCTCACTTGTCATTTATGTTTACCTGCATTTTGAGCATATATATAAAATATAGTATTGTTTATCACTATGAAAGTAATACCTTGAATTGCTTCTGGGTTTGAATTCTGTTTGCTGTTGGGTTGTTATTATTTTTATCATTTTACTATTGTCATTATTATGCTTTAACAGGTGAAGTGAGCTTAATTTGGGCTTAATGACAGGGAATAAAATCTTTATTCAAGAGTATATTTAAATTAGTGGCAATTAGAGTGAGTGATATATGTTACTGGTTCATCTCCTAAATAACTGCTAACCCTGGTTTTATAATACACTAGCATACCTCCAGTTAGGTTTAGGGATATGAGGATCTGTTAAAAAAATTCTCAGAGATTGCTTATGTTAAATTTCCTTAATTTAAATGCCATTTAGCTTATTTATGGTAGCTGCCTTGGAGAGGGTTATGAATTTTAGGAAACAATGGCAGGGTTTAATACAATGGTAAAGGTACATTATTATAAAACCAAGGAAAATAATGGACTTAGTCTCATTATCCTTCTAGAACCTTCCCCTCCATTTCCAGATGCAATATAAAGAAATATTTAATACAGTATCATTCAATATAATTAAGCCCCATGAAGGCTGAGAAGGTATGCATTTTCTGAATAAGGCTATGCTTAGGGGATACATTTACTTGATAACAATAAAATCAAGATTGTGATTCAAAGGAAATTAGAGAAAGCAAATTATGAAATATCCCTGTTACTAAAAGAAGAAGAAAAGAGAATGTCACTATAAAATTATTAGTCATTTTGCAGAAAATAAATTTGATCTCTATAATAAAAAATAAATTTACTGTTTAGTGAAATAAATTTAAACCACAAGAATATATTCTCTCGGTAATTGACTGGAATTTATCCAGTAGTTTGATTGATTTTTTTAATCCAAATGTGTGTTTAAAGGTATTCAAATATGCTTTTATATTTTTTTGAAAACTCAAATACCCATTATCCCTTAAAATTTCTGAGTAAAGAATATATTCTGTATTTTTCCTAATTAAACATTTATCCATATTTACCTGGCAGTTTAGTCCTTTGCTATCTGAACTACACACTATTGAGATGACATAGATTCTGCGGTCAGAATATACAACAGCAACAATAACAATAGCTAAATAGGATTAATGCAAAATTTCAGGTACTTCAGTGAGCACAATGCAGTAAATTCTAAATATTTTTCTTGCTTTTTATGTGATTTTTCTTAAAGCCCATAATGTTAAAAGTTATACAATCAAAGCAGTACTTCAAGGTCATTAGAGATTATCTGAGCCAGGGGTTGGCAGTTGTTGTTGTGTTTTTTTTTTTCCCTGTAAGGGCCAGATAGTAAATAGTTTTGGCTTTGTAGTTCATCCTGTCTCCATCGCTGCTACTCAGCTTTGTCATTGAGCATGAAAGCAACCATTGACATTACGTAAATGAATAGGCAGGGCTATGTTCTAATAAAACTTTATTTGCAAGAACAGGCAGTGGACTGTATTTGGTTTATAGGTCATATTTTGCCAACCCCTGAAAGTCAACAGCATCTGATCAGTTACTTCATTGATCATGTACTATATGTCATGTCCTGTGCTAGTCACTGGAGGTACAGAAATGTACCTGACTTGGTTCTTGCAATCAAAGAGCTTTCAGACTAGTAAGAGAAGATGTACATATAAGTAAATAAATATATTGTTATGGATAGCATGACAGTGATATACAGAGTGCAGGGGAGAGAATTCTTAATTTAGATGCATAGTAAAAATTTTGGGGCACCTGGGTGGCTCAGTTGGTTGAGCGACTGCCTTCGGCTCAGGTCATGATCCTGGAGTCCCTGAATCAAGTCCTGCATCGGGCTCCCTGCTCAGTGAGGAGCCTGCTTCTCCCTCTAACCCTCCCCCTTCTCATGTACTCTCTCTCTCTCTCATTCTCGCTCTCTCAAATAAATAAATAAATCTTTAAAAAAAAAATTTCTTCAGGTACACAAGAGGAGGAATGGCATTTCTGGGAAGGGGAAATTGTGAATATGTTACAGAGGCTTGAAACAGTTTGGCAGATTTGAATACTGAACAATGATTTAGGATGGCTGAGATAGAGTATGGGATGTAGTGCAAAGTAAGAAACAGATTTGGAAAGAAATGAATTCGGTCTCCAGGCTCCTTAAGAGAGGCCTGCTAAGGACACTGAATTTCTTGCTGGGGCAGTGGGGGCAACCAAAGGGTTTTAGTCTGGGTAAAGGGTGATCTTATTTCCGTTTTCTAAAGATACTCCTGGCAGCATTGGGAATGATACAGCAGAAAAAGGTAAAGACTCAAGGCAAGGAAACCAAGTCATAGAGTGTATATATAGTATATATATATATATACCCTAATTATAGGGGTTTGAACCAAGATGAGAACTGTGTGCATAGCATTTTATTGAACACATTTTCCTGCCAGGTCTTAACATCTGCCAGAGAAGGAAGTGTTAATCTACAAAATGATTGAAATCTTTCAAGGATAATTTAAAGGAAATTCCTTATTATCAGATATTATAAAATTATTATTATATTATTATAAAATGTTAATGAAAATGTGCTCAGGATGGAAAACATGGTTAATATGTTAAGGTATTTCTAGCACTTGGTTAATAATCATAAAATGTGATTTCTAATCTCAACTTTACACTTAAAGTCACATGTGTTTAGACATAATCACTAATCTTTCTGAACTTCAGTTTCCTTTTTGGACAAAATTAACTGTTCTATCTTCTTTTCAAGTTTTTTTTTTTCTTGGAGGAGGGGTGGGTAGGAAGAATACCTTTCCTCCCAGAATTGTAAGGAAAAACGCTTTAATGATTGTGAACTCACTTTCAAACTATAGTTTATTATTCAATGGTAAGTAAGAAAGCATCAAAGAGAATTAATTAGTCTTGATTCCCTCATCTACAACGATAGGGCAGAGATCAGAGACTGTTAATGTATTGGCAGAAATCCACACCTACTACAATTTTAGCCAGCTCAGAAAACCAGACCCATGGAAAAGGAAGCCCAGAGGAGCCCATGAAATTAATGATCCTTGTAAAATGGCCCACTCTATGCTTTCAGGCTCCTAACATTTTGTCTATGTATGAGTGCATGAATGCATGCACTCCCACACATCACACAGATGCACAGTGCACCTAAAATCTCGTCCTTCGTGCTCAGTCTTATTATTAATGCTGTTTGCAATCTCCATGGATGTACATGTAACTTAAATGTTTGATATGTAGCCAGAATGTCAACATTTTCTTCTTTTCCTTTTTGGCTTAGTAGTCTCTATTTGATCCAGCTTCCTTGGATTTACACAGATACCTACAACTACAACATACACAATTTCATACATACACAAAATATAAATAAAATTCACACAGAAATCAATACATACAACACACAAATACATGTGACACACAAATATACCCAACACAAATACTCAGTAATCATACCACACATGCATGGATTATTATATAACTACAAAGATAAACACATAACACTCACAAATAATATACACTACACAGAAAATACATATAACACACATAAAAATCACAGACACAGCATGTGCACAACACATCAGCGAGGAGTTTCCCAAATACTAGTTGTCCATTTTGTCACTTTCATAACATTTGCTTTATTTACCTATTACCTAAACATTTATTTACCTAATATTTTATAATACTTATACTAGTTGCACTTCAGAATATTTTTATGTATTTTTTCCTGTTTTCCCTTTTACTTCATTATGCTTGAGAAACTTTTCATTGTCTTATTTTTACATGTTTAGCTCATCAAAAGTATGTGACAAAAGTGTTGGTATAGATCTGGTAAATTTTATCCATTGTATATGAAAATGTTGATTGTTCTAACTTTAATGGGTTGATCTACTTACACAGCAGTCTCTTTATAATTTATGGAAAAACGTTTTAAAAGGCAAGAATTATTTTAAAATTAAAAGGCACATCAGAGATTAGCCAGCCCAATCCTCTATATTATGCCAGTGTTATTTCTGCTCTAAACAGCTAATGCTAAGAAGAGCAAGTTTATCAATAACATTGGTAACACTTTTAGAAATCATCTATGATAGCCTATCAGTATATGGAAGGCAAATTGTCAGCTTGATATGGATGCTCTGTACATAGTAAGTCTGAATCTGCTCAAGGAAAGATTCTATGAACGAATATATAACTTAGTAAAATGTAATTAGTGGTAATCACAGAAAAACTGGAAAAATATACAAAGGTATAAATTTAAAAAGTGTAATTAATCTTACTGTTTAGAAGCAACCTCATTGTTCTAGAAGTCAGTTTATTGAATCAAAGGATATGCACATTTTTACTACTTTGGTAACATACACCACAGTTGTTTTCCAGTATATGCCAACCTGTACTCCTCTTAGCATTGAGCATAGCCTAGGCCATCCTATTTAGGATTGTATATTTCTACTAAAAATCATCTTTACCATATATTGCCTTTTTATTTTTTTTCATATATTGCCTTTTTAAAATTAGGTTTTCTACTGGGGCACGTGGGTGGCTCAGTCGCTTAAGCATCTGCCTTCGGCTCAGGTCATGATCCCGGGGTCCTGGGATCGAGCCCTGCATCGGGCTCCCTGCTCCTCGGGAAGCCTGCTTCTCCCTCTGCCTCTGTCATTCCCCTGCTTGTGTTCTCTCTTGCTCTCTCTCTCTCTGACAAATAAATAAACGAAATCTTTAAAAATAAATAAATAAAATAAAATTAGGTTTTCTACTTAAATATTTCCTAGGTTTATTTTTTGATCATGTTTTTTTCCATTGACCTTCAATTTTGAGAAGAAATCCCTGTTATAACTTAGTACAGTCCTTAAAATGAATTGACACTTTGAGGAAGGAAAAGTCTTTAATGTTGTAATCTCCCTCTGTGGAGAAAATCTTTCCTATAGCATCTGATATCCAAAATTGTGTTGTTAAAAGGGGAATAAAGGTGGTCCCTTAATAGCTAACTTCACGTCCCAGGTAACCAAACTCTTCCATTCTCAAAGTAAAGTTCTGACAAAATATTTGAAAAGACAAAGTTATTCTCACTTCAGTTAAAACACATTTATTTTAATTTTTTGGTGCTTGATTTGTAGATTGTCTTTTAGAAGTTTTTGGTGCAAAGTGACTTCTGATAACATTAGGGTTGCTACAAATCCTTTTGAGGAAGGCAGAATGAGTGTCTCTTATTATCCATCTGTTCATATTACTTTCTGGGAAGCATGAAGAACTGCCTTTGAGTTTGATGTATAATAATTATTTTTTCCACAGGTTAGATTCATTTAAAAGATACATCCTTTTATAAAACATGCTTTTCATTTTAGTTGCATGAAAATAATATCCTTTTAAGAATATGTGGATAGAGTTCCAGATTCATAATTAATTTTTAAGTCTGTATAAATCCATTAAAGGAAAAACTAATTCTAGGCAAACGACACCAAGATGAGTAATGCTTGCATGAGACAGTTTTCTAGGAAAAATATCCAAATTAATAAACGTTCAAGATATTTTTTAAAGTTTAGCATTAAACATTGAGTCCTTTTTTTTTTCTTGAAGAATGAATATTTTTTGGTAATCCTAGTTCATCTTAGTGATACTTTGATAAATTTGTGATCAAACAGGTTATATCAGAATGTTAAGAGAGTAAAGCATTAGGGGAATTGGACAAATTACTTCTAAGTTCCTTTTCAGTTTCATCAGCCTGTGATTAATATACTTATATAACTTATTAATAAAGAGCCTCCAGATCATAACAAAGGTACTGTCCCTTATTTTGAGAAATCACTTAAAACCTAATACCAAAAGCATTCTTCTAGAAGGCTCTAGCAGGATGTCTAGTAGTACATACCTTGAAGGGCCCTTCTATTGTAATACAATTGGGTCCTACATCAAAACAGATGTCATTCTTAGGCTTTCCTTCATATATTCTTATTTCATTCATATATTCTTAGGCTTGCAGGAACTAAACAAAAACTCCAAGGGTCAGTAACCCTCAAAATATACAAACAAAGGAAAAATAGTCTGCTGAAAGCCCAAAGGAAGCATAGGTCAACACAAATGCTGATCTGCTATTCTGGCATTAAACCAGGATCAATGGACGGGGCTAAAGAAATCTCAGATTGCCCATATCCTTGGATCCTGAAGAAAGAAAAAGAAAATCCTTGGAAAAAAAAACATCTCCAAATTAAGCCTTCAGGAGTTCATTTTCTAAAATCAACCAAATATAGATTCACAATCAAAGATTATCAAGCACATGAGATAAAAGCCACCATGAGAGGTAGCCAGCAGAAACAACATGCCAGATATAGACCCCTAAATTTCTCAAATATTGAAATGATCAAATACAGAATAAAACGTAACTATGCATAAGATGTCTACACAAATAAAAATGGAATTACAAAAATGAACAAATAACACAACTCCATAAGGATGATTGGGAAAATGAAAAGAAATAGAGCTTTTATAAATAGAAACTTTGAACAATTGAAATTAAAAAACCCAATCATAAGGTTAAACAACAGGTTATAGGGAAAATTTGTGGATTAGAAGATTGATCTGGAGAAAAATATACCACAATGCAGAAAGACAAGGAAATGACAATATGAAAGAAAGGTTAAGAGATATGAAAGATTATATGTGAAGTCCTAATAAATAAGTAATAAGAGGCCCAGAGTGAGAAAATACAGACAACTGGGTGAGAGATAATAAACACATAAAGAGCCAAAGGGCATATTCATATTTATGGAACCTGAAGCCTATTTATGAATTACAGGATTTCAGAGTATTCCAAATTTTCTCTGAACTGATGACCCTTGTTACCAGTTTGTCATTAATATTTTTAATGTAATGGCATATTATGGATTTTAGTTGTATATTGCACTATCATATCAAGATGTCAATTAAGTAACCACGGCAGGCATTAGGATATTTTCTGGAAACTATGACTACACTCAGTTGGACGAATGGCTAGTAATAACTTACCTGCACATAGAAATGATTTGCAAACTATATAAATATATCTCACTGAACCCAAATTGTCAACTTGCTCTAAGCCAGATCCCAAAATGCCTGCAGCTTCTCCAGTGCTACCCAATGCTAAGGAAATGTAAAGGAAGGAAAGTTGAAGAGGAAATAGACAATAACTTCAGCCAATTAATTGATTGGTGATTAAATATCTTATTTTGAAAATTCACAATATATGAGCATTTGAACATAATGCTGATGCCCCTTTCAAAGATTTGGAAGTCATCCGTGCAAATGAAGGACCTTAAAACTTGAGCTTCATTGACTTCATTTTTAAGTCCACTTCTTTGCAAAAAACTCTACAGTTAAAGGAAGTACAATAAATATCAAATCAAATATACACAAAGAAATTCACAGAAACTTTGGAAAGAAGAAAAAATCCTAAGTAGCTAGAGGAAAAAAAAACTCAATTGCATAGAAAAAAATAACAGGCACAATAGACTTCTTGACAGTAATGACAAAATCCTGAAAACAGTAGAATAATATGTTAAAAGGATGAGAGGAAATAACTGTGAAATTAAAATTACACAATGAAACTACTTTTTAAGACCAAAAAGAAAAGATTTTTTTTTCAGAGTAACTAAAATTAACAGTTTACCACCAACAAATCTTTTCTTTTTAAAAATTTTTTAAATTATGTTAATCACCATACATTACATCATTAGTTTTTGATATAGTGTTCCATGATTCACTGTTTGCGTATAACACCCAGTGCTCCATTCAGTACGTGCCCTCTTTAATACCCATTACCAGGCTAACCCATCCCCCCAGCCCCCTCCCCTCCAGAACCCTCAGTTTGTTTCTCAGAGTCCATAGTCTCTCATGATTCGTCTCCCCCTCCGATTTATCCCCCTTTATTCTTCCCTTCCTGCTATCATCTTTTTTTTTTCTAAAGGAACTTAAAAAAATGTACCTCAGGAAGAATAATAATGACATCAGAAAAAAAGTTTGATGCAATAAGGAAGACATTGCAAAGAAACTGATAAACCCACATATAAATATAAATATTTTCAATATTTCTGATTAGAAATAGAGCTAAAATAATAGACAAAAAATCATGTGAATTTAGATGAGTAGTGAGTGTTCAAAGGTACTTAGATTTTCAAGAGATGTGTCAAGATACTTATTTACTTTAGAATTCATTGAAAAAAATATATAGTCACTTTCCAGGAGAATAATATAATTCTAAACATACCTGTAACTAATAACATAGCTTTAAAATATAGAAATAAAAAATTTATAGGAATACAGGGAGAAAAATTCACCATTTTTGGAAAAGTTTAACAAACATTTCTCAGTTCATAGGTCAAGCAGACAAAAGCAAGTAAAGTTGTGGCACAGTTGAACAACACAAGTTCCAAGCTTAATTTAATAGTCATATATAGAATCCCACACTTAGCAGGATTATAAGTTTCCTTTTTTCTCAATCATACACAGAACTTTACCAAATTTGACTCTGTACCAGGCATGGGGTAAGTCTTAATACTTCCAAAGAATAGGAATTATACAGACTATGTTCTATGATCACATTGTAGTTAAGTTGGAAGTCTATAAGAAAAAGTTAAAATAAAAAAAAATTTAAATTGCAAAACCCCCATAAATGATATTTGAGACAAAAAGCAATCATATTGAAACCTTTAAAATACTTTTTTCAAAAAATATTTATTTATTTATTTATTTTAGAGAGAGAGAGCATGAGCAGGCGAAGGGCAGAGGGAGAGGGAGAGAGAGAAAGCTGAGCACAGAGCCTTACACAGGGCAGGATCTCATGACCTTGAGATCATGACTTCGGCCGAAATCAAGAGTCAGACACTCAACCAACTGAGCCACCCAGGGGTCCCTAAAATACTTCTAACCAAATGATAATAAATTTGTGTTTAAAACTTGTAGGATAAAGTTTAAGAGATACTCAGAAACGTAGCGTGAAATGCTTATAATTAGTAGAGAAGAATGGCTACAAATTGATAAGATTAGCATCCAGAGACATAAAAAAAGTAACAACACAATTTTAGATGAATGTAGCTGTCAACATCTTTGCTTTTCCCCACCTGAAATCATACAGAAGGAACAAAGAGAATTCTGACCCCATTTATCCACACAAAAATTCTTCTAAAACATCTTTTTATTTTCAAAGTAAGAAGCATACAAATTCATACAATAAAAACCATGTAAAAGCTATTAAAATTGTGCAGAAACTACATAGGGGAGGTAAATTCTAATGGCAGCAGATCTCTGAAAGAACCAACAAAAATACACCTGCAGAAAGTAAGAAGTCTCTTTGAAGAGCAAAATCTTTCCACTGCTTTTTTTCCCCCCGGAAAACAAGGACAGGAAATACCTTAGGGGCTCAGGGGAAGAAGAGTTACTGGGTGATTTGAATCAAAAATACATAGGAAATAAAGCTATACAAATTGTCATGTGAAGTAGCCATATTTGGGGGAAGCAATGCTTATGCAAAAAAGGGTAGTGAAGTGTGTAAGGCAACAAGCCCCTTCCCTCCCCTAATGGGGAATGTAACTCCTTCAATGACAAGTAAGAAAAGGGTGTTGGAACAGTGTCAAGAAAAAGATACTGTAAGGCAAAAATAAATATTTAAATAAAATGGAATTTTATTTTAGACCCTCATCTGTCTAGAATAATGACTAGAAAATATATTACTGAGGAGACTATAAAAATTGTGATCAAACTATGTCCTTTTAATTTACCTCTTTGAAAGTGAAATGTACAAACTCAAGCAAGAAGTAGGTGGACAACAGAAGATAAAATAGAAACTGGCAGAAGTCAGGGGAAAAAAAGAAAAAGGAACAGATAGGTGTGTAAATTTATTGATAGAACACAGATTCTGCAGCCATCAAAAAAATGAAATCTTGCCATTTACAATGACATGGATGGAACTAGAGGGTATTATGCTAAGCGAAATAAGTCAATCAGAGAAAGACAAGTATAATATGATCTCACTGATATGAGGAATTTGAGAAACAAGACAGAGGATCATAGGGGAAGGGAGGGAAAAATGAAACAAGACGAAACCAGAGAGGGAGAAAAACCATAAGAGACTCTTAATCTCAGGAAACAAACTGAGGGTTGCTGGAGTGGAGGGGAGTGGGGGGGAATGGGGTGACTGGTGATGGACATTGGGGAGGGTATGTGCTATGGTGAGTGCTGTGAATTGTGTAAGACTGATGAATCACAGACCTGTAGCCCTGAAACAAGTAATACATTATGTTAATTAAAAAAGTTAAAAAAAAAAGAAAACTGGACCCATCCCTAACAATGAAAACTCTTCAAAAGCAGAAAAAAAAAAAAAGGAAAATAGATTCTTCCAGGTGCTTCTCTTAGTAAAATAAGATATTTTAGCAGAGAAAATAGTGTGAAACACCTCATCTTGGACATGAGGAGAGTGAAATGATCAGGTGGTGCTTATTTGCATAGATTTCACCAGTCATGCCCAGCTGCAGCCATGAAGTACACCAAGAGTTGTGTTTAACCAGCGTTGGTCTTTTTCTAGTCCAAGATGAAGGAGAAAGAAAGGGGAAAAGATGTGAGTGTTATGTAAGGTAATGATTACTGTATTACATGGAAGGAGAGAACTGAAGTAGAGTGAAACATTACTGGTTCAATACATTTTTAAAAATCTGGTGAACCTAGAACATTACAGGCCAATATTCCTCATGAACATAGATGTAAAAATCCTCAACAAAATATTAGCAAACCGAATTCAACAATACATTAAAGGAATCGTGCACCATGATCAAGTAGGATTTACTCCAGGGATGCAGGGGTGGTTCAACATCTGCAAATTAGTCAATGTGATATACCACATTAATAAAACAAGGGATAAAAATCATATAATCATCAAATGCAGAAAATGCATTTGGCAAAATTCAACATCCACTTATGGTTAAAACTCTCAACAAAGTGAGTATAGAGGGAATGTACTTAAAAATAATAAAGGCCATATATGACAAGCCCACAGCTAACATCGTACTCAATGGTGAAAAGTTGAAAGCTTTACCTCTAAGATGAGGAACACATCAAAGATGCCCACTCTTGCCACTTTTATTCAACATAGTATTAGAAGCCCTAGCCAGAGCAATGAATCAAGAAAAAGAAATAAAAGGCCTCCAAATTGGAAAGGAAAAGGTAAAATTATCACTGTTTATAGGTGGCATGATGTTATAGATAGAAAACCCTAAAGAATCCATCAAAAAACTGTTGGAACTAATAAACAAATTCAGTAAAATAGCAAGATATAAATCAATACACAAAATCTGTTGCATTTTTAAAAACCAATAATGATGCTGGGAAGTTGGGTAGCCACATGCAAAAGAATAATACTGGACCTCTATCTTACATCAGACACAAAAATGAACTCAAAATGGATTAGAGACTTAAACATAAGACCTGAAACTATACAACTTCTAGAAGAAAACATGGTCAGTAAGCTCCTTGACATTGGTCTCAGCAATGACTTTTTGAATTAGACACCAAAAGCAAAAATCTGGAAGTGGGACTACATCAATCTAAAAATTTTCTGCACAGCAGAAGAAACTGTTCACAAAATGAACAGGCAACCTATTGAATGGGAGAAAATGTTTGCAAATCATACGTCTGATAAGGGGCTAATATCCAAAATACATAAAGAACTCATACAGGTCCGTAGTAAAAGAGCAAACAATCCAATTAAAAAATGGGCAGATCTGAATAGACATTTTACCAAAGAAAACAAACAGATGACCAACAGGTACGTGAAAAGATGCTCTACATCATTAATCATCAGGGAAATGCAAATCAAAACCACAAGGAGATATCACCTCGCACTTGTTAGAGTGGCCATTATCAAAAAGACTAGAAATAAAAGTGTTGGTGAGGATGTGGAGAAAAGGGAATCTTCATGCACTGTTGGTGGGAATGTAAATTGGTGCAGCCAATATGGAAAACAATGTGGAGGTTTCTCAAAAAATTAAAAATAGAACTATCCTATGATCCAGCAATCTCACTTCTATGTATTTATCTGAAGAAAACAAAAACACTAATTTGAAAATATATATGTACCCCCATGTTCAGTACAGCATTTTACAATAGCCAAGATGTGGAAACAACCTAAGTGTCCATCAGTGGATGAATGCATTAAAACTGTGATTATATATATTTATTATATAAATATATAATAAAATATTATTCAGCCACAAGAAAGAATGAAATCTTGCCATTTCCAAAAATATGGATGGACCCCCAAGGCCATTAGGCTAAGTGAAATAAGTCAGAGAAAGACAAATACCATATAATCTCTCTTATATGTGGAATCTAAAATAGCTAGCCATCTAGCTAGACAGATAGGCAGACCAAGCTCATAGATATAAAGAATGGATTGGTGGTTGCCATAGGTGGGTATGGGTGAGCTATTTCTGTGTTTTATTTTTTTAGCTCAAGTAAATTGAGAGGGTAAAAAAAGTAGACTTCCCTAAACCTGCTTTCCTTAGAATCTCCCAAGGAGTCCTAGGTTTCTGACATAAAACCTCTCTGGAGCTAAGCTCGTTTGTTGGATGGTGTTGATGGACAGCTGCTTAGTCCAGTCAACACTCAGACCCCCTATGATGATTTCTCTTCCACATCCTCAGCCATAATGTTAAACTGACATCCCTCAGCAGAGACTTCTGACCCCAGAACCCTTCTTCAGCCTGTCTGGGTCCTTGGGCCTCAATTTGAGGAACATTGTGCTACAGTTTTATGAGGTAAATGAGTACCCTTGTCTGTGCAGTTTGGCTTTTAGTTTTTATTTTATTTATTTATTTTATTTTATTTTATTTTTTTAAAAGATTTTATTTATTTGAGAGAGAGAGAGAGAGAATGAGAGAGAGAGAGCACATGAGAGGGGGGAGGGTCAGAGGGAGAAGCAGACTCCCTGCTGAGCAGGGAGCCTGATGTGGGACTCGATCCTGGGACTCCAGGATCATGACCTGAGCCGAAGGCAGTCGCTTAACCAACTAAGCCACCCAGGCACCCAGCTTTTAGTTTTTAGTGTTATTGAAAAAGCTGGTTAAAGGAGGGAATCCTGAAAAAAATAGTTTTGTTATAATACTTGTTTTGAAAATGTGAATTTGTTTTAACATAACTGATATATTTGGGACAATAAAAAAATCTAATGAACATAGGGCTAGAGAGTGTAGGTCCTGAAGGTAGAGGCAGGGAAGGAGTGGGGAGGAATATTTATTGCCTAACTTTATACACACAGATCCAATATTTTGTTGAGTCTTGGCCAGGACATTAGTTAAGATAGGAGCAAAACCTATAAAGTGGGAATAAAATGAAGTTAGTAGTAGTACCATCTTGTCTCAGATTTTTAACTAGGGAAGACAGCTGGCTATGTGTGGGAAGACTGGAAAATCATCTTTCCTAATTTGAGATAAGGTTTGTTGTAGGACTGATCATTTATCAACAAAGCTAAATGTATTAAAAATATTTCCAGTATGGCTGGAGGGTCTATAGGCTCAAGTGATTACTCCACAGAATTCTCATTGATGTTCTGAAGTTAATGACTCCCAGAAGTCAGTGTAGATACTTTCTATGTGTTGTAGAGTCATATAGAATGTTCCCAAGGCTACCCACTTTGAAATCCTAGTAGAATACTTTAAAATTATTATGTATTATTTAATACAAAGTATCTAAGTATCAAAGTAGCATATCAAAGTATCAAAGAAGCATGAAATATGAAGAGCTGTGATCTTACCTCCAACTTATGAAATAGACTTTACTAGAAATTTGAAGCTACCTGTATACATTCTGCCCTAATCTATCACCATTACCCTATATTTCGTGTTTATCATTTCCTTGCTTTTAAAAGAAGTTTTGTACTTAAGATTATATCTGTACAATATAATTTATTTCCCTGGACTTGAATGATTATACCCCATGCATTTTTCTGTTACTTGCTTCTTTTGCTCAGTTTTGTTTGTGAGATTCATCCATGACACTTAGCTGATACATGTTCACTGCTGTATAATATCCCACTGTTATGAACAGTGTGTCCTTCCTCCTGTTAAAATGGATGGATTAACAAATAATACATTATATGTTAAAAAAAAAAAAGATAGCAGGAAGGGAAAAATGAAGGGGGGAAATCTGAGGGGGAGACGAACCATGAGAGATGATGGACTCTGAGAAACAAACTGAGGGTTCTAGAGGGGAGGGGATGGGGGGATGGGTTAGTCTGGTGATGGGTATTAAAGAGGGCACGTACTGAATGGAGCACTGGGTGTGATATGCAAACAACGAATCATGGAGCACTACATCAAAAACTAATGATGTAATGTATGGTGATTAACATAACATAATAAAAAAAAAAATGGATGGATTGTCCTGCTTCTAAGAGCCATATCCTATTTCTTCTCTCTTACTCAAGGACTTTGCTTCTGCAATTATCTTGTCTTTTGCCTGCATCAATTTTTTTTCTCTCTCTCTATTGAGCATTTCTGTCAACTTATAAACATACAAAAATATCTCACATCTTTAAAAAAAAATTAGACCACAGGTTCCCCTCCAGTTATTTTCCCATGATTCTACTCCTCTTTTAGCACAAGTTCTGGAAAGAGATGTCTGTCATTACCTCCACTTCTTTATTTCCTCCTTTCTCTTAAGCCGCTCCAATTAGGCTTTTGTTATTATTCTATCAATCCAGTATTTTTATTATTATAACAGAATTTTCACTTTTCTGATGTCAGTGATCATTTATTAGTTCCCATCTTTTCAATATTTTAGCAACATTAGACACAATTAGAGATGCCTCTCACCTTCAAGAGCAGTTCTGACTGCTTCTATGCATTTCAGACTTTTCTATCCTATTTGTTCACAATACTCACCTAGATGTTTAGGGAAGCATATCAAATTTAACATGACCAGAAATGAAGTCTTAATTTCTCAGAAAAGGGTATCACTGTTCAACTCTTTGCCTCAGGCCAAATATCTAAGTTTTTTTTTTTAATTTCATTCTTTTGTTTACACTCCACATCTAATCCAGTAATGCTTCAGAGTATTTCCAGATTCTGACCCCGTTTCACCACTGCTTTAGCCACCTTGCCCCAGCCACCATTATATGGCTTTCAACCTGGTCCGCTTGCCATTTTGCCTCCCCAAAGTCAAATCTTCACAAACCAGCCAGCGTGATCTTTTAAAAACACAAATCAGGTCCTGTTTCTTCTGTGCCCAACAAGAATAAAAGCCAAACTCCTTAGCTGGGCCTATAAGAATTTATGCAACTTGGCCCCTAGCTGTTCCTCTAATCTCTTCTCTAAGCCCATCTTCTTCCCAACTGCAGTGTAGACACATGGTTTTCTTGTCTTCCACAAACACACCAAGGTCATTCTCACATGCTGTCTTTCCCTCCCTGGAACACTCTTACAAAGAACTTCACATGACTCACACTTCACCCTTTTCATGTCTGCTCAAATGTCACATCTTAGAGGGCCTTCTTTGTTCCCTTTATCTACAAACCACTTTTCTGCCAACTTTGATTCTTTACCCTGTTATATATTTCCAAATAGAATGTATTACACTATTGTTACCATATTACATTTTTTATTAGTTTATTATCTGCCTCTCTAACTAGAATATAAATGCTATGGAGGCAGAAACTTCTGTTGTTCACCAGTGAATACCCAGAACCTAGAACCTGGTCGGAACATAGATTCTTCTGCGTTAGTTTATTTATTTCAGTGAGTATACTTTCATTACCATTATTTAACAGTTAATAAGGTCATTCAGAGCAAGCATATCCCAGGAGATAAGAGATTAAGGTATGCATGTTCAGTTTTATTCCTGAATTTCTTTCGTCAGTCCATTTCTTTGCAACACACAGACATTATGTGTGCTCACTGGAACTGATCAATTCTTACAATTCAGGTGATAGTTCATACCTTTTCTAGAACTCTGACTAACTCAAAATTACATAAATATATACATATTAACACTTAAGTAAAATTACATACTTAGAAGAAACAAAACAGGGATATATATCCACCCCTAGATCAGAGCTAATAGTTAATATGTACTGTGCACTTTGTATTTATTGAGTATTTAGTATGTGCCAGACATTATTATAAGCACTTAACCTGTAATTGCTTACTAAAACCCATGAGGTCCTGTTATCCCTATTTTACTACTGAAAAACTGAGGCCACGTAAGTGAAGAAACTTGCCCAATGCTATGATCTATATTACAACTGCTTGTGTCTATAAATGTTGTGACAGACACCTGCATTTTCCATCCAGGATATTGGGCAACCAGTGTGTCAGTTTTCAAGGACAAGTAAATTCACTAAAAATGCATGTATTGGGATCCTTCTGAGCTGCACTTGTCACTCTGACACACTGCCACCTACACCCCCACTCCTTTCCCAACTCACCTTGGGGGACTCTCAAGGCTCTGTCTCTCCATAATGGATCCTTTCTCAATCCAACTTTTCTTACCTTTTCCTTATGGCCTGTACTTGATTCTTCTTTGACCTCCTCAACTGGAACTTCAGTGAGACCTCTATTCTGCTCTCTGCATTGTTTTATCCTTGGATAAACCTTTACCAATGTTGAACAATGTGACCTTGAGCAACTTTCTTAACTTCTCAGGGACGTTTCCCAAATTATGAACGAAAGGGAGAGTGGATTAGATGAGCCTATAAATTATGCACCACAACTTAAAGGGTCTTAAAATTTTTTAAATTTTGATAATATGTCAAACTTACAAAAAATTTGTAATAATAATACAAAGAAATCTTAGCTGCCAATACTCATTACCTCAAACCTCCAAATGTTAACATTTTACTACATTTGCTTTATATCTATCCACCTCACTATACTTTTTTTTTTTAAGATTTTATTTATTTATTTGACAGAGAGAAAGCAAGCTCACAGGCAGGGGAAGCAGCAGAGGGAGAGGGAGATGGAGAAGCAGGTTCCCCATGGAGCAGGGAGCCAGAAGACAAGAGGCTTGATCCCAGGACTCCAGGATCATGACCTGAGCTGAAGGCAGATACTTAACCGATTGAGCCACCCAGGTGCCCCTCGCTATACTTTTTTAAAATTTTTTTGAAATTATAGACATGATGCCCTTTTACTCCTAAAGACTTCCGTATTTTCTTAAAAAAAAAAATGGAGTTCTGTCATATACCACAACATAATTATAAATGCTAGGAAAATAACACAGATACAATACTATTATGTACTCTGTAGTCACTTTGAGGGTCTTTTTATTTTAAGTCAAATGGTTAAAAATGGATTGTGCTTTCTAATGTTCTTCTAACAGGTGTGATTTTGAATCCTCTCAACCTTTCAATAAGACCTTGATAACATTCCTCTTTTCTGTGGATTTCTTCTCATAATGATACTTCCTATATCTGTCTGGATTCTTTGTTACAAGCCACTCAAACTGTCTTAGTCTATCTTAAGTAAAATATCAAAATTAAAAGGGGAATATGGCAAATGTATTAAGATTCATAGAATCACTGAAAGACCAGAGAACCAAAACATAAAAGAAAATATGCAGGAAACAAGGACAGCTACTTAGCCAGGATCCAGACTTTGATTGTTAGGAGAGTCCATAGTGGATAGTTGGTCTGACCAATACCTAACCCCCAAGATTATATGTGAAGTAGCAGGGAGTCAGCTTCCTGTAAGATAACTAGGGTGCTTCTGGGAAGGAGAAATTGAGGAATGGTGTACTTACACATTCATTAACAAGAAAAAATATATAGCTTGTATTAAATTGGACAGATGAGTATTTTCTCCTTAGACTTGCAAAAGACTGACATGAAAATCCAAATATGGTCATAGCTAAAATCTATACTAAAAATTATGAGTGCAAATGGTCACAGCAATTAAATATTTATTTCAAAGGAAGGGTCCATCTGCTGAGAAAGGAAATTTACTTCAGAAAAGAGGTTTGCTGGTGCAGATAGCTTTAATACATATAACGGCAGCTTTGCCTCCCCATACCTAAACCTCTAGCAACAAGAAAAGTGAAAAAAAAAAAAAACTCACATAAGATTTATTACAGTTCAGTTTAAATGTCCAAATGAAACATCTGACCCAGTCAGCAATGATGTCCATTAGTTGTTTTATGTAATATTTCAAGAGAGTAATATCTGGAACACTAAATAAATAAATTGAAAAGATCTCATGAAACTATGAATTCTAAAGAACCCGACCAACCTCTCATGACCTCTTTGAACCAAAAGATCACATATAAAAAAATTAATGGGACAAAGAAAAGAACTTGACAAAGAAATTGAAAAGGAGAGGAAATTACTACATGTAACCACAACTGGGGACAGATTGTATCACAGGATTATTAGAATTTGGAGGAAAACATTATTATTTTTTAAATTGAATTGGATTATTTATTACAGTTCTAAAAAGTATTGAACATGAGGAAGATTCCTAGCAAATATTAGATTATACCAGGAAATAATGTATATGAGAGGAGTGTCTCAGAGATAAATCTCTATATAAACATTACAAATATTAAATTTTTCTTCTTGTAGCTCCAATCTGATAAGAATTGCTCTTATATTTTATAAATAGCAAGTAATGTAATTCTGCTTTCTTACCTTTATAGATAGGAGCAGTAATATTTTTCAGAACTGACAACTGTGGCATTTTATGAGTTTAGTCAAGTTGGTGACCATTGTGAGGGAATTTGAATATGGAGCAGAAGAACTCTCCTGTGGGAAAGTGTGGCTTTCTATTTAGTTGTAGAGTTTCAGCTAATTAACTCCTTCCACCCCTGCTTCTACCTTTCAAAATCTTATTCAGTTCCTCTGGGAGGCCTCCCTGAAAGCCCTAAATGGAATTTTTCTGCCCAAGCCCCAGGCTTCCCTGATACCTTTTGATATAAGCTTATCATAGTTGCTTTGTTTTGTCTTGCATGATAGAGCATTATGGTATCTATTTTCTTCAATAGAGTATAATTTCTTTGAAGGCAAATAGTATAGTTTTGGAATATAGGTGAGGTTTGGTTTTGGTGGTGTGAGGTCTGGAGCCTACAGCCAAGAAAGAATTCTTGAGGCATCTTTGGTGCAAAATCATGGTTTTATTAAAGCACAGGGACAGGACCCATGGGCAGAAAGAGCCGCTGCATCAGGGTTGTGAGGGGGGGCACTGAAAATATACTTGGGCATTGGGGGAAGGAAAATTGGAGGTTTTCAAAAGAATTTTTGTATGCTAAAGAGAACCTGCAAGATATTGGAGGCCTTGCCATTGTTAAGTTTGTTCTTCCCTCTAGTAAAGCATTAACATTAAGACAGTTGGGAGTTTCCTTCTGGAAGTTAGGTTATTGATAAGATTGCTTTTTTCTTATGAATCGCTAAAACCTTTATAAACTGAGGGAAACTCATGTCTTGCTGGACTGTAATCTCTATAAGTTAATCATTTGCTTTTCCCTTCCCTTAGCTTTAGGGCATCCAGGAGTGCCTGAGAAATGTCACACAGATCCCATCTGGGAATTGGGGGGTGTTGCGGGGTGACAGCTTGTGTTCTGTCCTCAGCTAGCCTTCTGCTCCCACATCAGCAAATACTGTATATATACATACATACTCATACACACTCACACACATACACACACGCTGCAGTAACAGGCTCCATCTTCACGTAAGTCTAGGTGATCTTTAAATTATAATAGAAATACATGTTGTTGCTTTTTTTCCCCCTTCCTTGTCCTTCCCACACTGGAAAAGCCCAGATTGCCTCGCAGACCATAGTAACTGTGCAATCTTGGTCTAAGCTTCTCCTGCTTTAAAATAATCATGGTCCACAGGATCCAAGAAGTCGAATAGATTTACTTCTTGCCATTCCTTGGATATTAGTGATATAAATTGCATCCCCCTGCTTGTGTCCTGAGTGTGTGGAAAATGCAATCTAGTATGAAAACCTGGGCACAGTTTTACAACACTCTGCAGAAGCAAGTCCAGTTTCCTGAGTACTGGGCAAAGAAGAGGGAGAGAATTTAAACCAGTGTCAGGGAGTCTTGGAAAATGAGAGGTCTTCTAAATGAGAATGGGACAAGTTCATTAAAATAAAACCACTTCAAGCCACATGGCTCCCAGCACTGTGGAATGAACATATATCTGAATAGAAATCCAGGTGGTCTCCAAAGCTTTTGTCTCAGATTTCTATTTTTATGCCCTAAAGGAATGTAAAGGCTTTTATAATGTTCAGACCAAATAAAACCGCCCTTGCCACTATTGTATTTCAAATTTAAGTTAAAAAAGAGGGATGCAGTGAGTGTATCCTGCTTATTTGCTAACAAGCACAACTAGCATTGCCCAATTATCCTAAAACTGGAAGAGAAAGTCATTTTCCTCTTTAATGCTGTTAGATGTTTTTATAAGTGTGAATAATTGGAAAATTTTAACACAGAAAGTATCCTATGAATTTTTGGTAGTAATTACGGTGTGAAGGTCTGACCTTTTCAGCATTCTTATATGCTCTGCCTTGAGTTCCTTGAAGGTTAATGCTGTACATCACTGGTCTCATAAAGCATTGCTGGAAGATTTGAGGGCAGAATTTGTGCGTGGTTATTTCTCATTCTCATGGGTTGAAAGGCTTTGAATGAGTTTTTCTTCTGATGCTGGTCTCAACTGACTATATCTACTGGCAGGAGGAAAAAAAAACCTGTATGTTATTCACATACTTTTCCAGAGACAGACCCCAGAAGATGCTGAGAACTGCTAATTGTTTGGATCAGTCCTTCTCCTATCAGTGAGCTTGTTCTGCAATATTGGAAACCATGTCTACGGTCCACCCTTTCAGTATCTTTCTTATTCCTGCCTCCTGCCCAGTAGGCATATGTGAGAAAACTGGTGGTCTGGAAACATTTGGAGAAAATCTTTGTGTCTGCTCAGTCAGCCAAACTGTTTTATGCCATTCCAACATTAAAGCAAGTCTAAGTTTGTATTTTGTGTTTATAAATGTAATAATTCTGTAAATCCAAAGCTGGAAATACTCGTAGGATTTAGGCAACAAAACTGGTCATATGCATCTAATTAAGCTAAAATTCTACTCACAATTTAAGTCTGGAATTTATTTCTTTCTTGGAATGAGTAGGGGGAAATTCTGATTAATATTTTGAATCCTCATGCAAATCTTGCATCAAATGTTTAGAAAATAAATGGGCTTACATGTAATTTTGAACATAAAAATTGTACAGGGCCAAAGTACTTATGGGAGGGGATATGGAAAAAAACTCAAGTTGTGTATTTTTTCCCCCATGTTAAAGTAAGTTTGATTATAAAGAGCATTAAAGATTAGATCCCTCTTTTATTGAGTTAACTTCAAAATTAAGTGGGGTGGAATACAGCTACATTTCAAGAAACATTTCAAATTAATTTGGTGCTTAGCCTTTTAGTTTATTGAGGAGTCAATTCGATTTTACAAATCATGGAGGCAGATTAGTTAAGCCCATGCTGACCTGATAGTTAAGCCTTTTGAGGTTCACCTGTAGCTAGTTTCTGTACTTCTTGTTGTGGTCATATTAGATTCAGCTGGGAAGGAGCGGTATCTGAATGTATTTTATTTTTCTTTTAATGTGCCTTGCAAGATAGAGTGCTTCAACTACCAAATATGTACCCAGTGAATTGCTTTGAGGTTTGTTCTTTATAGACTGTATGGAATTGTGGAGAAAGGAGTCTCTATTGACTTGAGCTGGCAAAACCAATATTTTAATTCAAATAGAGCACTCACCTGGGAGCTTGGCAAATTTGGACTACAGCCCTTACCCCAACCTTGTTTTCTTTCTTCTCTCTTCCTCACTATAAATAAACAAATAATTGACACCCACTTACAGCTTGCTGCCTTTTTAATTGAAACCAGTGTCACTATATTTTGGTTATATATTGAAAATGGAGGAATCGTTTAGTTTTTTTTTCTTAAATGGAGAGAATTTGGGAGAGGTCTTTACATCTGTAACACTAAGATAATTAAACCTCTGAAGTAGTCATGTAAAACATTTTCTCAATTGCCTTTACAAGATTGCAGGTTTATTTTGACAAATGTTTAATTGTAAGCAACAACAACAAAACCACCACTGCAGTGTTTTGTGTGGCTTTGTATTTTCTGTTGCTTAGGGGAAAAAAGACATAAAAATACCTTTTCGGAAAACATGATGGATCTATACCAAGAGGATGAAATTACAGAACTGGAAACATATGGGCTCGTTAAAGTCCTTCTCCTTAACTCACTCACCACTCAGGAAGCTGCCTCAATCGCAATCTAAAATTGACCATTTCAGGAAAAGCAAACCTCAGCCTTCTCCAGAGGGTCCAATCTGGGTTGTGGTCACTATTTTACTACCAGTAATTTTAAATCTTCTTGGAAACATTACCTTTCTAATTTACTGTAAATTTTGATGAATCTGTGAAACCACACTTGAAATGTTGGTAAACAAGATAGATATGTAGAGCATGGATTGAGAGGAAAACAAGCAGTACTAAATAAAACTAAAAAAACCTGCAGTGCAAACCTGGAAATCATCTGGCTCAAGTTGCTTCATGAATTGCAATCCAACAGAAAGTCAATCCAGGGTTTTTTTGGTTTTGTTTTGTTTTATGTTTACCTGTGGACCTTTCAACAAGTTATTACAGGACCTAATGCCACTGGAAAGTCATAAACAGTGACACTTCAAGAGAAAATCGGATCTCCTCATATTTACCCCTCAGAAATGCAGGGGCCCAAGGGAGCCATTCAGAGAGACCAAGTAGGCAAAGTGGAAGCATTTGTCAAAGTATTTCTCTTCTTAAATAAGGATCTGTCTCACGATCTTCTCTAAGAAGTTGGAATATTGCTGATTCTCTAGGGCAGTTCTGACTTTACTTCCAAAGCAAAAGATATTCCATAAACAGGGCCGTTCTTGGTAGCTAAACACAAAAAAAAGACAACCAAGTCTCATCACTGTGACCTGAAAGGGCCAGTTGAGTTTCCCTGTGATTAGTTATAATAGAAAGTCTAGGTTTAAAAAGGCTCAAAAATCTCAACAGGTATTTGTTAGCTATTTATTGCAGGGCGATTCAATAAGCTTGGAAAATACGGTATTTTATTTTACAGTATGGCAACCATTACCACTGATACTTTTGTTCCACATAGAACAACACTAGAAGATATTTTATTCAAATATAAGAAAAAGAAAAACAAGAGATGGATCCTTCTTGACTATAAAACTTTAACAGAGGAGGTTTTAAAATATTCCATTTCAGTATATAGTTGCCAACTAGTTATAGAGACTTCCAATTAAAAGTGGTAGATTGAACATGTGCATTTACTTGCACTCCTTTCTAACCCTCTACTAAATCAATAGTAAAGATATATATATCTTTAAAACTGTGAACCCACAAGGACAAAGCAAAAAGAGAAGAGGACCAATCTGCAAGTTCTAATAGCTGAATAACAGAAATTCCAAAAGAAGAGAATAGAGGCAATGAAATGTAGAAAATTGTTAAATAAATGATTCAAGATCATTTCCTATAGCTGAAAGTCATGAGTTTCCAGAAAGAATGGGCTCACACTGTGCCTTGAAAATAGATGAAAATAGCACCATACCAAGGCATATCACTATAAAATTTCAGAACATGGTGGATAGAGGGAAGAATCAAATAAATTCCAGAGAGAATAGCAATAATAACAACAACAAACGATGTCATACAAGAAACAAGAATCAGACTGGCTTGAGACCCCCGAACCCAACACTGGATGGTGGAAGATAATACAGCAACACTTTCAAAATTCTGAGGAAGAATGATTTCTGGTTTATGGTTCTATATCGACCAAACTATCAATTAGTGTAGAAGTGTAGAAGTACAGTAAGTTCATTTAGTGACAGCTAAGTTCTCAAAAATTTACCTTCCCCAAATTATTGAAATTATGGAATTATGCGCTCTACAAAATGAATAAATCAAAAACAATAAATACATTAAATCCAGAAGACAAGCAATCTAACATAGGAGATGGACAAATACAATCCTCCTAAAAAGGAAGAAATGAACTCCCAGGATGAGAGCTATACATCAGGTCTAGAGAACAACCAGTGCAAACTGGAGCAGGTCAAAAGGCTCTGAGAGATTTATTCAGTCAATAACATTGACCAAATACCTAATGAATCTGAATATATTGAAATTTTTTCAACTGGAGGAGAGTTTAGATATGTTAGTGATAAGTGTTCAGAAACTTAAGGAATGAAAAAAATTATCTTAGGAAAAAGAAACAAATGTCCACAACAAAAATGACAAAAATTAGGTGTGAAAAATATAAAAGTAATTATATTAAACTACACGGCTCAACTGTGCATAGCATTTACACAGTCATAACAATATAAGCACTGGGTATTGATCTAGCCAAAATTATGACTTTTCTCTATTGGGATGAGGGGGCTGAGGAAGTGTACACATGTGTAAAGGGTATGGGGAGAAATAAAGCTGCCTCAAAAGTAATGTCACTAAATCAAGCCAAAAAATGGAAAAAAGCTGGAGTAGTGTGTTATGCTAATTATTTAAAGATATGATGATAAATACCAAAAGAATAAGCTAAGAGATTTAAAGTCTTCTGGAGAGTTGGAATTTGGGGAAGGGGTTTGTCTGGAGAACTTATTGTTTGACCTAACATAGAATTAGCTATTTGCCTTTAAACCATGTTTCTGTACAACTTCAAAATATTAATTAAAAGAACTTGCCAACAGTTTTGCTAATGCCAAATTCATGACAAAACCATTCCAAATTTGCTTTAAAATCTACATGCTTTTTCCTGAAATTATAGTTTTAATAATACATTTATCACCAAAACTAATGTTCCCTGATTATTAATAAAATTATGCTCCTTTTAGGGGGAAAATTTTTTATATAATTATAACTAGAATTGCTAGTAATCATGTAATCATCTAGGCTTATAATAAAAACCTAGAAATAATAGCATTATTATATGAAAACAAATGCCATAAATCATCACTCAATCTGAAACCACAAATACAAATCCATTCATTCGTTTCTATTTTAGATAGAAGCATAATTGGATATATCATATCTTGAAGATTTAGAGTTCAAGAATTCTAATTTCTTTGTTACAAAGGAAGGAGGCTACGTGTATATTGCATAAACAGTCTGAAAACAACTAAAATTTTTGGACACTGATAAAGGCTGTAATAAAATACTGTATTATTTAATACATACACAACTTTTCATTTTCATTCTTATCTTACAAATGAGAAATTAAAATTTTAGGTAGCCCAGGACACCCAAATTTACCCCACTAATCAGTGGCTATGCTAAGATACATGTGTTCTTTCAGTGAATAGATGTCTATATGAGCACTGAGAAGTCTGAACTTGCTTGTTACCACCTTCTGTTTGAGGCTTACCCCTTAATTGTCAGCTAACTGTGACAATATTATTTTGAACAAAATCCTTTTAGGTAAAATGGTCGTAGTCTTTCCTATCTAAATAAAGGCTTCCACCAAATTGATATAATCTTTATGTAATACAATATAATTCATTTACATTATCTTTTCTCTAAAAAATTCTAAGCCGTTCTAATATGGCTTTTTATACCAATATAATTCACATGACCTAGATAGACACAATCTCACCTAAATCTGGTATCTGGTTTTTGTTACAGTGTTTAACCCTGGGAATGAAACCTTTAAAAGCTAAGTCTGCGGAATTGATAGGAATTTATCAATAGGGACTTAACTAAATCCAGAGATTTTTCTTTGTCCAAACACTCAACTTGATTATTTATATATTTTGATTCATCTATCCAACACATCTATTGAATGCTTGCAATGTGAAAAATGCTATTCAAAGTACTAGTGATAGTCTTAGAGAAGAGTGAAGTAATTATTGAATGCCCTCTGTGTGCAAGGCATATTATAGATATTATCTGACTTAATCTGTATGAACAGCTATAATGTAGGTATTATATCTGTGTTATAAAAATAAGAAAACTTACAGGAGTGCCTGGGTGGCTCAGTTGGTTAAGCATCCAACGTGTGGTTTCAGCTCAGGTCGTGATCTCAGGGTTGTGGGATCCAGCCCCACATAGGGCTCCAGGGCTCCATGCTCAGTGTGGGGTCTGCTTGACATTCTTTCCCTCTCCCTCTGCCCCCTGTGCCCCCCCCCCACCACCACTCACACTATCTTCTCTCTATATACAAAATAATAAATAAAATCTTTAAAAAAAATAAATAAAAATAAGAAAACTTTCAATCTAAGATGTTAATTTGCCTAAAGTCACAGAGCTAGTAAGAGGGATTTGTATCTAATTGTGTCTGATATGCATTTTACTTATTGAATACCTACTCAATGCTAGGTTTTGTATTAAAAAGCTAAAAATATAACTATGAATATACTTAACACTACTGAACTATACATTTAAAAATGGGTAAGATGGTAAAAAAAAGTATCAAATTGTATGTTTATATATCTGCAGTATATTGTGTATTAGACTTCATTAAAGCTGTTTTTAAAAAACTAAATATAAAAAGGTTATATTTTCTTTTAAAAGTCCCTATATTTTAGCTTGGTTCATATGTCATATATGGATATTTTAGGAACTATTTTGATTTAGGAACTATTAGATTGTTTCAGAGGTAACAAAAAAACATAAAAACATCAGAGGTGCAACATGATGATAATTTTGTATCTTAACTGTGGTCTCTTTGCAAATAAATAACAACACTGAGATTTTGGCGATTACTTACTAAAAGATCTTAAGAATTAAGGAGATGGTATTGATTTATAAAGATGATATAGAAATTCTTGAAAAGAAGTAGGCCATTAGGGGTTGAAAGAATGAAAACAAAGAAGAGGGTGGATGCTTTTCAACTGAGGATAAAATAAATTACTCTCTAGGGGGAATGACATCACTTAGGTAAGATTACGCAGATGATTAAAGAGTCAAGAAATACCCCACTGAGAAAAGGCTAAACCATCTGAGATAGCTTAGTGTAAAAAATGGAAACTATGAGATTATATATTAGTGAATAGTTTTTGGGTTCATAAAGGATTATTATTTAGAGGAATTTTTTGCCTTAATGAGGTCTGGACATTAAGAATTAGCTGATGATATAGCAAAGGGAGTTTTGGCTAAATGTGATGGAGGTTATTAAAAACTGAATGAACTTACCAAGCAATGTTGCAGGCTGTCTTCAAGGGAGACTGTTACAAACATACTTTTTCAGCCATCTGGGATGGTTTCTATGTGATACTATAGAACACCATGTGATGGGAAATAAATCAGGTTCCCCTTAAGTACCCTTCCAGCTTTCTGATTTAAGGCTCAGTATGAACTTTCACTTTGCTTTCTTCTTCAGAACTCTGTGACTGATGAGCAGGATTGTGGGGGTACCAGATTTAGATGAGACTACCAGTGCCCCTCTGGGCCTTTCCGCTGCCCGGTGCCGCCCACGGGCAGCAGAAGCAGCCTCGCCTGGGGGCGTGCTAGGTATGCAGGAGGGCAGGCTTCCTGCAGAGCTCTTGAGCCAGGGTCTGTCCTTTAAAAAGATTGCCAGGTGATGCCGAGGTACTCTGAGGTTTGAGAAGCACTGGTCCAGGCCATTGTCTCTATCCCTAGAATCAACTGACTTTGCCTTTTTCCTGAGCAGCATTCTTTCCAAATTGTTTCAAAAGATAATATGGAAGAAATAAAAACATTCTCCTTTGACTCAAATGATTATAGTGATGGATATACATTGATTTTTATTGTCAGGTTTCTGTTTTATTGGGGAAGTTATTCTCTAGGGAATCAAAAAAAGGACATAAGGTTGCTTTACCCAAAGGCATTTAAAAAAAAAAAATCACTTGACCATCAGGCTTTCCATGATAAAAGGGGGCAATTTAACATTGTGAAGAAAACTGGGGTTTGGTATATTGGTTTCTAGCTCATAGAAAGTGAAAAGTACTGGGGCGCCTGAGTGGCTCAGTCGTTAAGCGTCTGCCTTCGGCTCAGGTCATGATCCCAGGATCCTGGGATCCAGCGAGCCCCACATCAGGCTCCCTGCTCAGTGGGAAGCCTGTTTCTCCCTCTCCCTCTGCCCCTCCCCACTGCTTGTGTTCCCTCTCTCGCTGTGTCTCTGTCAAATAAATAAAATCTTAAAAAAAAAAAAAAAAGCACTGTTTGTCTCTCTGTTTCTGTCCCAGCCTCTCTTCTCTTTCTCTCTCCCTCCATCCCTCTAGCCCCTCTCTCATTGTATGTTGTGTGTCCGTGTGTGCACAGATGTGTGTTTGTACAACCAAAAAGCCCTGGAAACTTCTGCTGTTTTAACTTCAGCATCCTGGCTTTATTTGAATCAAGATGGAAAGCAAGCTCTTTGGTTTTGAAGACCAATAGAAATTAAATCCAAGAAGTAAAGCTTTGTAAACTATGGTGCAAATCAACCTCAAACATTTCAAAGGGCACCACTATTAAGACAACATGGAAGTGAAGGAAACAACTGAATAACATTACAGACTAAAATGAAAGTCAACTATGTTAACAGGGTGTGGACTTTCACAATGATTATCTGGGTTTGGAGCTTTTGTGAGGAAAACAAAAGATGCCTTCATTTTATTTTTTTCCATCAGCCTTCCCAAATGTATTATGAAAAAGTATTTTAAGCATTGTACTTCAGAGCTCTTTATATGATCTATGTAAAATAAAATAACTCCAGGTGACCTTATACTCTGCTTTTTTTTCCCCCCCTCTTACTTGTCCCAGTGCCCTTGTAAAGAGAGACGTTTGGGTTGAAGGAAAATGAAATAATTGATGGTAAGCATCATTCTAAAGGCAGCACGTAATACAGTTTAAAATATGGAACATTTTCCCTAAACTAATTTAGAAAATGATTATCACTAGAGTGGCCAAGTTAACTCAAACTCAGTTAGGCCAATTTGTTGTCTCTGAATGAAGCATGAACTCTCTAGAAGGGGAAGCCTGTTGTAATTTTAAAGTGTTTAAATTTTTCATTTAGATAGCTAAGGCTTTACTCTAAGCATTTCTGTTTCTACAAGTGACCTTTCTTTTTTCAGTTTATAAACTAACAGATAAGCAGTACCTCCCATATGATGCTGTACTTTGTCTTGTGCTTCTGTGGTAATTAGTAAGGTTTGTGGATGAATTATGCCATTTAACATCTGTTATTAACTATAACCACATTTATTGCCTCATAACAGTATCATTACAAAGGAAAGCTGTGCAGATGAGAAGCATTTCTTTGTAAACCCTAATAAGTGTACAATGTGTGTGTAAATATTTACTTTTCCATAATTCTCTCACTGTTTAATTGTGACTCTGCATTCAGCCATTTTAATTAGGTTGAATTTCCAGCCCTTTAGCATTTAGATATTTAAGTTTAATGCTTTGTTGATGAAATTTTCTTGCCTTTAATCTACACTACGTGTTAAAGAAGCTCAGCCTGTGCACCATCAGAGCTTTAAAGAGGAATTAGGTGGAAAGAAAGCTAACAATGCAATCAGAATCTATTCTGGGGCACTGTGGGTACTGTAGATTTCAGTGACCTGCCAAAGTATTTCTTTTAAAATGATTACACCACTTGTCAAAATGGGAATATATATGAAGCTTAACATTAGTATTTTTATGAGGAGCTTGAGCCACATTTCTTATCTTCCTTGCATCTTTAGGTAGAAAAGAAACAGCTTAATTAGGGGAGTGAGGTGGGGATGTAGCGTTAGTCACCTGGCTAGAATGAAAACAAGCAAATGAAAGAGACCCTCATCTTTGAGCATTGGTAGTACCTGTTGGAGGAAGAAATGCTCAGTTGTCTGTGTGATTCCTACTTCAGTAACCGGGGAGTGCTCTCTGGGTTTGTGGTGCATTCAGATGTGTGTAGAGAATATCTGCTCCAGTCCTTGGATGTTGTACTTCTTAGGAGTGGAAATATGACTGGTTTGACGCATCCTGAATTACTCTCTGGTGGTGGCGATGACATGGTGAAGACAGTTAGGAGGCCAGGATGGAGCCATGCAGAATGGAGAAAATCTGATTCAGAGCAGGCCATGTGTTCATGTCCTTTGTGAAAACAGTCGCTGAGCCCTCTGCTACCTGTGGAGACAACCACAGCAATAGCAGTAAGACCTAACACCGAAATACCATGGACAGTGTGTGTGCCAAGCACTCTTTTAAGCACTCTACATATATTTGCTCTCTTAATCCCCGTGACATGAAAGGAGTTTTATCATCGTTACTATTTGCATCATCATCATCACCAGCATCACCGTTTTTCAGATGAGGAAAAGGGCACAGGAAGATAGAATGACTTGCCCAAGGTCAGAGAGCTAATTAGTTGTAAAGCCAAGATTCAAGCCTGGAGTGTCTGGTTCCAGAGTCTGTGCTAATAAATACTGCTCTCTACTGTTTCCCTTGATGACTATGTGCATAGCTCATATTCCTTATTGAGTCATTGTCATGTGCCACACCCTGTGTTAAAACTTTTCCATATATTATCTTACTAGATCCTCATAAAAACCCTGTAAGATGGGTATGGTTTTGTTCATTTTTCGGGTATGAGGATTACAGTGAGTGAACAGGGGAACGAGTTTTGGGACGGTGGCCGGAGTCTACCTACCTCTTGGCTTTGATCACAACAAGACTTAGTCCACAAATCTTTCTTTGGAGAATGTGCTCCCACATGGGGGAAGCTAGTGCAGCAGTAGGAACAGAAAAGGAAGAACTGGAGTGGAAGTGTCCTGGGAACACAGCGGTTGTAACACTGGTAGAACAGGCTTAGGGAGCCACAGGACAGGGCCTGGAAACATCGTGTCCAAGGGAGCAGTGTGGACACCCATCAGGGGAGGATCATGGAATCTCCCAAGTACTTCCAAAGGACAGAAGGAACTTGAGGAAGGACCACATTATGCTGATTACAATGGTAGAGTTTGGATCCAGCAATTTAGATTTGGTTTTAGTTGTTTCTACAGTTAGTAACCACATGTCTTGATTTGTAACCTTTCAAATTCTGAGAAAACATAACAGTTATATTGTTGGTTCATTTGTAACATTACCACCCTTACCCCACCCCAAATTCTTATGCAGTGAAAACCAGACCTAGTATTTGGTAATGAGCCCAGGGAAAAGAAAAGAGGAGGTGGCCAGGAAACCAGATTGGGACTAAGCACTGTAAAGTAAGAGTAGAGAACAATCCAGTTGACCTTTTCCCAGACCCTTGAAGCAAGAGTGAATAGCTGAAGTTATGGACAAAACCACTTCTGTGGTTAAAACTGCTGTAGCTCTAGGGGAATCTCAAAAAGGCAAGAATGAAGTTTTATTCTGTTGGTAGAGAGTCTGAGCTCTTTGAATCAAGAGGCAAGTGGGGAGTTGACACAAACAGAAGGGCATATTCTTGATGGGTAGAAGAGGAGGGAGGGTGCTGAAAAGGTCATTGCAAGGCAGTTATTGCCAGGATGGCAAGAAGGGGCTCTCAATGGAAACAAAAATTTGGGAGTAGTCTCCAAGTTTAGTTCATTGGCCTATTGAATTCTTCACAGTGTAGCAGGAGCTAGACTTCCAGATGCTATCTGGATCTGGAGCTCAAGTCTGGATCACCATAAAGAGTGTTGTGAGTCCTTGGGGGGCCGTTGGATCCTCTCCCTTTCAAGGAGAGGATGCAAAACCAACCTACAGCAATACTATCTAGATCTCCACAACCATTTGGATACTGGAGCAAAGGAAGGAGAAAAAAAAAAAAAAAGGCCAGCAATAATTGCACATTTATATATTTAAAAGAAAACTCAGGAGAGGGGAGCTTATGTTGGCAAGGAGATAATCATGTTCTAATTTGTATATGGTAAATTTAATGGGTCTCAAATTGTGTGATTTCTCTCCCCAACTTATCTATGTGGTCTTTTCCATTCAATCTGTTGTTATCGTGCTGATGTTCTGGCTGTAAACATCAGGGAACAAGATTGCTGTCACCTGGGCCAACCAAATGCTGATTACCAAAAAGAAGGAAGCAGTGTTCAGTCTAATGCCTGACTTCATACGGTAGCCTCTTAGCTACATTATCTTTAAGGGCTTCTTTTGCGAATCATTAAAATTCAAGGCCAATCTGTAAAATTAGCTTCTTTTACCACATCAAAGTTGTAGTTTCATTAAGTTGGAAGGCCTGAAAACTCTCCTGCCAAAATCTCAGTTCTTAAGAGAAAAATTAAAACCTTCCAATTTCTCATCACTTGTACCATTCATCCAGGCCCTCAGAAATTATTAATATGAACTCCATGACCTCATATATTCTTCTGAGCAGATACCATCTTAACAGGCCTCTTTGGCCATTACTAGTACTGATGCTTATATTTATATATCTATTAAAATAGTAGGCTGATGCTTATACATTGTCTCTAGACCCACATAGCATCCTCTAGCAGAAGGAATCTAACAGGAATGGTGAGTAATGTCCCAGTTTTAAAAATCAGAATCCCCAAGTTCAATTGAGATCCAATGACCCCACAAGACCACTTGTAGGTGGCATAACCAGGACTGAAATTGGCTTTCTGATCCCTAGACTGATGATTTTTTCACTTTTCCACTTTCAGATCCAACTCCAAAGCTCAAGAACCATTGAAACTATAAAGACAAAGGCAATCTTGTATCTCTCTGCAAGAAGACACACAATTCCCAAATTAACTCAGATATAATGTAGGAAGACTTCCACTCATCCTAGAGGTGAGGAAGTTTTTACACTTCACTCAGAGAGATTGAAAAACACTAGGCTTCACTAATAGCTCTTCATAACTTCTACACAAATCATGTGAGCCTGTTTCTAAGAATACTTGTATCTAACTGTCACACTTGATTTCCTCTTCTCATGAGTAGAGAGGCTTTCTTTTGTAATCCTCAAATCACTTTGCTTCCCACTCTTAGAAGTCATGAGCAGGGCAGTTATAGCCCCATGACATAACTTAAGGTCGAGAACCACAGGGCAGTGATATGGTACTTCCCATAGTCTCATGAATACTATCCTTGGGTCTGGGGATGTTATTGACCTGACAATGTCATCTAAGAATAGCCGACAATTTAACCTCCTCCTTCTTGCTTAGTATGGCAACCTCATGCAACAACAAATTCCAGGGACTTGGCGAGTAACGTGATTTTTATAAAAATGTGTTGTTCTTGGTAATTGTTGCAGTCAGTTAAACTAAACTAGACCTAGGTTAGACACCGTGAGTACTCCTAATAGTGGAGCCAGGAAAATGAATGATCCTGCAAATGGTCCCTCTTTACCAGTAGGTAAGAATAGAAAAATAAATATGTTTTTCCCAGGAGTTAATTTTTTGTTCCTCTGGAGCTCAATATCTATTTACATTTACTTACCTAAGGAGATCAAGGCTAGAAATTTTCTAGGGGCAAGTCATATAGTTTGATTCAGAAACTTCTGAGAAAAGCTTGAACATTTGAAGGTAAGCTCAAAGGCTACTGAGAAATCTTATCCTGACTGATCAATATGATGGGAGAACTATTGGCTCTGACAGATTCATTGCTAAAATGTATTCCAAAGCTGAAAATGTGGGCATGTCATTCTCCTCTTAAGAACTTTCCATATCTTTATATCATCTGTAGGGTAAAACCTAAACTCCATAACATCATTTTAATAATCTGGGCTCTACCCACCCCACCTGTTCACCTGCATCTCCTGTCATTGCCTTTCACCAACCTCCTGTACCTAACCATTTCTGATTCTCTGAATACCCTAAACCACATAGGCTTCTCTGTATGTTCTGCCTGGAATGACCCTCTTTTCAGCATGGTCAACTGGGAAACACTTACTCTTCTTTCTAAATGTATCTCAAATGATACCTGCCTTTGAACTGTTCAGTTTCCTTGCCTTTTCCAGGTGATGTAGAGGATTTCTGTCCTATGTTCCAAGGTACCTTGTACAAAACTCTACCCTTATCACCACCACCACCACCACCATCATCATCCTGTATTGGATTTGTCTCCTGGCTGTCTGCATACCAGAATGCAATCCTCCTTAAGAGCAGATATGATGTGGGAGAACAAATTATTGCATTCTATATACAGACTCAGGTCTGTATATACAGGTGGGAGAGTTTAAGTAACAAATGAATCTCATGTACATTTTTCCTTCAGTAAAAGGTTTTGTTTCTTCAGTAAATCTTTTCTCTTTGAAGTGGGCATTAACTTGAGACATAGACTGAACCCAAAGCAGGTTACCTACACTTCTGATTATGCTCCTAGTCTCTATCCCTCCCTATTCATGCCAACTCCTCCCCAGAGTGAGGACAGTTGAAAGTGTTTTTACAACCTCAGCAACAATTAGGAACAGCTAAGACTTCATAAACTCCCTAAACAACCAAAAAATGCAAGTAAGAGCATGCTTATAGACACGTGGATCCTAAATACACTTTAAAATAATTTTTCTCTTTGTTGCCCTCCCTCTTTCATTTTTGGTATTGGTCCAAACTCCTTTTTAAAATACTTGATCTGTTAAGTCCTCAAATAATGCTAAAACTTGTTTCGCTTCAATCTGTTGCAGTTTCCTTTTTCATGACATTATAAGAATCAACTACATTTTCAAGAGTCCAGAATGTTGCAGCTGAAGAAGTACTTTCATATTTGAAGAAAGCATAATCAAAATTCTTTCCCCATATGCTACCTTTTCAACAGGGCTATTTTTTCATCCTTAGAAATTTATAGTATCAGAATTCCTCAGAAAGTTAAAGAGTTGAAAATTAAACCCAGAATGACCTTATAACTACATTCCAGATGAATTACCTTTTGTCCAAATTCCACTCTAGGGTCCCTGGATTCTCCCACATCCAATTCTGTGCCATGGACCTGGATCAAGCCTAAAAGAATCATTGTTCAAAAAGGAAAAAGTTTCTATTTTCATCCTATTCAACATGTGGTCTGAGATGCATATTGGAGAACAGGTTTGTTGTTGTTGTTTTTTTTCCTTATGATATTTAAAATTCTCTTGATACCATCTGGAAACAGGTTTCCTTTAACAGTGTCAGTCTATCCCCACATTTCTCTAGTTCTTGCTTCCCATCTAGCTGTCTTCCAATATTTCTTGGTTGTGGTTGCAGAGACATTTTTTCCATTGCACACCTTTGTTTGGTGAGCTCTTCCTCAGGTTCCGACTCAGCCCTGACCCCTTCCAGCTCCCACCTCTTACCTCCCACATTTCTCTCCTTTCTAATTGCCTCTTCTCAGGTTCTTTTGCAGGATGTCCTGGCACTTTATCAACTTTCACCTTGATAAGCTGAATCTTTCATGCTCCTTGGGGGGCTAGCAGCTCACACAGCTAACTATGATAACTTTTACATAATTGTGTATCAGTAAATCCTTGAATGAGGGAAAGAGTGAATGACTTTTACCAATTATGGTTTTCTTTCTCTGGGCTGTTTGCCTCTAACTTTTCCTGTTTCCTAAAAGGGAATACCATGTCAAGATTTATAAGTCCTTTCTCTTGCATTTTTTTCATTATGTACTTTTTTCTGGTAAAGTATCTTGATTGGTAGTCAGGGCAAATTCTTTAGTATAAAAGAGGTGTAAAAGAGGTGCTGATGTAGAAACAAATACACACAGCCCAAAGTATGCAGCCTGAGTGTGGACTGATTCAACATTGAAGTGCTCTGTGTCTATAAAATTAGCTCATTAGAAGGCTTTTATCTTGAGGCTATAATACCTCTAATTAGCATAACTTTGAAGGCTTCCTTCTATGAAGCTGCCCAAGTAAGTGATTCTCAGTCTTTGCATGTCATCTTTCAGCCATGGCTTTGTTAAAGCAAGCTGACTTAAGCTTAGTCATAATTACAAAACTTTTGGTGGGTATAGCAAGAAACTTTGATATTTCTACTTTACTGTCTGAAGCAACTGAGGGAAAATGAGCTCATTTATGAGGGAATGAATGTCAATGGCCATTACGAGCTGCTACCACTAGTGTTCTCTGAATGTCCCACATCACTTGGCATTGGGAGTGATAGAATTAATTTTAAGGGAGTCCACCTTTTGAGAGAAACCTGTGGCTAGTACATGGGCTTGCCTGTCTCTGCATTCAGGACACAGACATTCCTACACATAAACATTCAATCAGGAACCTTGGAGCAAGTTTGGGGCAAGTTTGTCCTGGGACTTCTGCCTCTGCTTCTGTCTACATGGTCTTAACCCAGAGCACTCAGAAAATGTACTCTGTAGTGGCGACAGTTCATTGGAGGTGGAGAGTTGCAAAGATTTAAAGTAGCCGCAGACTAAAGCCAGGAATAGTTTCCGCTTATCTCCTGTCATCCTTATGGCCAAAACAGCTAACCTCGATGAGAAACGCAAGACTCCTCCATCTTGGTATCCATCCATGGCTAGAGCATAGAACACATTTTCATATAGAAATAAAGTAAATGAGGTAGGTATGTGTGGTTGGAATGATGCAGTTATTGCTTCTCTTCACTTGAAATCAGGTCCTTAGTGGATGAGACTGGATTCAAGCCCTCAGTGTGCCTGCAAGACTATACCAACTTAAAATCAAAAATTGGAGATGTAACTCACTTATACAAATATAAATCAGGGTCTGGTCAAAACATGAAGTAAGTTCCTAGCTAGCTCTCATTATTGGCAGTACTGGAATTACCCAACCATGCAGTCTGTACCAAACTGAAACTTAATGTTTAGAACTGAAAATGATTGCCTGAACATTACTTACCAAGGTTAGAGTAAGTATTATACTCATTTCAGCATTTAGTACAAGAGCTGGATAATGCAAGAGAAAATTACTGAAACTTTAGAAGGAAGCAATAAAAATAGGGTTGTAAGGAGGAGGGAAAGTTCCCTCAGTGTGGGGGAGTTAGATTTGAAATTCTTGTGCTGTAATTTCAGCCTCAATCAGCCTCCTTGACAATTTTGTAGACAGACATAAATTCCTTTCAAACTTGTATCTTTTATCGTCTAGTTATTAACAGAGGGAAAAACATATTTTTAGGAGCTGTCCTCTAGAATTTATGGAAATAGACAACAATATATTCATTATTTTCTGTTTCCTACTGTGGTCTCTGTTTACCTTAACTGGTAGTTTGGAGAGGGGAAATAAAAGAAGTTAGCTAAGATTTTCCAAAACCAGTTTTGTACTAGAAAGGTGAAAGAGACAACCTCAGGAAAAGTCCATCCACTAGAAAGAGAATAGATCCATTCATTAATTCTCTTTCTTGAGTGTCAGCCTTGGGTCTGGGATGCAAAGTTAGATGTGGCTTTACCTATTTCAGGGGAGATGTGTGAAAGGAGGGTTCATGGTATTCGTAGTGTGAGTGCGTATAGCAGAATCTCACCTGGGCTGGGGAGCCAGAGGCTTCTCTGAAGAAGCTGGGATCTCAGGGAAGGATAACAATTAACTGGGGGACCAGGGATAGTGTGGGAAGAGGTTCCACAGTGAGGCACACAGTGTAGTGTGAGGGATGCAGACCCCAGAGGACAGAAAAGGAAGTGTGAGTGCACAGAGAAGAGGAGACAAGTAGTACTGGAAAGGGAGGCATTACGGATTTAATCTTTATTCTAAGACAGATGGGGAGGGGATACATGGTGGTGGTGGTGATTAGATCACATTTGCATTTTTAGTGTTATCTCTGGCTGGAATATGGAAAAGAGAGAGAAATAAATGCCAGAGAGAAAATATAGTGATTATAGAGAGAGATAAAATGGAAAAATTCAAGATATATTTAGTAAATAAACTCAGTATTATTAGGGGGTGGGTTTCCTATGAAAGGCAAAGTGACTCATAGGTTTTAAGATTTTAGATCTGAATGGATGGGGGTGCCACTGTTGTAGAAAAATAATGTCCAAGGCCCTGGTTTGTGGATGAGAAATCTCCATGATTTCTGTTTTGGGCATGTGTACTTTTGGGTGGTTTTAAAATGTGGCAGGAGACATGACAGGTTTTAAAATGTAACAAACGCAATTCAGATGTATAGAGAACATTTGGCTTCTTTATTTTCTGTAATTGATTCTTTCTTCCTCATAAACTCCCCTCCCCTGGTAGCAGAGGTGCTGGAGTACTTTAACTTGACAATTAATATCTTTCTGTTCTCTTCTGGTTTAAATGGTATCTTTTATTTTCCTCAGTCTCTTTGGGGTAAATTGGCCTTTCAGATTTCTGCTTCCCTTCCTGGACCTCCTGAGATGGTATCTGGGTATAGTGTTCAAAGGAGGTTTTTTTGTGAGCTGGTGGTAATGGGCAGAGGAGCTTTGGACTCACATTGATCTCTGCTTCTCACTAGGATTTTGCCTCAGGGTGGCCAGCCAAGTCCAGGGCCTGGACTGATGTCCCATGAAGTGTAACTTATCCCATTAGGCAGTGGGGACATGTCACAGGCATCCAGTTCAAAAATAAATTTAACTGTCATACATTCCCTGACTCTCTCAGGATGAATTGCTTTGATTTTCCCTTTAGCATGGCACCCTTCACATTTTTCTACTTTCAAATGTCAGATTATATTCTGACTTCCTCCACATCTTTCCATCACCAGTCAGAAAATTTATCAGAGGAGGGACTTTGGTCAGTTTCCTTTTTGCATCTGAGCATAGTGCCTGGCATACAAATAAATATGCAAAGAATAACTATTGGACTGAACTGAGTGGGATCTCTTACTTCCCAAAGCTTGTTGGTACCAGTTTGAGGTACCAGAATCATTTCCATTTGCTATTTAATTTTTTAAGAATACAAAACCAAGTTTATTTTCTTATGCTGAGTGGTATGGTGAAGAGATAAGGTGGTCTTAATGAAAGAAGACTTCTCTGTGATATTGGAAACTTTTTCTAAGTCTCCTTCTTAGTCTCACCTTGAAAGAGTTATCCACTCGTTTACAAGTGCAAAATATAATTTGCTGTCCTGTTCAGAAGAGGTGAGACTTAAGTATAGCAATGTCTCAAGGGTCTCATGAGACCTGCATTGAAGGCTCCAGATGTAGAAAGGAATTGGGTGGAAATGAGTCATCAGAGATACAAAAAAAAAAAAACTTCCACTCCTTTTTTTTCCATACCTGTGCACAGACATTCCCATACTGTCAATTGTGAAAGCAAGAGAAACGCTACAAAAAAATAAAACAACTAAAACACCCCAACTCTCTCTACCTTAATTGTTGCCACTTCAAGTTCTCACCTTCTAAGAAGCTCTGGAAATAAATGAAGTATTAAGTCTCAGTTCTGGGAAGAAATTTATGTATTATCTATGTTCTAGAGTCTAAAATTTAGACCAATATGGTTCAGGGTCCATGCTTTTTCTGTTCACTAAAGTGTTCCTAAAACATGAATGTACTTGGTGCAACAGGAGCTCAATATAGTTGACCCTTGAACATTGTGGGGTCAGGGGCCCCAACATACACATAGCTTTTGACTACCCCTAAACTTAATTACAAATAGCCTACTGTTGACTAGAAGCCTTACCAATACATAAACAGTTGATTAACACATATTTTGTATGTTACATGTATTATATACTGTATTCATACAATAAAGTGAGCTAGAAAAAAGAAAATTTTATTAAGAAAATCATAAGGAAAATACATTTACAGTACTCCACTATAAAAAAATCTATGTATAAGTGGACCTGCACAGTTCAAACCCGTGTTGTTCAAAGGTTAATTGTACATATTTGTTGAATAAGTGGATAAAATTTCTTTCTTTGCAGAAAAGAAAACTACAGTTGAGAAAAGCAAAGTGACTTGCCTAGGGTCACACCACTTGTAAGTGGTAGATTAGAGGAGGAACTCCCTTCTCCTGACATCTTATTTGCTGTACTTCATGCTACACAATAATATTTCCTGCAGCTTAAACCACAGAAGTACTCACCCTTGAGTGCTGTAATAGGTTTCTAGAATTTATTTAAACCATAAAAAAAGCAGGATGAATGGTTGTTTTGGTTCACTTAATGGATCAGATATCCAGGAATGCCAAAACATATTTATTTACTCACAGGTAGCAAAACACCATATAATTCTTTTTGTGGTTGTCCAGTCAATGTAAATTTTTTTTTTCTGTTCTAGTAAAGCGTACACTGATTAAAAATTATTGTTGAAAAAAGACCACCACTCAAACAGAGGGTCTGAATTAGGCAAGATGTATGAACCCCCAAGCACCTGTTATGGTGCTGTGAAAATGTATGTCCTCCCTTTATTTATTTTTTTTAAAAGATTTGTTCCATGCAGAAATGGAAGCTCTTTCCTGTGGTTATATTGGTAAAATTCAGCTAGTAGATGAACTAAGAAGAGAGAGAAGGCTAATAATTTTAGGTGTTTGGGAATATAAGAATCAGACATTACATTTTATGTGTGGTAAGGAGAAGAAAATACATTTTTAAATATTAGTGAATAAATCTAACTTCCCACTATCCCTTTGCTACTATAGCCTCCTTATTCCATTTGGACTATACTATGGATTAGGATTAAAAGCCGTAAATTAAATAGTAGAATAATTAAACATTAACATTTCTTATATTCCAGTTAATATACATATAATATTCAGAATAACTCTTTTTTAAATTTAGTATTGAATTATTGCATCTTTGCAAACTGCTTCAGCTGCACTTTTTTAAAAGGTGCTCTTCCCTGGGGCTCCCTGGAGGTAAAATCTCTATAGATTCTATTAAACATACAGGGCCAATAATTGTTGCTCCTGTTAGGGGAGAAAATTTCCTCCAGCAACTAAAATAATAATGTTCCAGACTTTTATTAAAACAATCCTAGGGAAATATCTTCAATCCTATGGCCTTGTTAGGTAACGTCACCTGCATTATTACGATCTATATTGTTTCTCTGCAGTGAACATTAGAATGAAACTTTAAAACCAGGCAGATGTGTCCTTTCCTGATCATTCTTTGCCAACTATCATTTTGTAAATAAGTGTATTTTTTTTTAGTGGTGGTGCTGAAGGAGTTGAAAGAGAGAGAGAGAGACTCTTAACTATGTTTCCTTCTTAAACAAATCATCTCATAATTTAAAAATCCTAGCTAATAGCAAAAGAAGCACAGGCTCAGTGTAGCCATTTATGCAGCTATAAATAGCTCTCTACTTTAACACAGGTTCCATTTTTTTTCTAGCTCCTGCCACATTTCTGATATCACCCAGCCATGAGCACCGCTGCCTTGCAGGCATGCCACACGGAGAGAGTAGAGTGAAATTAGACTCAACAAACTGCATGCTCTCTTATTCATGGCTCAATAAAAATGCTTCCTTGGGGAGATATTATATTTCCATCTCCAAGTCTGGGAGTTTGGGCACCCAAAAATGATTGTCAGCAACCCAGCCAGAGCAAATTTAACCTTCCTCTGAACTCTGGTGGGGCTCCAGCGGGACTGTCATGAAAATGTCGACTTTTGGCCTTGAGTCTCCAAGTAGGGTCTGGAGAGCCAAAGAAAACAGAGCCTGAGTTAAGAAGTGAGGAGAGAAAGGGGCCAGAAACCTCATCTAAAGGACCCTGCATTTGAGCAAGCACAATGAGAGCCTAAGAGTTCCAAGTAAGGCCTCTCCCTTGTGCTCCACACCTCTTAGTGCTTCTGTTTTCCCTTCTGTAAAATGAGTATTGTCAAAATCCTTGTGGTCCTCAGACTAACAGCATGGGTATCACCCAGGAAGCTCATTAAAATAGCAGAATCCCAGACCCCACCCTAGAATTACTGAGTCAGAATCTACATCTTAACAGGATCACCAAATGATTTCTATGCACATGAATGGCGGATATGCTCTAGTATAAAAGGCCCAAGTCCAGATGCCCAGTAGCAAATCCATAATGGCAGATCCTCTTTAAAACACAAAGAATGTGACTGTAAAATGACAACCAGTCTTTCAGTTTAGGAGCACTTCACAGCCTTAACGGGTGTAAACTAGATCAGCAAGGACTCATTGAGCTTCTACCAAGGCAAGGGCATCCACTGAAGGCTGACTACCAGAATGGTCCCCAGGGGTTTGAAATCTGGCTGTGAAGATGAGATAAGCAGAGAAAAAAATATGTATATTGGCCCACAGGAATATAACCCAGGGGCATTATCAAAACTGAGTTTGCAAATCTATCTTGGGAAAGAACAGAATACAGAGATTGTTCTGGAAGTCTTATTTGCATGGGCATTCCTGAGTTCTTGAGAGCTTTATGCAAAGAGGGATTTAGGACTTTTGCCAATCCTTGATCCCGTAAAATACAGAGTTCAGATACTGTCAGAAGGGCACAATTGGCATCCATCCTCTAGGTACCCATCTTGTCCTGTTTGGAGATGGCAGGGGAAGAGCCTGATGGAGATCGGAAATTTATCTCAGCTATGAGACTCAGGAGTCAGGAGACTTAAAATGCAACCCAGTGAGACTACAGAGACAAATGTGTGGCATCATCATGAAATAGACACTTCTTTCTCTCTTAATGCCACCCTGAGACCTTCTCAACAGTCACTGCTCTTCCAGGACTCAGCAAGAACAAGAGGGCTGATACCAAACAACAACAACAAAACAAAACAAAAAAACCTTGAGTTTTCCATCTGTCTAGAACTCTTCAGGGAAGCAGAAGGCACCAGGGAACTCCAGAAGTCCCAAGCAAGAGAGGTACTGGGCATGGCTGGGTCTGGCTGATGATGTAGCTGCTAAAAGCCCTGGAGAGCCATTTTGGGATAAGATTAGGTTCTTGACAGGAGGCACCAGCTGTGGGAAATGATGCTGAAAGCCCTTAGGCAAAATCCCTGCTGATGGAGGTTGCTACCACCCAAAACAGATACCACACTGCTGGACTCTGTGGCAGGCACTTTATTATATAAGCTCTAAGAGATATTAGCATCTGCATTTAACATTTGAGGAAGCTGAGGCTCCAAGAGGTCAAATGGTCTATACTGGGTTGAGCCAGAGTCAAATTTGAATCCAGGTCTCCCTAGCTCCAAAGTCCATGCTCCTTTTTTGCACTGCAAGAACCTCCCCTGGGTAGATGGGGTTTGCCAACCAGAATCATGGCAGGGCTTTGCAGGAGTCGTTAGTTGCCCAGAGCCTTACAATGGGACAAGCAGGTAAGAATGCTGGCTGGTGGAATTTTCCTGTTCCAAGCTCTGCAGCCTATCCCATTTGTAGCCTACAGAGAGCATTCTGCTTTCCACGACCATCCAGTCCTCCCTGCCCTGCCAGACATTACAGCTCTGGGGAGGGAAGGAACATTAACCTAGCCAGGGAAGTTTGATGGGCTGCAGCAAGGTCGGCTTCATGGGCAGGCAATCACTGTAGCCACACAGCGCCCCTTGCCCATAAGGGCCCTGCACCTGGGGTTTAATGCTCTGCCATCACTGTCTTGAAATTCTTAATAATTTCATCTTTGAATTTATGTCGTGTAAGTGAAGTCCAGTGGGACAGTGGAGCATGTGCTCAGGGCTTGGAGCCTTGGCAAAAACACAGCATCTCCTCAAGCTTCCTCGTGCGTCCCTGCAATGGGTTGTCTGCTGCCTGCTCCCTGCCGTCTGACTCCCCAGGCCCTGCCCAACCTCCCCTCTCCATAGTGCTGTCCACCTAAGGATTCAGGAACCCAATCTTGTCCTGTTTGGAGATGGCAGGCCCTTGGGGGTTGCCTGTCTGCCATGGGTTGGGGCAATGGGCCTGTGGGAGGTAGATACGGACTTTCCTACCTCTGGCTGGGGCCCTGCAAAATATGTAGCCAATCTTGAGCCACAGTTTTCTATGGTTGGAACTCAAAATGATTAGAAATTGAACACATTTGGGCAAGGTGTCTCTCCTTTCCTTCCCAGAGGCCCAGGGGAAGCAGTCTCAGCCATCTTCTGCTCTTCTTCCTCCTCCTTCCATGTGGCTCCCAACACTAAGACTGCTGCCCTGTTACAGTCCAGGGTCAACTTGACCCCAGGCATTGGGAGCAAACTTTCTCTTCCTCTTTTTTCCTCTCTAGTTCTAGTTTCTCAGGCTCTGGCAGGTGAACTTTGGATCAGCCTTTTGACATAGTGGTGAGATGTGAGACTAGGGTTTATGCATTAGGAATGAAATAGATGTAGCAATTATCTAGCAGTGCTTTGTTTCAGGAGTACTTGGGCCTATTTAATTAAAAGAAGCCTTAAGTAAAAGGAGGCTTCCACATGGTCCAACTTAATGGTATTTGGGGTCAAAACTCCCCAAATAATGAATTGTTACTTTGCTTTAGCTTTCTTTGTATATATATTTCCCTTAGGGTACTTGTTGACAGGACAAAGCCCTGAGCCAAGGCAGTATATTTTTACTGTTGATCTCTGGCCAAACATCAAATTAATACTATTCTAGTATTACCTAATGTCACCTCAAGCCCAGTGGTGAGATGGGTGAAGATAGAAATTTGTGATCTTCCAATAAGGTTTCTTTAGTGACAAAGCAATACATTTTTTTCTTTCAAGGACACTTTAGAGGCCAAGAATATTGTCTAGGAACTGAAGTAGCTTTAGCAACTTTAGGTTATAATCCAATCACAGATCCCAACATGGTAGAACAAGTGGTCAAGAAAGAATTAGGAGGTCATGCAAACAGCATTCAAGAAAGGTCACGGTGTCAGTAATGACTAATAGTCATGTTTTTCATACAGGTGACAATTAAATTATAATACCAAAGCTCTTGAGACCTTGAAGTAGTTCAGAGATTATACATTTCAAACCCCTCAATTTTCAAATTAAAAAACTGAGAGTCTAAGAGGTGGAAAGACATATATTGTCACTCAGGAAACCATTGTAATAATTGGTATTTGAAATCCATGTGTCTAGCCCTGAGGGTCTATTCTTCCCATTATTACATATCCATAGATGTTTATTAACCATGGTGGATAATTATGTTTAACAAAGGTAAAATTGTATCTAATGTGAGATGACCATTCCTTATAAAGCTTTCTAAATTAGGATTAATCTCTGAACACAGTATAAATGGAGAAGAGTATGTATGTATGTATGTGTGTACTCACACACATTTGTATCCTGCTTTGTTACCTGAGCATTCTTTATTAGTAGGTGGAATTAGGTGATAGGCCTCATAGAAAGTTTAGGGATTCTGGGAGGACTCTCTATTGCCTTCTCAAACTTTTTACCGCATGTTAGAAAATGCTTAATATTGTAGAATTAGAAATTCAGTTCCCTGAACTAAAGAAAAGAGAGCTCTGACCTGGTAAAGTGTAATCAATTCAAGCATGAGACCCACAGACCAGAGGGTACAAAAGGGCCTTTCCAGTCTTTGCCTGACATTGGGCTCTGTAACATCAGTCTCTGGAGAGTAGCAGCCTATTCTGTGGGAAAATATCCCTCCCTCCCTCCTTCCCTCCATTCTTCCCTTCAATTATTCATTTATTAATTTAGCACATATGTTTTGAGTCCCTCTACTCTGCCTGTATGACAAATATTGTCTCTTGTCTCTGAGTAACAAACCCAGCCACTTTATTCTGTTTCAGTTCTCCTCCGGAGAGCATTTCAGTGAGATCTGGAAGGCAGGAGAGAAAGAGAAGGCATTATTCTGTGGCAGTAGCAATGAGAAAGTAGGCTCTGGCAGATGGCACAGGGACACAGGGTTTCACCAACATTCTCCTGATGATCATCCATTTTTGTGCCACAAGCAACTGAGATTTTTGGTTGCAGGTCGCCTGCATCTGGTACTTTTAGACTTCCTCAAAGCCAGCAGAGATCTCTCTGACCTTAACTCACCAGCCATCCTATTCATTGGGCAATCTTCTAATTCCCTATATTAAATTCATTGCTGCTCAGAATACTTACAGTGATTTCTGTTTTCCTGAAAAATTCTGACAGAAACAGCCAAGCACCAGGCAATGAACAAAAGATACAAAGCTGAGTCTACCTGCTCTGTTCTCAGAAGCCTTTCTTCATATTGAATAGAGCATCTTGCCTGTCTCATGTGTACATTGACCATTTTCTTGCCCTAGGTAGTTACACATAATAAATCTTGTTCATTCATTTATGTCTCAGCTCAAGTTAGCCTTCCTGAGAGCAGATATCCACAGGGAGGAGAGAAAAAGGTAAGGAAATGGGTATACAATTGGTGGGGAGGAAATACTCTTAAGTATAGAAAGACAAAATTCAGTCCTGTGTAGTTTTCCTGATTTTTAGAACATAGAGGTTGGATTCTATCCTCGGAGGGATTGGATGAATCCTACTGATTTCAGTCAGAACAGGACAAGGGAGCAGGATAGAAGGTCTTAGGAAGCCTGATGTCTCAATATGAGGGCTCCTAATGAGATGTGCATGCAAAGCCCCTCACTTTTACCTGTAATAGTCACTCAGGAGATGACTACACCTTCTTTCACCTTTCACCTTCTAAAATCTCCTTTCTTTTTTACTAGTTGGCTAATAAGAAAAGATGCTATGAACTCAAAAAAGAGGTCTTTGCATTCCATGTGAACTGTCACACAGCTGAGCCTTAAGCTTGACTCCTCTGTCCTTTGTAAGCCACTAGAAAACTCTGTGGCCATGAATTGCCTGGGTCATCTTTCATAGTGGACAACTTTTGGCAGTATGCTTAATGAGAGGAGAAGTAGAATTAAGTGGATAATATTTTATAAAAATTTAAAAACCCTTTAAAATATGAAGTTAGTCTTTTTAAATATTTACTCTTCCAGAGAAAAATAACATTTCTCTAACAGTTCCCCAATTATTATCAGTTTTTATAGCTTTTTCATTATTATTATTATTATTATTATTATTATTATTATTATTATTATTTGCTATAGATAGAATCTGTTACCCAAGCAATAACTCCAGTGTGTGGACATATAGTAGCCATCTTAAATGCCTTAGTTGAATTTAGCACCCTGGGGAACTGAAGAACAGTGGAACTAGCTGTACATTAAACAGTGTTGCAGTTTAAAAGAGTCTCAGTCTAATCAGGCAATAAATGTTGTAAAGAGTGTGTAGCTTTATGTCTCTCCTGTTCCTCAAACTTCTAATGTAAATGAAGAGAACATAGAAACCACAGTTGGGGGAAATGACTTGCAGGAAAATCCATGAAGCCTGTCGAGTAACAGGAGAGTCTTATCTTTGATAGTGTCTGGGATGTTAAATCTTTTCCACTAACTGGGTCTGACTTTCATGCATGTTTCTAAAGAGGCTGCCTCATTACTGCCCAGAAAAAAAAAATGATTTCACTTTTTGTTTTTCTAGGCTAGTTAATCTTTCTTTCCTCACATACTTATTTAATGCTGACTCTGGGCACAGGGTTGCTCTGTGTAGTGTGAGGAAACCCTCAATAGATTTATAATTGAGTGAGAAAGTGAAGACATCACACCTGAAATATAAAATAATGATATAAATACTTTTGTCATTAAGTACACTGATTAATTTAAAAATATTTCCTGAGCTGCTACTCTGTACAAGGCAGGCATTTCTTTTGGTTACCTCCCATTTTTCTCCCAATTCACTATTCACTCTTTTCTGCTGCTTCTGGATGCACACAGATTACATCCATCCAGGTCTCTTGCCTTCTGGCTTCTTGAGCCAATGGGAGACACTCGCATGAGATGGAAGGTGGGAAAAGAATGAAGGTGCAGTAGGTATTCTCCTGGCTCCCTTCTTGCTGGGTCATCCTAGATGGGCTGCTTTACTCACAGAGCTACCCTCTTTATGTTCTAGTAAATGTCCCATACCCTGCCCCTTCAGCAACCCTGCAGTTGCTGGTCCTAGAGTACTACACTATCTTCTGTTAAGGAAACATAAACCCTGCCCACGACTTTGCAAATAGTCCCTAAAATTAAATATAAATGACCAATTTTATTTTATTTTTTTTAAAGATTTTATTTATTTATTTGATAGAGAGATAGCAAGAGCAGGAACACAAGCAGGGGGAGTGGGAGAGGGAGAAGTGGTCTTCCTGCCGAGCAGGGAGCCCAATGTGGGACTTGATCCCAGGACCCTGGGATCATGACCTGAGCCGAAGACAGACGCTTAACGACTGAGCCACCCAGGCGCCATAAATGACCGATTTTAATGTTCTGTCTTTCCTGTCTGGACCTGAACTCACACAAATGCAAATCAGACAGATATCTGGCCTTCGAGGAGAAGATAAGCTATGTTTCAGCATAAATATGACAAGACAATTTGTTAAGTGTGACAGACAGAGATGGTTAATGTAACAGCAAGAATAGTAAACTTGAAATTAGGTTTTATAGATTGTCACCCCTGCTCTTCTAATTAATTGTGAGCACTTGAGCAAGACATGTTACTTTTTGGATGTCAGTTTCCTTAGGTGTATAATGAGAAGGATAAACTAGATGTGTTCAAAGATTCTGTCCAGTGTCAAGATTCTGTGCTCTCTTTGAGTGCTGTAAGGGAGTAGCAGTTAAATGCTGCAAAGGAGTGGCAGCTAAAGTGCCATGGGAACCTGAGGGAAACACTTATAAACTGGCACTAAGACCACTAAGAACTATAAGATTTCTGAGGAAGAAGAGTTTGTTATGATGAGGGAAAGCTTCATAGAGTAGCTAGTATGTGGGAAATCTTTATTTCATCTGTTGGATTAGAAAATCATTAAGTTGGTAAGTGTTGGTAAATCATCCTATGTTAAAGCAAAGTCTATGGAATTTTTGCCATTCCATATAGACAGAATCTGACTTACCTATGGGGGTAATATGTATATGATACCTGGTGTCCCCTGAATCATCTCTGCAGAGACCCTGTGTCCACTTTAAGAGATCTAACATCACCACTGTTCCTGCCGAGCATGTACTTCTGTTGCTTCTAGAGTTCCCATATAATCCCCTCTCCCGCCCATCTCGCATGGCACTGGATTTCCCCAAAACCACTAGACAGTTTGAAGATTTCTTTGCTGATAATGACTCAGATTCTTCCAGAAGTGAATTTGAAGCTCTCAGAGAGCCTCCCTGTGTTGGACAGGAAGACAGTGTGCTAGAGGAGGACTCCCTGAGACAGAACTTGTGTAACTGCCAATTAAGTTGCCATTTAAGAAAATATATTGAGCAGCTACTACATCTTGGGCACAACGATAACCAAGAATTTAAATCTAGTAAATCAAAGAGAAGGGCTAATAGTAGCATCTTAATCTAATATTGTAAGCACTGCAATATGGCACTATGTCTGCCTGGGTTATGATGGGAAACCAGAGAACCCATGTAATTCGGCTGGATGGTGGGTGGGCTAGGAAGGAATCAAACAAAGCTTTCTATAAGAGACAATGCATAAGCTCAGTCACAAATGAAGTATAAGAGTTACTTACAGGAAGAAGGAAAGGAAAAATGTCTGCTTCAATGAGAATAGGAATAGCCTTCAAAGTATAAAATGACAAGACATGGTTCTGAATTGTATGTGTGCAGGTATATCAGGTGAACAGAGTGGCTTAGTGGATTAGGAATATAAAATAAAAGTGGAAGAGTTTCCTCTTAAGGGTTAATTGAGCCTTCATGGTTTGTCATAGGAACCTAACCACCCAAAATGGTTTTATTTGTTGTGAAATGCATTTTAATATATAGCAAGTCAATCTATGCAGGAGACTGTCAGTGTAGCAGGTGAGTAAGTCAAGGCTCGCTGTGCAGCATTATTTCCCACACGTTGTCTGGCAAGGGGCCCTGACAAATAGCAGTATAAAATCTCTACATCTTTTAATCAATATATAATGGAATAATGTAATTCCATCCATGGATGATTTGGGAATCATACTGTCTTGCCAAAGATGGGGAGATTGATTCCCTCAGTCAAAAAAAAAAAAAAAAAAGTCCATATGTAGAGGAGGCTTGGTAACATGCTCTTGCAGTTTTCTCTGGGTTGTGGAATTGTTGCTGTTTTTTCTCCCCTCTTGCTTTTAATGAGTGCCTGAGAAATACTCTGACTCCCAGGGCTTTGTAGGAAGGGGAAAAAAAAAACAGATTTAATGCTATTCTGAGTCTTTAGACACATTTACACATCCTCCATCTGCTTGGGAGGGAAAAATTCAGATTCCAATAACAAAAATTGTACAGGTCTTCCTTGAGGCAACAGAAAATGCATGTGATAAGGGAATAGCCATGAAGTGCAAAGGCGTATTTAGGTCTTAGCACTTATTGACTGGAGCTGCAAAGAAGATGTGAAGGATGTGTGAAAAATCCCAAATAAAAGAACTCGAGTAACATACAATATGGATAAGAAAATGTGCTTTAAAGGAAATGCAACTGTCACAAATGAATGTGGTGGGTGGAAAAGAAGGGGGGCCAAGGGAGGAGAAGTGTATGACAAGAATGAAGATAAGCAAGTCTTCTTGCAAGCTTGGCTCAGAGAAACAATATTCTGCAATTATTGGTGTGCATTACATTCATCCAAAATACAATCTAAAATGCAAGAATCCTGAATTAGATCTTCCTTCTACCTTGCCAGCAATGAGGCAGATTTCAATCTTACATCAACTAAAATGCATAATCAGTGTGAAAGGTGATGGGGACAGCTGCAATATGCAGTGCTGAGAGGAGGCTGGAGACCACAAAGCCCTGCGGTTCCCTGTCAGGCTGATGCAGGGCATGTTGTGCCAACAATCACATTCAGGGTAGACGTTTGATGGAAAGTATAGGAAATGTGTGTTACCACTCATGAAGACCTTCTGGGAGGAAGTATTGGATGTGTTTTGGGTGGGTTTACAGCCAATCTGGTGGACTTATGCAGCACATTGTGAAATGTCACTTTTCTATTTAAACTCTGAAAGGCCATTGGTTTCACATGTTTACCAGTTGTCATTTTCACCCTATTCTACAGCGCAAGCCCATCTGATTTATAGCATATACCTGTGTGCTGGCTATATATAACAGTCCTTAAAGTAGTACCTGCCCAAGTGTTTAGGATCTTAAAGACATTCTTAAAGTCCCTCCCTTCCCCCACCCCTTCTCCGTTCGCACTACTTACACCACAGGTCTGAAAGATATAAGGAATGACAGCTCATGTGTTCCCTCCTTTTTGGGATGTGGATTTTTATGAGACTTTAGCAGTTGAGATTAATGTCATACCAGAGAAATTTCCATCAGTCCACCCCTTGGCTTGGTGAAACACAGCAGGGCCAGTACAGGAGGAACATCTTGTCCAACAACCACCCTCCACAAACCAAGGCCATGCCTCACCTCCTCACATCACAGGTAGCTCTCTAGAGCTCCCTTGTTCATGATTCCCCCTTGCTTTCTGCCACCCATCCTGCCAACACCGCCAGCACGAGTCAGCCACTGTGTAACCTTCAGCCCTGACATGATGAGTGTTCCTGTTTCTTACACAGCTTGGTGTTGGGGCAAATTTGGGGCACATGCCCCAGTTTACTTGGAGTCTAAGAATTCCAGTACCTGGATAATGTCTGCACTGACAGGTTCATACTACATTTCTCTCTGCCATTTGGACGGGACTAAAGGAAGTTTCTGACATTAGATGTATGTTTTCGGTGTAGGCATTGGGAGGGGTTTGTTGTTGTTTTGTTTTGTTTTTCAGTAGCACCCAATCACAAATATTTATTGTACTCTTAATGGGTACTGGCACTGTTAGAATTATGAACTATTCCTGAGGAGCCAGCAGTATATTAGGGAAGATGGATACAGGTGGTTATAATTCAAAGAAGTTTGCTATCAGGGCAGTACCATAGAGACAAAACCTTAATGGAGACAGCATAGAAAAGGGAGCCATCACTTCTGGCGGGGGTATCACAGAAAGCTCTTGGGGGGGACCCCTTTTGAGATTGACCTTGGGGGATGGATGGAATTTCAGGAGGAAAAACTGATAAGAAAGTGCATCCAGGTAGAACATGTAGGCACCAGGGTAGGCAAGAGCATGAAGACAGGATATATTTAGTTTACAACAATTGGGATAAATTTGCTGGAGCAGAAGATGCAAAGAGAAGAAATGGGGAAGGTAAGATATGTTGGGAACATTTGTCTTGAAACATGTTGAGTCAGGGAGTAACACTATCAAGACATGGAAGCTTAACTATTAGGGATTAAGATGTATGGTGGTTCTCAACTGAAGGTGATTTTGTCCCCCAGGGATATTGTTCAAGGTCTGGATACACTTTTGGTTGTCACAACTACATGAGAAAAGGGAGAAGAATCTAGCAGATAGAATCAGGATGCTGCTAAAAGTCCTACAACAAAAAAAGCCTCCTACAACAAAGAATTATCTGGCCCCATATGCCAGTGGTGCTGAGATTGAGGAACTGTGAAATGGAATAAAAGGGAAGTTGACTGCTTAACAGGGCAACAAAGGTTAATGCACTATTGAAAGGGTCCAGCTGAGAGGAAGAGGATCTTGACAAGATAGTGGCAGTAAAAATAGAAGAGGGGAGACAGATGAACCATATATTTAAAGGTAGAATCAGCAAAAATTTGGCAATAAATTGCCTCTGGTGAGGAAGAAAGAAAGAATAAGAAGAGAATTCAAAACTTTGAACTGTTTTTTTGCGGGGGGGCGGGTTGGGGAAAGTGTTTAGGAGCTTCACAGAAATGAAGCAGTCGGGTGCCTGGGTGGCTCAGTCGGTTAAGCGACTGCCTTCGGCTCAGGTCATGATCCTGGAGTCCCGGGATCGAGTCCCGCATCGGGCTCCCTGCTCGGCAGGGAGTCTGCTTCTCCCTCTGACCCTCCCCCCTCTCCTGCTCACTCTCTTCATTCTCTCTCTCAAATAAATAAATAAAATCTTTAAAAAAAAAAAAAGAAATGAAGCAGTCAGCAAGAACTGTCTGACAGGAGAAAGCAATATATCCTTTTGTTTTATAACATAAAATTGGAATCATATAAATCTGGGTTCAAATCCCAACTTTTCCACTCACTAGTTGTATGATTTGCACAAGTTTTCTTGGTTCTCTGGGGTATTTCCACATTAGTAAAGTAATACTAATACATCTTCCTCACCAGTCACCATGAAAATAAAATCAGATCTTGTCTATAGAAAACAGTGCCAAGCACATAGTTTTGCGACATAAAAGTGGTTATTTTTCTGCCACTGCTGCTGTTGTTATTTGACTAACATTAATGCCCCCAAAAGTTGAAGCCACCAGGTTCAGTGATTTGGAAGACATTTTGGCAGATAACTTGGGTTGCATGGAAGTTCTCCTCTGTTCTTAGACTGGAGGAACTACATGGAAGTTATCTTTCGTGTTGTGTCTATGGCCTCAAGTATAACTCTTGGCAATGACAACTCTAACTGAAAAAATGAAGACCAGGAGTTGTTGGAGAGACTTGAGACTCCACTCTCATGACCTAATGATGGGAGAAGACTGACTAAATGAATGTGTTGAGTACCTACTCTATATAAATACTGGGAGAAATAAAGCACCCACTCATTATTTGCATAATGAATAAGAAGGAATAACAAATTAATCATAAATATCTTGTTGTGGTCAATGAGAGGCAAAGACTGCACTTAAAATCACTTAAAAAGTAATTGGACCTTGGGAGGATGGGTTAGCCTGGTGGTGGGTATTGAGGAGGGCACATTCTGCATGGAGCACTGGGTGTTACGCACAAACAATGAATCGTGGAACACTACATCTAAAACTAATGATGTAATGTATGGGGATTAACATAACAATAAAAAAGTAATTGGACTTGACTTCACTTTTTGAAAATCTAATGGACTTCGAAGTTTTTCTTTGGTGTAGAAATATTGCTGTGTTAAAATATATTGCTATAGTAAAATTATTTGTTATTTGAAATGTGTAATATATACTACTTTCTTGTCTTTCTAGTTGACTTTTATTTCTTAAGAAAAATATCTTCTCATTTGCTATTCTATCACGCATACATATGTTTTCGTATGTTTAAGAGGAAGAGTACATCTTGCCAAAGGAAACTACTAGATCCACCCTTGAGAGTTTTATAGGTGCCCCATCGCAATGGCCTGTGAATAGTGGAAATATTTTCAGCAGATATAACTATTAGGGTGACATGTGGACTTCTAAAAGTGTTTGAATTAGCTGGATCTTCTTCAAACTCTGCATTTGTTGCCTTCATATTGACGTCTTCCTTCTGCCATTCTCCAAGATTTCATGCATTTATTGGTTGTATTATGGACTGCCTTTATATTGAGAGTTTTTTTAGATACTTCACAGAAAATGGATATTTAGTAAAAGAAAATAGAGGAGTTAACAAACAAGGAAAAGACCTAAAGAAAAGAAATCGGGGAAGGTCTGGGAGAAGGAAGTGCTATGTAGATGAAAAGGGAAACATAAGTAGGAAGCAAAACAGAGATAGGTGGTTGGGTGCAAGGTCCTGTTATCTCCAAGATAGACTGGGTGGGTTCTGAAGGTGTTGAGGACACTCCACAGATCCTTTCAGTTCTTCTAAGAGCAGTGTTCCCTCTTTAATTTGATCATCTCTAGTTATTGTGGGGTGTGTGTGTGTGTGTGTGTGTGTAACTGTTTAATTCTTTAAAGCTTAATTGAGTACCTTTGTGTTAGCAAGTAGTTGGAAAGTTATGGCTCAAAGTAATAACTGAATTAGTAGGAGCTTTTTCATCTTTTTACATTTACATACAAATTTATAAACAAAATAAATACATTTTTTCCTGGTTAAAAATTCTTAACCATGGGACTAACATTTGTCAAGGAAGACTTACTGAGAATGTGGAAAATGTTGTTCAGCCAGCCATTTCTTCCTAAAAAATCTTCAGAAGGTGACAAATTCTCTTTGTTACAAAACATCATTTTCTTTGCAGTGAGTATGATGGCATTCAATAGTATGTTCAATATTGGCACATAATAGGTATTCAGTAAGTATTTTTTGAATAAATAAATGAATCAGTTCAAAATTAAGCTTATAAAATTGTCAAGGCTGGCATCTCCCAATATTTTAAGCTCCCCCATGAAAAATATTCTTTGTTGTACACTCACATATCTGAGAATGTACATATGCATATATATGCACATTTATGCATATGTATTCCTATAATTATATGCATGCACACACATATTCTGGACTTCTTTTGAAAGGTTTATGTGTGGTAATACACTGTATATAAAGTGTGTCTTTATGTTGCTACCCATTCAAGGCATGTATATCAACTGTACATATGTTGCACCATATGGCATACCTTCAATGCCCATCTCTCAGCTTTATTCTTAGAGTCACTAAAGGAATGCCTCCTGAGATAAGACAGTCTTAAAATAGGTCAGAGACCTCAGGAGTCATTTTTTTTTTCAGTGATAAATCACATCATAAGGAAAAAGTTGAAAGTGGGAAATACTCTTGCTATATCAGCCAGCTTTCATAAGCAGAATTCAAGCTACTGAGACTTCTCTTTCTTGACATACTGCTTTTATAAATACCTTTCCTATAGCTTCTTACTTCGGTGGGTATAACCTAAGGATTGATGAATTTGTATCTCCCAGAATCATAGAAGATGTAAATTTGAAGGGCCCACAGAGCCTGCATAATGTCAGGCAAATACATTGAACAGATACCATATTTTGTCTTCAATACAAACACATTTAGAGGAAAATGTATTTATAGATATTCTAATATTATGCTAGTTCAGACTCCAAGAAAACCAAGCTTAAAAAAAAAAATGCTATGTGACCGCTTACTAATTCATTTCTTAAACTAATCATTTAACATTATATATTCCTCAATGACAATCTGCTGCAAGTTTTGTGTTTCATTCCATTTCACAACCACCTTGCTATGTAGATAGTCTTATTTTGATTTTATAGATGAGTAGACTAAGAGATAATGAGGGACATTTAGTAATTTACCTAAGTTCACTCACCTAGTAAAAGGCAGAGATGGTGCTCAACAAATATTTTTTAATTTATAAATAAATGAAATAATAAAGTTGCTTGGGAAGCATCTTCCAGTTTATCTGATTCTTAGGCCTAATGTCTGCTTGGTACATTGTACTGATAATATTATAACCATCCTTTCGGATGCTAATTAGCAGAGAAGGGATTGCTAATTTGAAGAGCCCATTACAAATTTTAAGGGTCTGGCTTTTGATAGGCATTTAGCACATGTGATCTCATTACGTATTCAAAACTGCCATACAAGAGAAAAACTCGATATCCCCAGGTTATACATGAGAAAAGTATAGCTCACCCAAGTTTACATTTTTGTCTAGGCTTGCATAGCTGGTAAATGAATTGTACTTAAAAAAATGTCAAACTAGGGGTGCCTGGGTGGCTCAGTTGGTTAAGCGACTGCCTGCAGCTCAGGTCATGATCTTGGAGTCCCTGGATCGAGTCCCGCATCAGGCTCCCTGCTTGTCAGGGAGTCTGCTTCTCCCTCTGACCCTTCCCCCTCTCATGTACTTTCTCTCTCTCTCATTCTCTCTCTCTCAAATAAATAAATAAAATCTTTAAAAAAATGTCAAACTAATGGCTGTCTCATTCTAATCAGTTTTTTTTTTTGTGTATCATTCATAAATATAAACAACAACTAAGGAGCATCAAACACTTAAGAAAACTATCTAAAACAGAAGAGACCAAAACAAATAAACAAAACAAAGGAACTAAGAAGAAACACAAGGCAAAGAAAAAAATTTTAATAAAAAATGTCTAATATGTCATCTATAAACATCAGGGATGCTTTTTATTGGAATCCTTGTTTGTACAATAGGTGTTATCCAAGGCTATACCCCTCTAGGGAGTTCCTAGGAAGGATCCAGGAAGCATACCTCAGTTCAGAACCATAAAGGGTTACTGCCTGCTTCGTGCAGATCGGCTCCTTAAGCTCCCAGATCCTCTGCCATCAAAGAACTTCCACATCCTCTAATTGTGATTCTTTGTATATTTGCATCTGTTACTTCATCATCTGTTGTAATTTACATGCTGGTTGAAAGATAAAGTTGTAAAACTGTCTTCAAAAATAGAACCAAGTCATACACTGAACATTCACTATGTGCCAGGCATTGTGCCAGGTGGTAGGGAAAAGGAGAAGGAAAATGCCTATCTCTGTTCTGGAGAGACACTACTGAAAATTTTTGGGGCCTGTTTTGTTTGTTTTGTTACATCAATTTTATTATAAAACTTCATGTTTCATATTAAATAAATATTGAAATAAAAAAATAGAAGCAAGATGCTCAGCTGGGAAAGAGGAAGAGAAAAGAGAAGATGAATTATGGAGGTCCTGACTGGAAGGAATTTCAGAAAGGAAAATAATTTGGGGCATAATTCACCAAAAAAAATACTCCAAATATATTCCCAAATGATACACATTTCTATATTGAAAGGATCCATTGAGTCTCTAATACATTGATGAAAAGAACAGCAACATCAAAATGTTAAGTTATCATAGAATTTCTGGATATTGAAGAAAAAGAAAAATCCTAAAGTTTGCCAGCAAGAATAAAATAAGTCACACAGAAAAGACCAGGGATCAGAATAAAGTCATATCTCTCAATGATAATTAGCAACTTCAAGAAAACGATATGGTTAAAAATTCTGAGAGGAAAATTATTTCTAATACAGAATTCTAAACCCAGTAAAGATATCAAAGATTTGTGTGGATAGAATAAAGGCATTTGAGGAACGAATGCAATCAGAAAATTTACCTTCCATGCCCTTTTTCTAGCAAGCTATTGAAAGGATGATATAAAGCAAGAAAGACATAGGATCCAGGAAAGGAAGAATTCAGCCTAGGAGAGAGGTGTAGGGAAATGTCAGGATGATGGCTGTGCAACAGGTGTAGAAAGAATCAAGTCCAGGTTGAAGCAAGAGGATCAACATGTCTAGAAGGAATATCTTTGGGAAAACAAAAAGAACCTATAGATCACCTGATGTAAGAGCAAGGTCAGCAAACTATGGCCGGGGCCAAACCCTGTCTCCTGCTTGTTTTTGTAAATAAACTTTCCTTTCCCATACTCATGCTGCAATGTTAGAGTCAAGTAGTTCCAACATGGACCATATGGCCCACGAAGCCAAAACTGTTCGCTGTCTGGCCTTTTACAGAAAAAAATACTCTGGCCTTGTATTAGATTGTTGAAAGATGTTTCACACTCTGGGGATGTATTAACACTAGATATTTACAAGAACAAAACCAGAACAAAACAAAACCCAGGACGATTATTAATGCTAGAGAAAATAAAATGTTAAACAAGAAAGTTACTAGCTATGGGTTGTTTAAAACTGTGGCATATTTGTAATGAAAAGGTATAGGTGTATCTTAGGGGTGGATATGTAAGGACACTGAAATCCTTATCTCCCCCAGTAGGAAGTTGAATAATAATATAATATAATAATATATATAAAATAATAATATAATAAATAATACTGAAAGCAGCAAAAAAAAAAAAGGCAGTAAGGATACTATGTAGCATTATGGAGGTAGATTTCAGGAGCCAGTGGTGAAAGTGGTTGCCTCTAGAAAACACAAATCAAGGGTGAGTGGGTAAGGTGACAGCTGTTTTGCAGTCTTATATAGTAAATCATGCACAGATACTACTTTGCTAAAAATACAAATTAAATTAAAAGCATGGAAAGTGGTATTAGCGAATCATTAAAATGCACCAAACCTTAATAGTGGTGAATTATTTGAATCTTAGTAGGAGGCACTGTGCTTTCGCACACATCTGTATTTGAAGGGCTCCTCTCATAGAAAGAAAACAAAGGGCAGAAAGCACCGCTGAGGGCTGTAGGTGTGGATGAAATGACACAGTTAAGCTGAAGAATCCCCATGTTGACAGCATTCAATCCAAGGCAACCTCCGCTGTACGCATGCTCTAACATATGGTAAATTTTCAATCTCTCATCTCTCTGTTTTCATCCTCTGAGTCACCAAGGGGCCATTTTGCAGAAGGAGAATCTACTAAAATGGATCAGGGACTTGGTGGCAAGGAATCAATCCATTTTTTTTTAACATGGAAAAAGTGTATGATTCAGTATTCTGTAAGCAAAACAAACACGGTTCTCACACCCTTTGAATATATGAGGCAATTATTTAAGTAACTTGTCACTTTTTATATTTTGAGAATATTACATCTGTATTTTCTTCTGTATCTTTCTGTATTTTTGGTTTATGCAGCCAATATTCTTGATCAGAGAACAAGATCACTCATTTTAGTTTATTTGGTTTTAAAAAATCAAAGTGGCTACATTACAGTGTAAATACATTAGTCTCATCATAGGTGAAAATGAGGCACCGTCATCTGCTAGGTTTGTGATTTTTCACAAAGTGCCAAGTCACGAGGAAATTAGCTGTAAGTAGCTGTGAATCTTTCTGTGTAAAGAATGTATATTTGGAAATGTGTGTGTAAACCTACATACACATATATACATATAAGTATGCACATATGTGTGAACATACGTACAGACACACATACAGACATGCTCAGTGTGTGTGAGTTTCTAGGAACAAAATTTGAATAAATGGCTTCTTTTACTATAAAATGATGCCATCCTTGGTATTTCTATAAGAAAAAATTAAATTTAGGCAATAAATCAATGGGCAGAAAAAACATAAGTGAAATTGGCATTTCTTTTTTAAACCCCTTATGAAGCTGGTCTAGGGCTGTGAGCTTACAAAATAGAAAAGGAGTGTATACTGGAGTCCCCAGAGGACTTTCAAGAGGTCAGAAAAATACCTGGCTTTTCATGTGTGTTATGCCTGGACTTTGTTACTCTGGTAAAATGTCTTCGTAGCCTAAGAAACTGGCGGTTTATCTTAAAATCTGTAGAGTGGACCGCAATGCTGTTAGAGTGAATGCTCATCTTGCTTCTTATCTTGTTTCACACTCCAAAGGGCTCGTCCAAGCATTGATTTCCAAGGACGATTTGCTACAGGTTAGCTTTTTTTTTTCTTTTTTCTCTTTTGACGGCGTGAACCGAGAGCTCCAGATACAGTATCTTACACCCACTTGCCCAGTTTGGAGAGGGCCAGCCATCCATAAACTGGAGCACTGGGTGGCCGCTTTGAGAAACTGCATGTGTCTCCTGTGTGTGCATCTGGACAGCAAATTATGAGGCATTCTCTGCCTTTTTGACTCACAATCGATGGCAGGGAACAGTTTGTGTGTGTGTGTGTAGCAAAAATCCCTTAAGTCCTCTGCTTTGCTTTGCTATCATTGTTTAGGTGCTAAAGTGAAGTAAATGTGTCACCTAATCACTGCTTGTGTAAAGGAGTCATGAACTCAATGAGACTGGCAATGAACAGTCAGGCAGGATTGTGATTTTGCCTTGTCATAGAGAGACTAGTTCAAAAGTGGGAGGAATGTATTTGCCAATATAATGTACACCTTCAAATACCCATTGTTTACCTAAACTTCGTAGGCATATGCTCAGTGGAGGGCATAAAAAAGACATTTACAGAGCTCATTGAAAACTGGCTTTAGGCAGCTTCTGCCACAGCAAAAGGAGCATATTAATCACATCGGTGATCACAATGCCTTCTGCACAGGGACAGTGTATGCGTTTGACTGAACTCCAGGGTAAATAACAGAAAATATTAAGCTTGCTGGAGACTTAGCTTCAAGGCTGTTCCCTGCTCCAGTGTAGGAGTTTCTGAGTGCTACCTGAAGCTCTGTTTACCTGGAGTACATAATTGAAATTTCAGTTCAATAACTTGTTGATTCAGTCAAGCAAGAGACTTGACATTCTAATCAACCAGTTATTTATTGGGTATTCATAGTGTGTGAGAATGGATGATTATGTAGTAGGTCAAAACAGATCTCTGTTCTAACTTTTTAAGTCTTTTGTACCTTGTAGCAGTCAGGGCATCAAAGCAGTTACCAAAATAGTGGTTGTGTCCACCCAAGGCAGGTGTTCTATCTTAACAATATATATATCTTTTAAATTTGGAAATTTAGGAGAGTAGCAAAGGGCCACATGGAGAATTAAGCCCTCATTATGAATTGACCTACATACACTTTACTAACAGGAAATTTAGATGTAAATATTTGCCATAAATTTCAGGTTACACACAATGTGGTTCATGTTAACTATGCGTCCTCCATGTGAGGAGTTGGAGAAGACTTGAGAATGTGTGGTCCTGGTGCCCATCCCAGCCTGGTCTAAACCCACCTCTTGAAACATCCTAGCTCTTCATGGCTCTGTGTTTAACCACCTTACCTGCTTCTGCATCACACTCTAGACCATGTTGCACAGTGCCATTGGTAAAGTCACTAAGCTCTGTCAGCAACTGCTCAGAGCAAAGAACTTCCTGCCTCACTTATACCAAGCTCTACAACTGCATTTCTGTTGCAATCACTAGTTTTATTCCTGAGAATCCATGTAAAATAAAGCAAAGGAAAAGTGGCTTATGAATACCTTCAAATGCCGGGTATTTTTACTGCTGTGGGAATAAAATCATTTTTTTGGGGGGGGGGGGGGCATTGGGAGACTGGCTCATTACACATGCTCATTAGGTCGTTGGTGAATGAGTGAATGAACAAATGTTTCTTAGTAGATGATTCACTTTTCCTTTTACTACAGATACCTCCTCTGGCCTCTAAGATTGAAACAAAAGGCCTCATCCTGGGGCTGCCTGTTTCTTTTAGGCCTCTACTCTTCAGATAGCCCATGATCACTTCTTTTAGTTTATGTAAGCATTGTGCTGGATAATTTGAAGGGTATGAGGAAATAGTCTAAACTGTGATCTTGTCAGCATTCAGGATATTTAAAATGTGTCAGGAAAGCAAACCTTACGTGACAAAGCAATGAAAACAAAGCTGGAGGCCTCATACCTCACAATTTCAACTATATTACAAGGCTATAGCAATTAAAACAGTATGGTGGTCGCATAAAAACAGGCACATAGATCAGTGGAACAGAATAGAGAGCCCAGATGTAAAGCTGTGCACACATGGTCAACTAATCATTGACAAGTGTGTCAAGAACATAGAATGGGGAAAGGAGAGTCTCTTCAATAAGTGGTGTTGGGAAAACTGGACATTTGCTGAGAGTAGATCATAAGTGTTTGCACATTTACAAAAAAGAGAAAAAATAACTGTGTAAGGTGATGGATATGTGAATTAACTTGAATGTGGTCACCCTTTCACAGTGTACACTTTATATACATACAGTTTCATTTGTCAATCACTCCTCAGTAAATCTGGGGCAAAAGTGCTGAGGAACAGGGCCCTGCCAGACACTGGAATAGGAAGCAAAGTACAATCAGTGAGATTGGGTAATTCAGGGGAGGCCACATGACATCTAAGTGGGGTATTGATGTGTGGGCAGGATTCGAATAAGCAGGCAGGAAAAAAAAAAGCTTGTCAAGGTGAGAAACAGCATAGAAATGACTGCCAAAGAGTAGTATTGCTCACTCACCCTTGCAAAGACTTCTCTCCTCCTCCCATTCCAAGCTCCTTGCCTTCCAAGTTGGATGAGATTCCTGGGTATTTCCAGAACTTTCTGTAAATGCTTCTATGATAACATTTACATACCATATTCTCTTTGTTGGTTTAAGTTCTTCACCCTTGTGTGCCCAGTACCTGCATCAGTATCCAACATAAGGTTGGTAGTCAATATACTTTATGATTGGATGAAAAGGAGATTGAGTAATGATACATGGGAGATCAAAACCAAAGGGCTTATAATGAGATAAAAGAATAGAGATTAAATTTCATGAATTCAAAGCTTACGAAATTTCTCATTTGGACAGAATAAAGCAGAAAGGCTATAGTACTGACTGCAAGGATATATAGGATAGTGATATAGCATCCTTCTCTAAAGTCACTATCTGCCACTCTACCTAGTACTCACTCCATTCCTGCCACAGTGGCCTTCTGGATGTCTCTAGAACTCACCAGACATCTTCCCCACCTGGGGCTTTTAGAATTCTTAATCCTGGGGCACCTGGGTGGCTCAGTCGGTTAAGCAGCTGTCTTCGGGTCAGGTCATGATCTCAGGGTCTTGGGATGGAGCCCTTTGTCATCGGGCTTCCTGCTCAGCAGGCAGTCTCCTTCTCCCTTTCCCTCTGCTTCTGCCCCTCCCCACTGCTCATTCTCTCTCTCTCTCTCAAATAAATAAAATCTTTAAAAAAATAAAAAAATAGAATTCTTATCCTTTGCATAGAATGCTTTTCTTTGTTATTGGCCTGGCTTGCACCTTCACTTCATTCAGTATTGCTCAAGCACCCCCTTATTTGAGAGTCCTTCTCTGACCACCCTATCTGAAATAGTTTCTGCTGATCACCCTGTTCTTTTGCCATGTTTTTTGTTTTTCCCTGATTTTTCTGTTTATTGTCTGTCTTTTCTCCCTAAAATGTAACTTCTATGACAGTAGACTTAGTGCCTAGCACATAGTGGGCACTCAATAAATATTTCTTAAATGAATAAATGAAAGAAAAATAAAGAAACAGGGCTAGATATGAGAGCATCTTCGTGAAAGCATGAAGTTTTGAGAGTATCTTCATGAAAAATGGTAGTTTATAAAGGTTTATCTTGCAGTGGCATACAGAGTGGATGGAATGGGAGGGCTCAAAAAAGCAGTATGGCTAATTAGGTGGCCTATATTGAAGGAAAGACAAATACTATATGGTATCACTAATATGTGGAATCTTTAAAAAGAGAGAGAAAACAAAGCAAAACTCAACAGAAACACAGAGTAGCAAGATGGTTGCCAGGGGCTGGGGGTCAGGGAAATGGGGAGATGTAAGTCAAAGGGTACAAACTTTCATTTATAAGATGAATAACTTCCGAGGCTCTAGCAGGGCCTGACCTGGCAGGGAAGCTTTGGAGCAGAGAGGGAGTGTTTGGTCTACTCAGGTAGGTGACCCCTAGTAGGTCTGATCCTCTTGGCATTTTGGAAATACTCCCTATCAACTTTTTTCCTACTAAAGAGGTTGGGGACCTTTCAACAGTCCCAGTTATCAGAAGGTGGTCCCCTCTTCTCCAATGTTTTTATGTATCATACAGCTACAGAATTGTTCCATTAAATGCCTATCCTCAATCATGAAATTTGCATGCAGAAAGCACTTAGCTCATTTGGAAGGAACTCTAGGGCTAGAGTGGGCACTTAGCAGGTTAGCCAATTGTGAGCTTAAAGAATTATGTTCAGTTGCACTAGGCAGATTTGAGTGCACTTCTGGAAAATAATTTAAGTCTTCCTTCTCAGACCAAGATGTACAGTCCTCAAACATTGTGCCTAGCAATCAGTCTTAGATCTGAGGTTCCCTGGATGATAATAAGCTAAAGAACCTAATGGGTAGTTAGAGGATGTGGAAGGAGGTGCTGGAAAGGCTTTCTTTTTATTTTAGGTACCTTAAGCTAGCTCAACTCACAACCCCTTTGACCACTGAGCCTAAAGAGAGATTTTGAGTCTTTTATACAGTAATTCCAGTTTGGCCTTATAAAATACTTTGTTTTAAGCCTGCTCGAAAGCAGTGCAGTGCAAGTAGATTATTCATTTACTATCTGTACCTCACTGAATTTTCTTTTTAAAAGAGTCCTGGTTTGGCGTTCTGTGGGGTGTTTCTTTTTTCATAAATAAAAGGCACAAGGAAAGAAATGTGACTACCTGACAATGTGAAAAGCACCCCAAGTGAATTCTGCCGATGAGCTAGAAATGACAGGTGAACACTGTGTCTTAAAGTCACCCCAGGGGATTCTCTCTCTGATATGAAGGAAACAGCAGGGTCCATCCTTTCTGATTTAGTCTTTGACAGGCTGCTTTTCTGACAGTGGCTGCAATGTACTAAGTGCTGGATTGGGAAAAGGATAACGGCTGAAGGGCGCCAATTGCCAATTGCAAGGGAAAGAAGGGGGTCTGAGGAGCTACTGAGATGAAATATGCAAGAGGTTGAAGTTGGGAGAACCTCTCAAAAAGCAGACTTGTATTTAACTTTGCAAATCTCAGAACCTTTACTTTGATGGTACTGTTTTTGGAATGAATGAAGAGATCGAATTATAATGCATGTCTTCGTAGATGTAGTTTTAGTTAAAGACTAACACTCTCATAGATATGAACTTAGGAGATTTAACAATGGGAGCTAATACACCTTTAGTAGGTTGGCAAACAAAAGCAATTATTTACCATGTGACTTGTGTGTGTGTGTGTGTGTGTGTGTGTGAACTATTTAATTCTGTCTATGGAAAAATAAGAAGATAAGAATTCTTCTCCAAATGCTCAGGCAATATCGTAGCTCATACCAAGAAAATGTAGGAATGGAATTCTCCACAGTTGTCGGAAACATATACATGGACTACTTACTTCACCCACAGACATTTTCAGGACAGAAATACAGGGTTGCAACGAATGATAGCTATAACCCTAATTTGTATCTAATATCTTTTTAAGGGCAGTCTAGAGATATCAAATGAATAGATTTGCCCCCTTGAGTGTCTTAGGTCAATACTTTGAGACACAGCTCTGGTTCCATTTCTTTTCTATAGATTTAAGGCATTTTTTCCCCCTCCAAACTACTTACCTTGATACCTTGAATGAATTTATTTACCCTAGGGTGCACAGTTTATTCTTCGAAAACAGTGTGCTTAGGTTTCTTCAACATAGCTATTAGCTAACTAACTATTTTACTGGATATATCATTTTTGGTTTTGTTTTTTCTTTACCCCATAGTTTTCCTTCAAATAGGAATCAGTGAACTAGATGATATATTTAAGTGCACAGCCAGCAGATGGTCAGGCTGAGATGAGAACATATGGTTGAATATATTGTATGGTTCAATCTTCCATTGGCACAGAAGGCATATCCATCTTAATATTCCCCTTTAGCACCTGGGTAAGGAGGGTAAAAGATTTCTCTTGAGTCTAGGAAATTTCTATGGCCATCACTGAAAGAATTTTACTATTTCACATCCAAAAAAAGATTTGAGTTGGGCATTTTAAAAAACCAACCACAAAGAAAGTGTAGCATAAAGACTTTTTTCCTTCTTTTAAAAATCAACTTGGGGCACCGGGGTGGCTCAGTCGGTTAAGTGTCTGCCTTTGGCTCAGGTCATAATCCCAGGGTTCTTGGATTGAGCCCCACATCAGACTCCCTGCTTCGCGGGAAGCCTGCTTCTCCCTCTCCCACTTGCCCTGCTTGTGTTCCCTCTCTCACTGTGTCTCTCTCTGTCAAATAAATAAAATCTTTCAAAAAATAATAAATAAATAAATAAAATAAAAATCAACTTATTGAGGTGTACTTTTCATATAATAAAATTCACTAGTTTTAGATATTTCAATTTCAATGAATTTTGACAAGTGCATAGCCATATAACCACCACTAAAGTCAAAATATGAAACAGTTCTATTATCCCAAGTTCTCTTATTCCCCTTTCCAGTCAATTCCCTCTCATTACTTTAGCCCCTATCAACCAGTGAAGTGCTTTCTCTCACTATGGTTTTGCCTTTTCTAGAATTTTATATAAATAGATATCATACCATATTCAGTCTTTCAACTCTGGCTTCTTTTACAAAACAAAATGTTTTTGAGATCCATCCATGTTGTTGTTTGTCTTTTTTTACTGCTGGGTACTTTCCATTGTATAGATATACAGCAGTTTGTTTATATATGCAGCAGCTGATGGATATTTGGGTTATTCCCAATTTGGGGCTATAATGAATAAAGCTGCTTGGAACATTCATGTACAAGTATTTGTGATGATAGATAGAGAAATAGGTTTTTTTTTTTTTTCCAATTCCCTTGAATAAATACAGAAGAGTGGACTTGCTGGGTTATATCAATTTTCTTTTTTTCTTTTTGGTCTTAAAGATTTTTAAAAATTGAGGTGAAATTCACATAACACAGAATTAACCATTTTAAAGTAAGCAAGTCAGAAGCATTTAGCACATTTACAATACCATGCAACCACCAGCTCCAGCCAGTTCCAAAATATTTTCATCATTCCATATGATTCATGAGTCACTTCCAATTAACTCAACAACCCCTAGCAGCCACCTACCTGCTTTCTATCTCTATGGACTTACCTAATCTGGCTATTTCATATAAATGAAATCATTAAAATATGTGACCTTTTGTGTCTGGCTTCTTTCAGTAAGAATGATTTTGAGGTTCATCTCTATTATGGATGTATCAGCATTTTACTCCTTTCTGTGGTTGAATAATATTCCATTATTTGTTTATCCATTTATCTGTTAATGGACATTTGGTTTCATTCCGCTCTGGGGATACTGTGAATCATACTGTAATAAATGTTCATGTACAAGTATTTGTTTGAGTACCTGTTTTCAGTTCTTTTGGTTATATACCTAAAAGAAGAAATGCTAAGTCATATGGCAATTCTGTTTAACTTTTTTAAGACCCACCACATTTTTCCATACTTTATATTCCAACTTTATGTCCCCATAAACAATGTAATAAGGTTTCAATTTCTCCGTATTCTTGCCAACATTGTTGTTTTCTTTTTCTTTTTTTTTTTTTAATTTTTACTTTTCTAGTAGGTGTGAAGTAGTGTCTCAATGTGGTTTCAATTTGCATTCTGTCAATGTTTGCTTCATGTATTTTCTATTGTTTGGTGTACATGATCATAATTTTTATATCTTCTTTATGTTTTGACCTTTTTATCAATATATGACTTTCTAAGTATCCTGTAACGATTTTGACTTGAAGTCGGTTTTGTCTGGTAATAATATAGACACTCCAGCTTTCTTTTGGTTATTACTATGGAATATCTTTTCCATTCTTTCACATTCAACCTATATTTTGTCTTTGGATCTAAATTGAGTCTCTTATAGACTGCATGTGTTTGGATCGTGTTTTTGTATCCATTCTACCAGCCTCTACTTTTTAGTTGGTGAATTTAATGCATTTACATTTAAGATGAATACTGTTAAGAAGACTCTTTCGGGTGCCTGGGTGGCTCAGTCAATTAAGCTTCTGCCTTCGGCTCAGGTCATGATCCTGGAGTCTGGGGACCAAGCCCTGCATCGGGTTTCCTGCTCAGCAGAGAGCCTGATTCTCCCTCTGCCCCTCACCCTGCTCTCATGCTCACTCTCTCTTGCTCTCTCTCTCTCTCAAATACATAAGTAAAAAATCTTAAAAAAAAAAAGAAGGCTTTCTTTCACCATCTTACTATTTGTTTTTATATGTCATATCTTTTTTTGTTGTTGTTCTTTAATTCCTCTAACACTGTCTTTTTTTGTGCTTGGTTAATTTTTTCTAGTCTGTCATTTTGATTCCCTTCTCACTTCCTTTTATGTGTATTTGTTAGTTATTTTTTAAGTGGTTACCATGGGAATTTAAACTAATATCCTAAATTTAAATAATCTAGTTTTGAATTGATAACAACTTTGCTTCAATAGCATATGAAAACTCTGCTCCTTCAGGGAAATCCAAATCAAATCTCAATGAAATACCACCTCACACTAGTCACAATGGCTAAAATTAACAAGTCAGAAAACGACAGATGTTGGCGGGGAAAGGGGAACCCTCCTATACTGTTGGTGGGAATGCAAGCTGGTGCAGCCACTCTGGCAAACAGTATGGAGGTTCCTCAAAAAATTGAAAACAGAGCTACCCTATGACCCAGCAATTGCACTACTCGGTATTTACCTCAAAGATACAAATGTAGGGATCTGAAGGGATACATGCACTCCGATGTTTATAGCAGCAATGTCCACAATAATCGAACTATGGAAAGAGCCCAGATGTCCATCTACAGATGAATGGATAAAGAAGAAGTGGTATATATATACAATGGAATATTATGCAGCTATCAAAAGGAATGAAATCTTGCCATTTGCAACGATGTGGATGGAACTGGAGGGTATTATGCTGAGCTAAGTAAGTCAATCAGAGAAAGACATGTATCATATGATCTCACTGATATGAGGAATTCTTTTTTTTTTTTAAAGATTTTATTTATTTATTTGACAGAGAGAGAGACAGCGAGAGAAGGAACACAAGCAGTGAGAGTGGGAAAGAGAGAAGCAGGCTTCCTGCCAAGCAGGAAGCCCAATGTGGGGCTTGATCCCAGGACCCTGAGATCATGACTTGAGCCGAAGGCAGTCGCTTAACCAACTGAGCCACCCAGGCGCCCCTGATATGAGGAATTCTTAATCTCAGGAAACAAACTGAGGGTTGCTGGAGTGGTGGGGGTTGGGAGGGATGGGGTGGCTAGGTGATAGACATTGGGGAGGGTATGTGCTATGGTGAGTGCTGTGAATGGTGTAAGACTGTTGAATCACAGACCTGTACCTCTGAAACAAATAATACATTATATTTAAAAAAAAAAAAAAAGAAGATAGCAGGAAGGGAAAAATGAAGGGAGGGGAATCGGAGGGGGGAGACAAACCATGAGACTATGGACTCAGAAATGGGGGTTCTAGAGGGGATGGGGTGGGGGGATGGGTTAGCCTGGTGATGGGTATTAAAGAGGGCATGTACTGAATGGGTGTTACATGCAAACAATGAATCATGGAACACTACATCAAAAACTAATGATGTAATGTAAAAAAAAAAAAAAAAAACCTCTGCTCCTTTGCACTTTCATTTCCCCATCCTTTGTATTGTTGTTGTCACAAATTGCATCTCTGTACCTGTGTGCCCATTAACATTGATTTATAATTATTGTTTTATGTATTTGTCTTTTTAAATTATATAGGAAACAAAAAGAATTCCAAAGCAAAAATACTACTAGCTTTTATGTTTACCGATGAACTTACCTTTACCCGAGCTCTTTATTTCTTCATATAGCTTCAAGTTACTGTTTAATATTCTTATATTTCAAATTGAAGACCCCCATTAGCATTTCTTGTAGGACAGGTAGATAGGAACAAACACCCTCAGTTTCATATACTCAATAAGAAACAAATGTTTATTATTGCAAAGCACTAAGCTTTAGGAATATTTGTTAAGGGGTGGAAGCAATCTAAGGGTCCATCAATAGATGAATGGATAAGAAAGATGTGGTGTGTACACACACACACACACACACACACAGGGGAATACTACACAGCTGTAAAAGAAGGGTGAGATTGTGCCATTTGAGACAACGTGGATGGTCCTACAGGGTATTATGCTAAGTGAAATAATTCAGACAGAGAAGACAAATACTGTCTGATTTCAGTCATAGATGGAATCTATAAAAACAACAAATGAATAAAGGGGTTTCGAGGGGCAGGTGTTTGGGCAAAATGGGTGAAGAGACAGGGCATTATAGGCTTCCAGTTATGGAGTGAGTAAGTCAGGGGAATAAAAGGCACAACATAAAGAATACAGTCAGTGATATTGTTTTGTGTTTTTTTTTAAAGATTTTATTTATTTTTTTGACAGGGAGAGACACAGCGAGAGAGGGAACACAAGCAAGGGGAGTGGGTGAGGGAGAGGGAGAAGCAGGCTTCCCACTGAGCAGGGAGCCTGACAAAGGGCTTGATCCCAGGACCCTGGGATCATGACCTAAGCCAAAGGCAGATGCTTAACCGACTGAGCCACCCAGGCACCCCATACTGTAATATTGTAATAGTGATGTAATGGGACAGGTGGTATCTACACTTGTGGTGAACATGGCATAATGTATGAACTTGTCAAATCACTAAGTTGTACACCTGAAACTAATGTAACATTGTGTGTCAGCTATACTAAAAAGACAAACAAAAACACCTTATGTAGGGGAGGGGGTGGGGCGATGGGTTAGCCCGGTGATGGGTATTAAAGAGGGCACGTTCTGCAGGGAGCACTGGATGTTATACACAAACAATGAATCATGGAACACTATATCAAAAACTAACGATGTGATGTACGGTGATTAACATAACATAATTAAAAAAAAAAGTAAAACAAAACAACAACAAAAAAAACACCTTATGCGAAAATTGGTAGTAAGAATGAAATACAGCAATGACATCAACCTAAAATATGAAGCATTGGCTTTGGAATGAGGAAACCGTTTTAAGTGGCCTGGGAATGGCCCATGTTGTTTGGAGGTAAAACATTTGGTAAATCTTCCTTCTAATTAATTTGTGGCATTAGGCATGGGGGTTTTGAGACAGATTGTTGATAAGATGAGCTGATTGTTACTAGTTTTATTTGAATGGTTCCAAAAGATAAAGGAGCTCAGGAAAAAAATAATTGAAAAGGAATATAGAATGCTCAGAAAATCTAGAATTTTTCAGGTTGAGAAATGAAACTCTTTCAAGTCTCCACCAGTTGAAGATAAGATTAAAAATATTTTGAGTTTAAAAGGCCTTCTAAGCCCTGCATGGGGCTCCCTGCTCAGTAGGGAGGCTGCTTCTCCCTCTCCCTCTGCTGCCCCCCACCCCCCGGCTTGTGCTCTCTCTCTCTCTCTCTCAAATGAATGAATAAAATCTTAAAAAAATAAAATAAAAAATAAAAGGCCTTCTAAGACTCACACTCATGGAAAAAACCCAATTGGGAGTTTGGTTTTAAAAATACAGCCTCAGAGCAAAGACAAAATATGGATGTGGCTATGACACCTTTGGTTAAGTTGTACAGAGATCTTACAACTTAAGATAGGGCTCAGTAGATCATTACAGTTGGGCAAGATAACCTCTATAAAGGAGACTAAGGGTATAATTTCAGTGAAGGAAGATATGGTCAAAGGAGATGAAATTAAGTCAAGATAAAGAGACATGTCCCCCCAAAAATTATGGGTGTGACTTTTGGCATATAGAACTGACTGACCAAACTCATAGATTAAAAAAAAAGAGAGAGGGGCGCCTGGGTGGCTCAGATGGTTAAGCGTCTGCCTTCGGCTCAGGTCATGATCTCAGGGTCCTGGGATCGAGTCCCGCATCGGGCTCCCTGCTCCTTGGGAGCCTGCTTCTCCCTCTGCCTTTCTCTCTCACTCTGTCTCTCATGAATAATAATAAAAAAAAAAAAAGAGAGAGAGAAGGTGTTCAGAGAGCTGTTATTGACAAAAGTATATCACCCTCAGTTTAAGAATGAGCAGTGAAAGAGAACATAGGGATTCCAACTTTATACAGGTAAGAAACAAGCTAAGAAAGAAAGGCATATTCTCTGATGGTCTTTTCAAATGTGGCCAAAGTTAACAAAAGAACAGATATTACAGAGGGTGGATCCAAGAACCATGGAGAACAATGGACTAGGAAGTTATTCATAGGAATTGGATCTGGGGCCTAATTAGGACATATTTACTACCATCTGTGGGATTTTGGTAACTCCTAAATGCCTCCAATTCTTTTCTTTTCCAAATAGGGATGTTGACTGTGATTATCCTGCCTCTTTTCATCAGTGTATATGTGTGTATATATGTAGAGCAGATGGCTTGACATTTTAATTCATAAGTTTCTGGATCATGATTTGCCACATTTTGGCCTGATACAGATATTGTCATGAGATCCTGGTTGTTGACCCTGATTGAATATGACTCTTGGGGCATCCATGATTTACATTTGGGAGGGAAAATTGTGATAATAGGGAAGACTTTTATATTGCAGGGGTCAACAAATGCTGGCTAGAACATAGAACATTTTGTGATGCTTTTTACTATCTGACCCTTTAAAAAAACATTTGCAAACCTCTAGTACATTGTGCTATTTGTCAAAACTTCTCCTGTACTACCCCTTCCCTGCAACTAATGCCATATGAGCAGATTTTCTTCCTTGTGTCATTGACTTTGGATTTGACCATGTGTCTTGCTTTGGTCAATTGAATGTGGTGGTGTGGGAGAGGAAGAGCATGTACCAGTTCTAGGATGAAGCATTAAGAGACATTGCCCATTTCTGTTCACACCTCTTATGTTTTGACCATCCACCATGACAAAACATGCACTGGGTAACTGCTGGGCCCAAAATGAGAAAAATACATGGAGTGTATCTCAAACCAAACCACAACCTAGACCAAGCTCAAATGATCCCAGGTAAGCTTAGCAGAGACCCAACCTACCTAGAAATCTCCACAAGAAACAATGTTTGTTTTTGTAAACTACGATGTGGTATAATAAAAATAACATTTGGTCTTTGTCCCCAGTTCCTGGCATAGAGCTTCCAAACATTTGGAATTTTCTGTCTTACATGTTAAGATGATCCATGGTGGTAGGGGCTAGATAGCTTTAGAATGGGCACTGATCAACAGAAAAAACAATCATGAAATTAGAGGGTTAGAACTTTTGGCTCCCCTCCCCGCAACCTCCAGGAAGGGGAGAGAGGCTGGAAATTGAATTTAATCACCAATGGCCAGTGATTTAATCAATCATGCCTACGTGGTGAAACCTCTCTAGAAACTCTTCAATGATAAGATTTTGAGAGTTTCCAGGTTGGTGAACACATTGGTGTGCCAGGAGGGCAGAACACCCAGAAAGGGCATGGAAGCTTTGTTCTCCCTCCCTTCCCCCATATCTTGCCCAATGCATCTCTTTTGGCTATTCCTGAATTATATCCTTTATAGTAAACTGGAAATCATAAATAAAGCACTTTCCTAATTTCTGTGAGCCACTGTAGCAAATTACTAAACCTAAGGAGGGGAGTTGTAAGAACCCCTGAATTTGTAGTCTTCTGATCAAAAGTTGGGATAGGTTGGGCACCCCATTTGTTGCTGACATCTGAAGTGAGGGTAATTTTGTAGAGTTCTTGACCGGTGAAGTCTGGGCTACCTCCAGAAGTTAGTGTCTAAAGTGAATTCAATTGTTAGACCTCCAGTTGATATTAGAAAATTGATGTGGAAAAACAGCATATAGTTGGTGATAGTAAACAGAGTACACACACTGAATTTTGGGAATGTTTGTTACATGTTACTATTGCAACATAAACCTAACAAATATAAAAGTTATCTTCCACATGGAATTTTTTTTAAAAGCTACATATTGAAATGAAACATTTGGCTGGCTGATCATAAACTTAGGCATAAATTCCTAGTGTTTTTAATGTGACCTCAATGCACATAGATTTATGTAAAGGTAGCTGGCTGCTTAGTAAAACAAGTGAACAAAAAAACAAAACTCAAAATTTCAGGAGCTCTGAGGTTTTATTTCATTAATACAACCAAGATTTAGTGATGTAAGTGTTGTATAGGGAAAATGAAATAATACTTAAAACTATTCTTGTTATTTAGATTTTAGGATGACTAAACTTAGGAGAGTCTTTTTAAAGACTTTTGTTTTTTAAGGAGAACAAAGGGGGACCCGAGAGCACTGGATATTAGACCAGAAGAAGCTTGCTAAATAGGGAAAAAACTATAGAGAAAAGACAAACTTTATTTCTAATTTCTACCTAGGGCATTAGACATAAGCCATGGTGTTTTATATGGAACTCCACTATGTTTAGTAGAGGATCTCTCTTGTTTTCTTTACCTTTTATGTTCTTTAAATTGTTTTCCTCCTCATTTTTTCTAAGATAGTATAAGTTTTCATTGAATCTTAGGGACATTTTTATAGGTAACTACTAGTGTCCAAAACAAGATATAGTAGATGTCTGGCCTAACTGGAGAAGATTCTAACTGCAAGTGACCTATGAATATTCAATCTCAGGTATACTTTTCTGTGGCATGGCCGTTTTTATCTCTATGGCAAGGGGTTCTAGAGAATTATCTATACACAAGAAGCTCCTTTAAGGTCAATATTCTCAGCAGAAGCTGAAAATTCTATACAATTTCCAAAAATCCATTGGAGAAAACAGGAATGATGGAGTCAAATTTAGTTTATCCAGGAACTTCAAGATAACAGTTTGTTCAATATAGAATAGAATTTGATATAAATTTGGTGTACATGGACTCTACTTAACACATTATAATTAATGAAAAACCAAAGTGGCCTTTGAAGAAAATGGTTTTTACCAAATGATTGTGATATGTCCTAATAGCATCACGGGGCCAAAGGAGAAGAATGGAACAAACATTTGTTGAATATCTGGGCCAGATATTATGTCTTTGGAGTGAAGTTTTTGAATATTTCATTTGTTCTTTATGATGTAACATCATGTCCGATATGCAAATATACTGAAATATAAAGATTTGTGACAAGTTACAAGTGACTCTTGGTTTTGGAAACAAATCCTACCTATTTACTACCTGAGTAGATGTACTAAAAGGTCTGAATGAAGATGATTCACATCTAACCATACTTCCATAGTTTACACTTTGAATGTATTGTGTATCCAAAAGATACTTAAGGATGAATTCATGAATAATTTTTTTATTCTTCAAATTCTGTAGAAACTTCTTTGCTCCATTAATTAGGTCTTAGTCTTTTGTTTTAATGGCCTGCCAATGGTTTTCTTAATCTTTATTCTACTCTTTGAAATGGTTCTCTTAATCTCATATAAGCTTCTTTGGCTTGTGTCAACCCATTTGGGCTCCTTTGGAGAATAAATTCCATTCCCCAGTGCAGGGGCTGCTCAATCTCAAAAGAGTTAGGCCCCAATTTGGACACGTGGATCCTTCCTGAGAAGTACTGCTAAGTGGCATCTGCTATGGACATCCTACCTGATAGCCACTCTTCTGAGATCCAGGAATTCATTATTCTCAAGAAGTCTCAAACCAAAACCAAAATTGAAATCAGTTAGGTTTATTTTCTTCTTCAGAAATCTAGAGATTTCTGCAGACCAAATCTAATACATGCTTCTTCTTGTTTCCTTGACACAATCGGATTTGGTTGGCTTACTCAGCTATAGTCTTAGAGTCTTGTTTCTAAAGCCCCCTCTACGCTCTATGCAGGGAGCAGGCAGTCAGCCCTCTCTCTATTCCTCTGAATGGAGGGAGAGTATTTACTCTTGTTTCCAGAAACACATTTGTATCTCAAAGACCCTAAGGTGAAGGCCAAAGAGAGCCTCTTCTAGAAGCCTTCTGAATCTCAGTGGCTCTGCTGCATATACCCACTTGTGTGCAAAAAGGGAGCCCTGGGATCTTTTTCTTTTGTCTATCTCAACAGCAGTTTTCTCCACCCACTATAGATACAGCCAAGATATCAGAAAGGAGGCAAAACCTAGCTAGTTTTGCCAATTTTAAGCAGGTAAAAGGTGACTTTTTACCTTAAAAAAAAGTTTTAATTTAATAGTTTAAAACTGGCATGCAGTCCCCATGGCTGGAGGCTACTTTATTCCTCTGACATAGATGACTGAGAAGCCTTGGAACATAAATATATGCAATAAGCCAATAATTCTGCCTGCCTTTCTGCTGCTCCTACAGGGTATCTCAGAGCTGGCAAACAGAAGGGTAATGGGAATTAGAAGGAGGGGGAAAACAGCAATAAAAATATAAATCAAAGAAAGAAGGAAATCCATTTGCTCCTTGGCAGCAGAGACAGTGCTCGGTTAATCCATGCTGAGTGCAATCCAATACTCCTTTATATAATCCTGTGCCGGTGGAAGAAAATTAAAGTTTAATGCAATAACGGCTGACACAAATCATTTTGTTGCCCAGAAGCAGATTAAAGAATAGTTAAAATCATACAAATCTAATTTCTTTTTTTGTTGTTGCTTTATTCTGTAACATCTTGATGCTTTAATCCCAAGCATCAGTTTTTGATTATTAAACATATATTGCCAACATAAGAGAGATTGTGGGAAAAACAGTGACAGCCAGGAAATGATTTGTGCTCAAATGGTACATGTTAAAGCTCTTTCAAAATCCATAAATTTTTCATAGGTTCATAGAGGTCTGTGCCTTTAATCAATCTGTGTCAAGGGAATTTTAAAATAAGCATAAAAGTAATGGAATGCTATCAATCATAATTGGGGCTGGAAAGAACCATCACAGTCCATCAGCTATCACTCTTGTGTTGTGCATGTGTGTGTGTGTGGTGTGCACATATGTGTGTCAGAATGGTGTATTACCATTCTCTATTTTTGATTACTGCCATCAATGGGACAATTTGAGGACCTTGTATAAAGGCAGACATGAATTAAAAAAAAGAAATTTCACTGTGGCTATAACTTCTACCTTCCCCTGCTCCCTTTACAGGAATTACTATCTCTGCAGAGACAGTGACTTGCTTCATCTGTGAAATAGACTTCTTCATTAGAACAGAAGCATTTTTAGAAATAAAGTCCCCCCAACTTTTAACCTATATAAATGTCCCTTGCTGCATACAAATGCTGCAGGGGCTTTAGAATTTCCTCACCCTATCCAAATACCCAGGACCAACACAGTGAAAGGAAAATTCACACAGTTTCTTCATAACAAAATTTGATGAGGCAGAGACGTTTTTGCAAAAACTCTTGCTGGAATTAAGTCAAACCTTTGCTTTAATGCCATGGATTTCAAGTAACACTCTCTAGGGGTTTTCCATAAAAGGTTCTGAAATCATCTCTGTCCCATTTCATGGGAACTTTGTGGTTAATGGGTATTATCCATTTTTAGTCATAGTGTCAGCAAGAGATTTCCAAGGAAAGAGCATTCTGGATGCAGGCTTCACTTGTATTATCAGGAGGATTCAGTTCTCTCCTTGAGCTAAATCTTAGTATATATGTGTATATGTGTATATGTATTTTAACTTTTATGATGGAAAGTTTCAAACATAAAAGCAGAAAGTATAGTATCACTCAACTTGAGTAATTATCCATTAATCTCCAATTTTGTGTCATCTATACTTTTACCCATTCTTCACCACCCCATTTGGAGCAAATCTCTGATATCACATCATTTAATACATAAATATTTCAGCATGTATCTCTAAAAATAAGGATTCTTTTTCAAAATAGAGCCAAAAAGCATAATGCCAACTTAAAAATTATCAATACTTTCTCTAAATGTCATTAAATATCCAGTCACTGTTCAGATTTCCATGATTATCTCATAAATGTCAATTTAAGTTTACTGGCTCACATAAGGATTGAAACAATTTTCCAATTAAAATTGGTTAATATGCCTCTTAAATACTTTTTATCAAGCTTCCCCTTCTTTATATCTTCATCTCTCTCTCTTCCTTTTGCTGCACAGAATTTTTCACAAATTCTCACCATCTGAGTTTTACTGACTGAATCCCCTTGATGTCATTTATTCTCCTTGGTCTTTCTCATAACTTGGTAGTTAGGTCTAGAAGCTTAGTCTGTTCCAGAATAATCTTCCTGGTTCAGTACTCTTACTCATTCAAATGTTGACAGGGCTTGATAGGAGGTACTTTTGGGCCAGTCTAAGGTTGGTTTCAGACACAATCATTTAGTGGCCATGCCAAAAATAACCACAAACATTGGAGGCTTCGTATACAAGGGTTTTTTTTTTTTTTTTTTTTTTTTTTCAGAAGAGCCCATGTGTTACTAGGTTTCAGTACTCAGTGGTTACCCCATATTATTTCCTTTATCACTCCACTAGCCTAAGAGGACTGTAAGCACATTGTTCAGTGAATTTATAGACACTTAGAATTTTGGATCTGGATATGATCATAGAATTTTTAACCCACATTACTAAACATGTATTTTTTGGAAGGACACTGAGGCCAAGAGAGAATATGCAACTTCTTCAAGATTGTATGACTTTAAAAATTTAATTTTTAAAAATTTAAAAACAGTTTTATGTTTTTACCACCCATCTGTGGATGACTTGAGTTTAGAGCTTTGAGAGCAGGCCATTTCTGGTGGTAATGCTGGTGATTTGTGTTCAGACAGTTCACAAACACAAATGAAATGTGACTTTGACAAGTATAAAAAAAGAACTTCAATTGATTAAATGCCTATTGTGTGCCATGCATTATACTAGATTCTTTACACACTTCATTTAAATTAACACATTTAATGACAGTAAGAAGTGTGTTGTTGTTGTTATACTTTATGTGTGAAGAATTAAGCCTTACAAAGTTTAGACAAAGTTGCCCAAGCTTATACAGCTAATAAATGGAAATACTGGAATATAACCAGAGTTGACTGAGTCCAAATCACAAATCACATGGTATCTCTGCTATGATATGTTGCATTTATAATGGTGGGGCTTGGAGTCAGAAGATCACAGCTCTGCCTCTAATTATCTACAATAACACTCAGCAAATCACTTGTTCTTTCAACCTTAAGTTTATCATTTCTAACAATGGATAATAAAAAGAAGTTAAGTTTGTCATTAGAGTCAAAGGGCTGATATATGTGAATAACATTTTATAAATGATAATGTGTTATACAAATCCATGTCATTCTAATTTACCTGTTTATCTCAAGCACACATATGACGATTTTGCCTATGTGGGCCACTAAAGGATTAGAGAAAAATGAAAATCTCTGTCTCAAAATCTTGGTTGACTTCATACATCAGTAAACCCTTATAAATCTGGTGCAGAAGACTTAAATGGTTTTGCATAGGATGTGTGGCAGACTTGGAGAAACAAGGCCCAAATTTCCATTTAAAGAATGACTTGTTGGCCAGCTCCCGGGAGTACTGTCGACAGTCAACCTCCAGCTCTCATCCCCTTCACAATTGCCTCAGTTGCCTAACATATATTGCATTATTTGTTTCAGTGTTAAGAAAAAAAAAAAAAGGAGATAGCAGGAGGGGAAGAATGAAGGGGGCGAAATTGGAGGGGTAGACGAACCATGAGAGACGATGGACTCTGAAAAACAAACTGAGGGTTCTAGAGGGGAGGGGGTGGGAGGATGGGTTAGTCTGGTGATGGGTATTAAAGGGGGCACGTTCTGCATGGAGCACTGGGTGTTATGCACAAACAATGAATCATGGAACACTACATCAAAAACTAATGATGTAATGTATGGTGATTAACATAACAATAAAAATTTTTTTTTTAAATTGCCTCAGTTGCAGAAGGCTGCATTACCCAAGAGTAAATCCTTTCTGGAGCAGTCCAAATACAGTGACTGACCGCATCAAAGATATAAGGCCCATTTAGCCCACTGCAGGACACTTTCATGAATGTACACTGTAGAACCTCCCATGGGGTTAGACAAGGTTTTGTGGGCCTGCAACATAGTTTGACTTCCCTCTTTGATCAGTTCTCCTCTCTTCTCCTTCCTTCTACAGGTATGGATCCCTAATCATACCTAATCAATACGCCATATTCCATTTCATTGTGTGTTTCCACAGAACCTAACCTGTGACAGATGTGTTTCCAGAATTATTTTCTTTTCATGTTTCATTCTAGGGAAAAAACTGTCTATTACAAACTTAGAGTCTGTTTCCCAAATGTAATTCATTCAGACTTCTAATAAAGTGCAATGTGTTTGAAAAATGGCAGATATTTTTTATTTAGTTAGGGCATTTGGGGGCTCCTTTCTTTGGATAACTTGAATAGGAATCAAAAAAGCTTTTCTACTCTGTGCTGCAATGCCTGAATATATCAACTTGATATCATCAATAACAATGCCCATGACAAAGAGAACATGTCATCATTCAGTTCTTCCTTTCTTTAGAAGAGAGAAAAGGGTCTCTGTTGGTAGATTCGATATTTCATTTGCTGTGGGTTGGATTTGACTTTAAGCATATGGTATTGTGACTAAGAACTGAACAGTGAAGGGTGATGATTTCAAAATATAGTGGAAGAAATGAAGCATAGGAAAATAATAGAATTAGAACCAGGCTAGAATATTGCCAGTGCTGTAAAATGTGCTAAAGTCAGGTAAATGGGATTGAAGAGAAAGAATGCATTGTACAAAATAAGAAAAAGAGATTGTTGTAAGAAAGTATGGTTAGAAAGTGTGTATTCTCTTTTTTCTTTCAGTCCCACAGATTAATTTTAATTTTCATAAAATGTGTTAGTTTTTTAAATACAGAAAACATGTAAGGAAGAGATAGCTTTTCATTTCACTACCCAGATAGGCCTTCTAGCAAAAAAAGAAAAAGAAAAAGAAAAAAAGAAAAATATATAAAAGTGCAATTACAAAAGGCAAAGTTCAAAAATTCAGAGTAAAGATAGCCATACTGTGAAAAGGAATAAGTTTCTGTCCCTTGAAGAAGTCACTATTAATAGTTTCTTATTAATCTTTTTAGGAAAAAAAAGTGGGCATTTATCGCCGTGTGTGTTTGGGTGCACTCATGTATTTAGCTATCTATGTGTGTGCGTGTGTGTGTATAAATATGCATATATTATTCTGTTCTGATTGTATTACTCAAACTACCGCAAAACTTAGTGGCTTAAAACAAATAATACTTTTACTGTATCTTATGATTTTGTGAATTAAGAATTTGAGCAGGGCTCAGCCAGACAATTCTTCTTCTCCTGGTGGCACTGATTGGTTCTCTAGGAAATACCCAGCTGGCACCTGGTCTGCTCTACCGTATCCTTTTACACTGCAGCTCAGGAATCTCAAGGAGCAAGACAGAAGCCAGAATTGGCATAGGGTTACTATATGTTCTTTATTGGTTAATAGTCACAGCCTAGCCCAAATTCAAGAGGAGGGTAATAAGACCTCACAGTGTCTAAGTGGCTATGTGAATTTATTTTAACTGAGTATTATGTATACTGTGTACATATTTATATATATGCAGTATGTGTATTCATAGATAATTTTATCTATATTCTACAAGAAATGCACAAAAAAAGATCAGACATTCAAAATTCTTAAAACCAACGAGTGTATGGTGTAGGATAAACTATCAGAAGTAAAATTCCTCTCTTAAATTTATAAGATATCATTGAACTATAACTTCATATTTTTTTATTTATTTTTTTTAAAGATATACTTATTTGAGGGAGAGCACACATGTGCATGAGTCGGGGGAGAGGCAAAGGGAGAGAATCTTCAAGCAGACTCCCTGCTTGAGTGTGGAGCCCAATGCAGGGTTCCATCCCACAACCTATGAGAACATGACCTGACCCGAAACCAAGAGTTGGGTGCTTAACCCAACAGAAATCAATGAAATAGAAACCAAAAGAATAGTAGAACAGATCAACAAAACTAGGAGCTCATTCTTTGAAAGAATTAATTAGACTGATAAATTGCTGGCCAGACTTATCAAAAAAGAAAGAGAAAGGACCCAAATAAAATCGTGAATGAAAGAGGAGAGATCACAACCAATGCCAAAGAAATACAAGCAATTTTAAGAACATATTATGAGCAACTATATGCCAACAAATTAGGCAATCTGGAAGAAATGGATGCATTCCTAGAGACGTATATACTACCAGAATGAAACAGGAAGAACTAGAAAACCTGAACAGACCTATAACCACTAAGGAAATTGAAGCAGTCATCAAAAATCTCCCAACAAACAAGAGCCCAGGGCCGGATGGCTTCCCAGGAGAATTCTACCAAACACTTAAAGAAGAATTAATACCTATTCTTCTGAAGCTGTTTCAAAAAATAGAAGTGGAAGGAAAACTTCCAAACTCTTTCTATGAGGCCAGCATTACCTTGACCCCAAAACCAGACAAAGACCCCACCAAAAAGGAGAATTACAGAACAATATTCCTGAGCAAGAAGGATGCCAAAATTCTCACCAAAATACTAGCCAACAGGATCCAACAGTACATTAAAAGGATTATTCACCATGACCAAGTGGGATTTATTCCTGGGCTGCAAGGTTGGTTCAACATCCACAAATCAATCAATGTGATACACTATATAAATAAAAGAAAAGACAAGAGCCATATGATCCTCTCAATAGATGCAGAAAAAGCATTTGACAAAGTACAGCATCCTTTCTTGATTAAAACTCTTCACTTTGTAGGGATAGAGGGAACATACCTCAATATCATAAAGCCATATATGAAAAGCCCACAGCGAATACCATTCTCAATGGGGAAAAACTGAGAGCTTTTCCCCTAAGGTCAGGAACACAACAGGGACATCCATTATCACCACGTCTATTCAACATAGTACTAGAAGTCCTAGCCTCAGCAATCAGACAACAAACCTAAATAAAAGGCATCTGAATCTGCAAAGAAGAAGTCAAACTCTCACTCTTTGCAGATGACATGATACTTTATGTGGAAAACCCAGAAGACTCCACCCCAAAATTGCTAGACCTCATACAGGAATTCAGCAAAGTGGCAGGATATAAAATCAATGCACAGAAATCAGTTGCATTTCTAAACACCAGCAACAAGACAGAAGAAAGAGAAATTAAGGAGTCGATCCCATTTACAATTGCACCCAAAACCATAAGATACCTAGGAATAAACCTAACCAAAGAGGCAAAAGATCTGTACTCAGAAAACTATAGAATACTAATGGAAGAAATTGAGGAAGTCACAAAGAAATGGAAAAACATTCCATGCTCAAGGTTTGGAAGACCAAATATTGTTAAAATGTCTATGTTACCTAGAGCAATCTATACATTCAATGCAATCCCTATCAAAACACCATCAACTTTTTTCACAGAGCTGGAACAAATAATCCTAAAATTTGTATGGAGCCGGAAAAGACCCTGAATAGCTAAAGGAATGTTGAAAAAGAAAACCAAAACTGGCGGCATCACAATTCTGGACTTTAAGCTCTATTACAATAAGCTGTCATCATCAGGACAGTATGGTACTGGCACAAAAACAGACACATAGATCAATGGAACAGAATAAAGAACCCAGAAATGTACCCTCAACACTATGGTCAACTCATCTTTGATTAAGCAGGAAAGAATGTCCAATAGAAAAAAGACAGTCTCTTCAACAAATGGTGTTGAGAAAATTGGACAGCCACATGCAGAAAAATGAAACTGGGCCATTTCCTTACACCATACATAAAAATAGACTCAAAGTGGATGAAAGACCTCAATGTGAGACAGGAATCCATCAAAATCCTAGAGGAGAACACAGGCAGCAACCTCTGTAACCTCAGCCACAGCAACTTCTTGCTAGAAATGTGGCTAAAGGCAGGGAAGCAAGGGCAAAAATGAACTATTGGGACTTCATCAAGATAAAAAGCTTGTGCACAAAAAAGGAAACAGTCAACAAAACCAAAAGACAATGGACAGAATGGGAAAAGATATTTGCAAATGACATGTCAGATAAAGGGCTAGTATCCAAAACCTATAAAGAACTTATCAAACTCAACACCCAAAGAACAAATAATCCAATCAAGAAATGGGCAGAAGATATGAACAGACATTTCTCCAAAGACATACAAATGGCCAATAGACACATGAAAAAAATGCTCCACATCACTTGTCATCAGGGAAAGACAAATCAAAACCACAATGAAATACCATCTCACACCAGTCAGAATGGCTAAATGAACAAGTCGGGAAACAACAGATGTTGGCAAGGATGCGGAAAAAGGGGAACCTCATACACTGTGGGTGGGAATGCAAGCTGGTACAGTCACTCTGCAAAACAGTATGGAGCATCCTCAAAAAGTTAAAAATAGAACTACCCTTTGACCCAGCAATTGCACTACGGGGTATTACCCCAAACATACAAATGTAGTGATCTGAAGGGGCACCTGCATCCCAATGTTTATAGGAGCAATTTCCATAATAGCCAAACTATGGAAAGAGCGCAGATATCCATCGACAGATGAATGGATAAAGAAGATGTGGTGTATATACACAATGGAATACTACTCAGCCATCAAAAAAATGAAATCTTGCAATTTGCAATGATGTGGATGGAACTAGAGGGTATTATGCTAAGTGAAATAAGTCAATCAGAGAAAGACAATTATCATATGGTATCACTCATATGTGGAATTTAAGCATCAAAACAGAGGATCATAGGGGAAGAGAGGAAAAAATAAAACAAGATGAAATCAGAGAGTGAGACAAACCATAAACCATAAACCATGAGACAAACCATAACAAACTCTTAATCATAGGAAACAAACAGGTGGCTGGAGGGGAGGGGGAAGTCAGAGGATGGGGTAACTGGGTGATGGACATTAAGGAGGGCATGGGGATATAATGAACACTGGGTATTATATAAGACTGATGAATCACTGAACTCTACATCTGAAACCAATAATGCATTATATGTTAATTAATTGAATTTAAATAAAAAAATTAAAAAGAAATCTACTTTGAAGGATTGTAATATTAAATGGGATAATATACATAAAAGCATTTTTTACAAAATTGAAATACAACAAGCTACTTAATTTTTCTAAATTAAATTAAAGCTGGATCAGAGCCCCCATGTTGAAGGAAGGTATCCAATATTAGTCATCATCGGCAACAGGGATGGGGGGTGGGGGGGAGAGGCTTTTGCTCTCAGGCAAATATAC
>NW_023270466.1:473739-501056 GCF_011800145.1 Mirounga leonina
GAAATGGAAGCATCAGGTAGCACAGGAACAGAAGAAGCAATCCCAACACACACAGGAAGGTGAAGTTGGGGTCAATCTCCAACCATGTTGAGCTGAAGCTCAGACATGGTTCAGTATAGGTATTCAGAAATGAGAGAACATTCCAGTTTTTGAACTCCATTTTCTGAATCGCAAGGCTGCCTGTAGGCGACTGAGCTCTTAAGTGTGCAGACGCTGAATATATATCCTCCCCAAGCTTACATCACAGAACACGTAAGAGTCACAAAGGGTTTCGGGGGGTGGGGGGGGATTGAAGAGGGTGTGTTCACAATCCTTCCCCCACCCACTAGCCCAGAAGACCCCTCCACCCCTCCTAGGTCCTTCAGGTCTCTCTGCCCTACCCTGCCATCCTATTTTCCTACACCCTTTCATCATATCATATATGCTACCTTAATGAAATTTTCTAATTATTCCATGTATAGCCCATATATTACCTGGGTCCCCCTCTACTGTTTGGATACCTTGAGTTCAGTCTTACCATTTCCACTGCCTGGAAAGTCTGCAAAACTACCTGGAATTTTTACTTGTACCCTGACATTTATACTCAGGATCACATATGTCCTCAAATCCATCTTTCCTATAGAATGTGTTTGCCTTACATGAGCCCTTAAAGACCTTAAAGTTCTTTCTTGTTTATTTAGTTTTGTACATGTTGCATAGCACATTTTAGTTTTTTGTTTTAGCCTTTAGCATCTTCAGTCAGAGAGGCTGACTCAATTAAAATCAATAATTCATTATTAAATATTCCCAAAACTAAAATCAGTATAAAATAAATATAAATAATTAAACCTTTAAATGATCTTGGGGATAAGTCTGTAGCACTTTTCTGAAGTTAGGGAAGCTTAATCTGCATAAAACCTTTGGGGTAATGCCCCCCCCCACACACACACACAGGCAAGAGTGGGGAGAGGGGCAGAGGGAGATCTTCAAGCAGACTCCCTGCTGAGCATGGAGCCCAATGTAGGGCTCCATCCCACAACCTATGAAATCATGACCTGAGCCAAAACCAAAAGTCGGGCACTTAACCGACTAACCCAGGCAGCCCTATAACTTCACATTTTAGATGAAAAGCTTCAATGACTCTTCATGATATTAAATGAATATAGATTTTAGAACTTGAGATTGGACTCTGCCTAAATGCAGCAGTATTTTCTGCCTGCAGACACTGATTAAAGTACTTACCTTCGTTTTTTTTTTTTTAGGTGTATTAATCTTTTTTTTTTTTTAAAGATTTTATTTATTTTTTTGACAGAGAGAGACATAGCGAGAGCAAGAACACAAGCAGGGGGAGTGGGAGAGGGGGAAGCAGGCTTCCTGTAGAGCAAGGAGCCCAATGCGGGGCTCGATCCCAGAACCCTGGGATCATGACCTGAGCCGAAGGCAGACGCTTAACGACTAAGCCACCCAGGCGCCCTAGGTGTATTAATCTTAATTCAAAGCAAACAACACAACAAAAATAAAGAAAAGCCTCATTATTGATTTTAAGGATTCTTTTCCTTTTCCATTTGCTCCTCACTTAGTTGGCATGTTGTTACACACTATTCGTACAATTGGCTCCTGGGAAACTGTGGTAAATCACAAATAGTGAATCCTGAGTTGGTATTTACTGGTTTGGCAGTAAGGTGGCATCTCTTAACCAGCTGTGAGGGAATTAGCTGAGGTGAGAATACAAGAGAATACATTCTGTATAAAAGGGAATTGAGTTTTTCCTCCTTGTGCTGTCAACTCCCCTCAGGCTTAAGAACAGCCCCTCTTCCCCACTCAGAGCATTCTATAGGATAACCAGGCTGTTGGGATCATGGAACCACCTGATGGCAGTTTGGGGAACTGTCTCTTCTTTATTGTGCCCTTTTCTTCCCCATGGTCATCTCTTTTATTTCTTCAGAGAGGGGTTATGTATACTTGAAACTTCCCAACTTTCTGTATCCTCGATGACTCACTAATCTCACACAGAGAAACCAAAACGCTGTGGTTTTGTCCAATCCCTTCCACATTCACCCCTTTTCACTCCCTTACTTCCATCTGTTCATAAACACAGCAGAACTACAGAGAACTTTCTATATTCGTATTAAAGAAAATCAAGTGCATACACCTTGAAGGAAAATTATATGTATTCAAAGAATTCACTCTTTTTAAACTCTGAAGAGCTATATAGAAATATGGCACTTCCAAGCTGTATTTCACATACTTCCTGGTTTAATCAGATGAACTTACTTCTATCGTGATTTAATCAGAAAAATGTATGTTACTGTCAATATCCTTGAAGAGTAATGAGATTACCCTCATTCATCCATTCATCAGTAAATATTAAATGCCTCTTATATGCTGGGCACTATTTTAGGAAGTGGAGGATATAGCAGTGAATAAGACAGACGTAGTTCTCAAAAAAGTTATATTCTATTGTTTATGTGCATGGAGTTGGGTAGTCGAAGAGGGCATTAAAATTCTTTCTTATTCTTTGTCCAGGGTGTTTAGGTTTCATTCACTATGGCAGACCAGCATTCAGCAGGCCTCAAATGTCATCATTTGTTTTGATGGTGGCCTGGGATGCTAACTGAAGTACAGCCTACAAGCCTCTGTATTATCTTTTGCTTCCAAAAACTTTTTAGATTTTATATTTTTCTCAACAACGTCTGGAAGACAACTCTGTATGCATCTGCTGTGTTTCTGCACATCTTATGAGCGAGGCATTTCCTGCCCTTTGTTTCAGACTGTCTTTTCAAGGATATTTATATATAGAAGAGTCTTAGTAGATAGAAAGAGTGTCTCCCTCAGGAGTAAAGGGCAGGCATGCTTCCTGTCCAATATAATAAAGATGATGTCTCCCTCTGGAATAAAGGGAAGGCATGCCTAGTGCTCATTATAAAAGATTCAAGTTCCCCAAGCTCCGGGTTCCTCTCCTGTAATGCAACCCTCTGCGTGGACAGGTATCTTCTTGCTTTCTTCACGTCACCCTGTGGGAATTGGGCTTCGCGGAACTACCGCAAAAATGCCAATACTCTAGCTACTGATGTTGCTGCGAGTTATAAACTGCCCTTCATCTATGACCCAGGAGTCTTGGGTCTTCTGCCATCATCCATGAAACTTGGCAGGATAACCTGTTAGCTTGCAAATAGGAAAAATCTCAGACGTTTCACAGCTCTTGAAGGTAACTTCATGAAGGAAACCATATTGAAATGAATGCTATTCCAAAGGTCTTATTGGTAAATGATTATTCACTATTCTAGAGCTTAAAAGGGAATAAGGCAGGGATAGGAAGAGGTGATGTTTCCTACATTCCAGTTCTTGAGAAACATGGCTACATTCCCCACATTTGGAGGTGACAGTGGAGTCAGAACTGTAAGAACAAAAGTGAAATATTGATATATCTCCTTCAGCACTAATCTTTTTTGGAGTGACTATTTTCATGTGCATTTTAATAAAATATATTCTCTAATTTGATGCCTTTTTAAATACAAGTATTAAACAGGATTCCAGCCTTCTGCAGGAGGCAAGCTCCTCATTGCAAATGTAATTTACTGTATTAAAGTACAGCTGTGTTCTTGCTGCTTTGCAGATGCCTTAGGCTGACAACTAACTTTGCTGTCTCCTTTCTAGGTGTTGAGTGCCACTTCACCAGAACACAGCCTTGTTCTCTTGTTACTTCTTATCTGCAGACCCACATTTTTAGATCAGAATACTGAATTTCACACAATTTCTGGGCCCCATTCTCCCATGAAGAGGAGGGCAGCCTCTCCTACATAGTAAGTTGGCAGCTCCCTGAGACTTTTACACTTTGGGCTGTGTCTTACAGATAGATGTGGTGGATGTGATGTGTTACCATCTTCATTTTCTAGATGTCTCTCTTTTCCAAGTTTTAAAAATTGTCTTGTGTATCACTTATGAATTAATCGTACAGTGAGTCACTTTTCTGTGTGTGCTCTGATGTCTGTTTTGCAACAGGTGTGACGATCGTGTACTAATTACTAATTTACTTACTTTCTAACTAATGATAGTCCTGATTTAAGACAGTGCTTATTTTAAGTTATTTAATTATTTATTTTATTAATAATATTTATTATATTAGCGTATTGTATTATATTTTATAATACTGAATATATTATTTATTGTATAAAACATTCAGTTACTATTTATATAATGTGTATAATAACTTATTCTTGCCATATATGGAACACATAACTAAAGATAATATGTATATATTTATGTAAATTCAAAACTATCTATATACAAAATAATTATATATAAATATTTGCCTGGATAGAATGCTAGATGGATAGGAAGGTAGGTTTTGCTGTGGGACAAATTAACCTCCAAATCTCAGTGGATTAAATTACAAAGATTTATTTCTTGTGCACACTCTATGTCTCTCATGATTGGTGAGGGATCCTGTTCCACATAGTTGCTTGGGGTTCCAGGTTGAGCCACCTTGTGATGCTGCCATCTTAGCATGTGGCCTTCTGAGGGTCTAGTGAAAGAGAAGAGAGTACAGAGAATTCATACCTTCTCTTAATTGCCTCTGACCAGATATAGCCGTCAAATCTAGGCACATGTCCTCCCTAAGTGCAGAAGGGACTGGGAAATAAAGGGAAGCACATGGAATATTAGGTGAATATTATTGCATCTGCCACAGTCACAACTAATAGAGCTGAGTGAGCAGTAGAGTCATCTGCACTCCTACCCTTGGCATGGCAAGGATACATATGATTCCTGTGGCATTGCAAAAAGTAGCTCAGCTTGAGTCTTCTTCCTGTAGCCATCGGAGGAGAGGTGCCTACCCCCCAAGATGACCCCAGAAGCAAAAACGCTATGCATTACTGTTGAGAGTAGGAAAAAAAGGGAATGAAAATGGAATCATGCAGCCGGGAGGAATTTGTAGAACCAACAGATGTGTCTCATGAGAGAGCCAGCGTTTGAACACCTATTGTGCGGATGGCACTGAGGCTTCAGCCAGAGAAGCAGGGGCAAATAGCAACGGAATTTCAATCACATGCCCAGTTAACAAACAGGCTTTTGTCCTTTGCTCCCTATTGCTTCTCTTGGCACCTGGCATGAGTGAAGTTAGGTTTTGTAAAGGAAGGAGAATAAATGACCCCAGAATAAAACCTCCTGGCCAATCCTACCTTGAGGATGGAGGTGGGGGGAGGAGCAAAAGACCACATGTGTGTCATGCATGTGTGTGCATGCATATACATAGAAATACAGACACACATGCCTGCAGAAATACACACACACACACTTCAGTGTCCTAGAACTAAAACCTCACTGGTGATGGATATCACTTTAAATCAGATATGAGATTGGAGTTTTAAAGTGAACTAGATAGGATTCTTGTTATGGTCACCTGCAAAGGCCAGTGGACTCCCTCCTGCCCTCCCCTCCATTGTTGTGATGTCGAGTGATGACACCAAACACACAAACATCAAGAAGGTATGAAAACATTCATTACTTACATTATTGAGGGTCAGAATTCTTTGAGGGAGCCAGAAAAGGAGACTGGCCTGAGTTTTTATTGTAGTTGAGAGTGGGGCTGGGCCCACCTGTGTGCATATAGGGGCTTGTGTGATATTAATCTCCCTTCGGAGTGCCAAAGGAGAAAGTACCCAGGGTTCCTTATCAGCTCACCCAGATGTGGGGCACAAAGGGAAGAGTGAAGGCACGGCTTAAAAGTTATCAGCATCAAACATCAAAAAATGGAGTCAGAATCCTCATTGCGACTCAGTAACTGAAAATGATGAGATATGGTGGAATCTCCCTGAGGCATTCATTGGTTGAGGGTCAGAGGAAAGGTGGCATTTTGCAGCAGAAGAAAGGGAGGATGAGAGAACTCATGTCAAGTTTCCTTTATGGCAGAATGGCCTCTGAAACAGGTTGAGACACAAAGGACTGACTCTCAGTTCTTATTGTAGACTTAAAACATAGGGTAATATGTGCCCTTGTTCCTATTGCTACTTAAGTGACCTCACAAAGGCAAAGAGATTCTAAAAAGTGCTATGTTTTATTAAATATCTGTTTAGTAGAGCACCACCCTATTAGTGTCTATCTGACCAAGCCAGGACAGGAAAGTTCAATTCTTAGGATTTGAATATAAGGACTAGATCAACCAGCTCTAAGATGAGGCCTGCCCACTAAAGCATAGAATCTGATGTGGTAACAGGGCTTGTATGGTGACATATATCTTTTTTTTTTTTTAAAGATTTTATTTATTTGACAGAGAGAGACACAGCGAGAGAGGGAACACAAGCAGGGGGAGTGGGAGAGAGAGAAGCAGGCTTCCCGCAGAGCGGGGAGCCCGATGTGGGGCTCCATCCCAGGACCTTGGGATCATGACCTGAGCTGAAGGCAGACGCTTAACGACTGAGCCACCCAGGCGCCCCATATGGTGACATATATCTTGATAAGTATTAGTATCTTCCTCAAATAAATTATTTCATGTAACATTTAATTAGCCATGTAAAATAGTTAAAAGGCTCACGGTGGAATTATTTTAAAAAGGAAGCCTAGGTTAGGAGAGAAGAGACACTTTGGATAGGAAAAATCATGAATATTATAAAATATTATAAAATAAAATGTCCTCTATATTCCATTGCATTTAAAAGTTATTCCCCATAGCTTTAAGGCCTTTAGTTTAAGGCCTTGGGGGATTTGGATTAAACTGAAGTTTTATAGAAGCAAGAGTTAAAGAAGTGTTAAAGTATTGAAGAAGGAATTATATACCCTCCCCCTGCCTTTTCATATTATATATATAAATTACTATAAATCCTAAAGTTATTTAGGGCTATTTCCCCAAATCTAGCTAATAAATGTAATTATCTGGGACCCATGTTAAGAAAAAAAATGGATTTCTAAGCCTCACCCCAGACCAACTACATCAGAATATCCAGCATGGAAGTTAATGGATTTGTATTTTTGACAATTCCATTTCCCCCAGATGATTCTTTTTTTTTTTTAAGATTTTATTTATTTATTTGAGAGAGAGAGAATGAGAGACAGAGAGCATGAGAGGGAGGAGGGTCAGAGGGAGAAGCAGACTCCCTGCCGAGCAGGGAGCCCGATGCGGGACTTGATCCCGGGACTCCAGGATCATGACCTGAGCTGAAGGCAGTCACTTAACCAACTGAGCCACCCAGGCGCCCCATCCCCCAGATGATTCTGACAGCAGCCAACTTCTGATGCTCCTTTGACATGACGCATGGTATCTACTCTATTTTGGAGTAACAAGATCTCTCCTATCAGCTGAGGAAAGCCTGGGGCCGTATGATAGGAAAACAATGGTTTTTAGAACATACGAACTGTACAAAAGAACTCTTCTGGGTTTAATTACACTTAGTTGATTCTATTTTGGACATGTTGTGGAAAGAGCATATTTTGTTGGCTAATACACAGCTCATTTTGGTTGTTTGGTTGTTTGGTGAGACTATTAGTGGCATTTAGGTGGCCTTTCCTCTTTGGTCTAACAACACCCAGTCCCATACCACCATTAGGACAGGACACCTTTCACATACTAATGTCTCTTCAGATATCCATCTGCCCCCTCCCCCACCCCCAAGATTGAGCTTCTTGAAAGCAGAGAGCAAGACTTTTCTAAGGTGGAGCTTTGGCAGTTAGGATAGGGATTATTTGTTAAATAAATGTAAGAATTAATGAATGGATTAATGAATGAATATGTAAATACATGAGTGTGATAATTACATTAATTAGAGGGGTTCAAAATAATTATGAACAGGCAGATGACAAAAATCAGTTGGTAGTTCTTTTTCAAAGAGAGCTTATATGACCCTCAATAATGTAAGAGTTACCCAAAGAGTTACCCACCCAATGTCATAAAAATCTGAGCACTAAAGCTTATGTATAATGAAAGGGCAGTAAAACCCTCTCAGGGTCTTTAGTAAAAAGCAGCTGCTAAAAATTCTTAACAGGGAGAACATCCTAAGAGAGAAGTGGTAAAACGTACCCATATATATAACCTAAAAACATATATGTGTCATGCAAGAAAGCTTTACAAGTAGGAACTTGTTAAACATTTTTACTATACTTTTTATTCATTTATTAGCTTGGGTTCTTGCCTGGCATTGCCACATCTCTCTTTGTTGAAGAATTTTATGCTTGCTTGTCTATCTATTTATATGAACATCTCTGTGCCAATTTTTTTAACTCTATGTAGTATCTATCCCACACTACACACATTGGCACTTAATAAACATTATTTGAGCATGAATATTTGATTACTGGCAAATGGCAGTTGAATATTTAATAGAAGATGACATCTTTGCATTTAAATGTACACTCATTCTTAAAATGTTAACCAGAAATAGTTGGGGGAGAACCTTAAAGAATGTTTCTAGATTATGTTGGCAATAATTCTCCACTATATTAGTTCCTTCAAAGGTGAATGATTTTTGATTATGATATAACCTTAACTTGCCATCTGTTCTGAAACAGTGTATGAAGCTTAAACTTAGGATTTTCAGCTTCACAAATTCTCCAACAATTATAGACTCTTACTGACTTCATAATTAAGTCTAGACAAGGTTAACCTGCCATTCTGTGATTGTTCAGCTGTGAACCTTGCAAATTCTTGTAAGTAATTGTGATTTTTGTTTTGAAAAACAAATATTTTTATAAACCTTTCAGGGAGTGAAAAATCCTATGACAAATCAGAAGGACTTTTAAGGCTTAAGAGACAACTTCAAATCTAATTCTCTGTCCACTTCCTGGGTTAGATCCCCACATTGAAGAACATATGAAGTAAGGAACTTTTTCAACATCAACTCTGCCAAGGGCAGAGTTGGAATTAGAACTCATTTCTTTCTAATCCAAAATTTGGGGCAGTGTCCCACACAAGTTGAGTGGGAGGATATTGTATAAACAAAGATGAAATTTATCCATGGCAAAGCATTTAGGAGCTGTGCTTTAATGAAACGATATTCTTGTGATTATGCTGCTATACATCTCTTACACGGTCAGATAATTTACAGAAACTTGCTACTATGGGCAGCATCTGCTGTTGCTATATATGACTTGCTGAGTATTTTTCTCAGTAGAATATATACTTTGATTACTGGATAAATAGTCAGCATTTTATGAACTATATGTTCATATACAGTTCTTATGAACTATAACTTACTTTCCACATAGTTCTCAGTAATGACCAGAAGTTTAATAACAGTCACAGGTGTTTGCCTCTGATACGAAAAGATTTCCTAAAATGATGTTAGGCCTACTACCATTAAGATGGAAGCCCCTCTTAGTTCAGCCCAGCTCAGTGCTTGCTCATTCTCTCTCTCTCTCTTTCTCTCTCTTTCAGTGGAGGCTCAATTAGTAAGAGGATGATTGACCCCAAACTCTGTGCTCCCAGACATTATTCTATACTGCCGTTCATGTGACCTGCTCCTCCATCCTTGCTGAGCCAGCCTGAGCTAATGGCCACCTCCAGTAGAGTGGTGCAGATAATTCAGGGTCCTTGCTCAAATGCACCATAACCTAGGACTCTCTCTGATCCTGTCATACACAGCAGGAGACACAGAAAGCTGCTTGTCATGAATGTTCAACATTTTGTTGTATTCAGGATTATCTTCCCCTTGAATGGAATCAAATTTTCATAGTTGCCAGCAACTGTGGCCCTCTAAAATATGTTCTTTCATGATGAAAAGCACCTTTAACCACTTAGACCTGCCCTTCCCACATATACTAAATGCAATCCAATTTAATGAGAACATGTCTAGCCAATCCAGGTCATAAATGAATAAGTCTTTACTCTGGGTGCATTTGACATAATAGAAATTATTCTCAGAGGAGGGTTATCAATTTAAAATATACAATTTGGGTAGATATGCCACCGATTTTACTGCTGCGCTGTTCTTTCCAACACAGTCAAATGTGTCTTTTCAAAAAGCAGGGCTTCACATTGCAGTCAGGGCGTGGATAGATGAGGTCCTAGAATAATCAGAAAGCCACCCGGTTATGCAGGTTTTCATTCTCTCATTCGGTCATTGTCTTCCCTTCAGCCTTTCAGAAGAAGAAAAATATTATTCCCCATGGCAACGTCTAAAAAAATTACATTGGGCCCATTTACACAGGAGTTCCAGAATGAAAGCAGTATTTTTTTTTTTTTAAGTAGTGGCAAGATAACTCTGAAGTGCTCTGTCATGGAAAAAATTTAAGGGTAGTAAGAGTTGTAGGCTTAAGGTTTACAAGAGACAAATTGTTATCATCCCTTCCTACCCATCCCATTATCCTCACCACCTTTTTGTCTACTGTTTATTCTTTTTACCCTTTGTTTCTTCATTTATTCCTTCCTTTCATAAACTTTTGCTGTGTATCTCCTATATTCTAGACCCTAAGGAGATGGGCGTACACCCCCACCTTCACATGGGACTGCATGTAGGAAACAGAGACCACTGTAGGATAGAAAAGGGAGAGTGGGGAGGCTCCAGGGCAGTGGTTCTCAACCACGGCTGTAATTAGAATCACCTGGAAACTTTAAAAAACAAAAAACAGAACAAAACAAACAAACAAAAACAATGCTAGGGATGCACCCCAGAACATCTGAATCAGAATTTCTGGAGAATGGTGGATGGTTTTTTTTTTTCAGGATTCAGAACTATTGCTTTCTATGGAGAATACAAAAGGAAAGAGGAGTTCAGTAAGTAGGGTTAGGGAGCCATTTGATGTCTTTAACTTGCCTATGTTTTATGCAGGTAGCCTAATAGCCCCTGGCAGATCAAGAGAAGTTAGCCACACAAATATCAGTGGCTTTCCTAAAATTAACAAGAAAAAATACCTTTAATTCTTCTACCAATTGACACTGTGGTGATTACAAAGCAATCTACCGACCTTTGGAATTGTTTACAGTCCCTGAGCTTGCTGACTTCTACTATGGTGGCTGTCCTCTAGATGAGGAAGCAAGGCTCACCCGACATCTCCTCTCAATTTGGGCAGCCCACTTGCTTTACAGAACCCCAACTTTTGCTTTATGAAGTTCAAATTGTAAGGAGTGAGCCTTATAGAGAAAAGCAAAGGGAATTGAGGGAAGAGCACGTTTCCCTTCTATGGATAATGGAACTTCAGGTATTAGTCAGAAAATATTGCCACGACAAAGAGTATCCAGCCCATTTTGTGGTGGAGGAAATCGAAGCAGAGTTTAAGTGACTTACAGTACTCCCACTGTTCTTGTCTAAGACTTCCCAAAACTCAGTTCTCTAGGTTCCATGTCCCTATTTCAGTGCCATGATGCATACTTATGGAACAAACTATGTTTTGAATAAATGACCAGTATCAATCATGAAAATAAAGAAGGAAATCTCTCCATGAACAAGAAAAACCATATTTATGGAGTAGAGACACTATTAATAATAGGCCCTCAAGCTGAAGGCATGAATTTGGAGTCAGGGAAGCAGAATATTTGCTTGGCATCCCTGCCCCCAGCCCAAAAGAAAAGAAAGAAAAGGGGGAAAAAAGCAATAGTAGTAGTATTGTGGACTGTCAACAACCCCAAGGTGGTTTTGTGGAGCTATGTTGTTTGTGAAAATGACCACAGGTCTCAAATCACAGCATGGCAAATGCCAGCACAGTAGAGCCATGTTTACACATGAACCACAGATACCATTCCTCACAGGATACATGAGGTGTTAGCTGAGAAACTCTGCACTTCATTCAGTAATAGAAATTGTTGGATATGGCTGAGCTGGAGTCAAGACCATGAAATTTCCTTGCTATTTTGGGGCAGGGCAGTGGGAGGAAAGGGAAGGGAGGAGATGTGAAAGAGTGGCTAATGTGGACAACTATCTCTTGGCTCCTATAAATTTATAGTGCTAGTTTTTGTGGAGTTGGTTTTGTTCTTTGTTGAGCAGATAATTACAGGAGATGAGGCAGGTAAGCATTGGAGGAAGATGCTGCTGATGTGATTTTTATGTCTTGCTTGGAAGGCAGACTGTTTAAATGTTTTGGATTTCTAGCCTGACTTGGGTTGCTCTTGTGATATTTAAGATAAAATAATCTGGAACATATTGGTGTTGAACTGCATTGGTCTATGTCAATGTCTTAGTGGGGCTATAAAGCAAGACCCCACTTCATTTGGCACAGGTAGAGTTTTACGTCATGGGAATGGTCAATCATTATTGTCAGTCAACTGGGAATAGATCATTACAGGGCCAGGAATACGGCCTGGAATAAGTCCTTAATCTAACAAAGAAAGATACTCTTCCCCTCTCTGGAATATGACATGGATGGTCTTGGACTCTAAAGCCTAGGTACTCAAAATATTCCTGCTGAAATGGGTGAACTGATCTCTACTGGGTGGGAAGAAATTATAGACTAGAAAGGAAGTGACCTTCTGGATGAACCAGAATATTTCCTTTCCATCATCCTTGCTGTTTAATGAAATCATTTAAAATCTTACAATCTGGATTTAAAGATACTCTGGAGAATTAAGGAAAGAGCATGCTTTATACATCAGACAATGAAGGCAGATGGAGGTTTGCAGCACCCCCTCTAAAGATACAGTGGTGTAGCAGAAACAGACACTCTTAAGGATGTCAATATCCAGCATAGGGGTGGTCCTGTCACAAGGGGACAGTGAGAGCAGAATTAGAGGACATAAGCCAAAGGACATGAGAGTCCTGATTCTGAATATCAAAGAAGCAGCAGTGGTAACTCAGAGAGAACTGGTAGACAATGTGCAAGTGGGGGCTCTGAGTAAATTACAAATTGGAGATATAAATAAATGGATAATATAACTTCAATTAGAGCTAAATTGGTGACGTTTGTACTCTGACTGGCAAATATCCTTAAGAGATGCAAGAGAAGCAAGTATTGTGAATACATTGCCAAACATTGTCATCTGTTGTCCTTACAAGCCAAGCCTGATAGTAAAAACTGCTAACAAACCTGTATTACATGTTTCTTCTGTGTCACATACAGTGCTAATACTTTAAAATTCTTAGGATAACATTTTGAGTTTCATATCACAAGCTTTCTTTTGTCAGTGAGGAATCTGTGGCTTTAAAAGTTTAAATAAATTGCCCCAAATCAACAGCTAGTAAATGGTGGAGGTGGGAATCAAAAAGAGATCACTTCTTCCAAAGCCTGAGCTCTTGACCACCACACTATGCTATCCATTAGGAACCAAAGATGAAGGCATGGGAGTGGTGGGGATGGGAGGAGCAAGATGGATGGAACTAATATAATTACACAATTTTAGGATATATCAATATAATCAGTTTTTCAGGAAAAGAAAGAATAAAACATTTAAACTGTGTCAATTATAAGATACTCTTGCTTTCAGAAATATTGAAGTAAGAAAAACAAATATTATACAATATGGGAAATATGGTACATCAAGTGCTTCCCATGTTCTAAGGCTCTTGTGTATTATCTTATTTAATGTTCATAATGATCCTCAGAGAAGTAAATGACTTGTTCAAAGTTAAATAATGGGTCAGCAACAGCACCAGAATTTAAACCCATACCTGCCTGCATATCAACTCAATATTTAGAGAGTACAAAGCTTCAGTTCCTAATTTTTCCTCCCAAGACAGGATCCCACAATTCCACACTTGAAAGAATGGCCTTAGATGTGGTTTCCATAATTGCTGCTCCTGAAAGCAATGTAGGTGAGAGTTCTACAATCACCTTCAGCCATTTTGGATGCATTAGAGAAAATGGTAATGGCTTTTGCACTCTACCTAGTAACCACCACTTTCAGGAGCTCTACTTTAGAGCCAAGTTACTTATGTGATTTTGAGCCAGTTTACTTTGGAATCTAACACTGAGGTGGTTCAAGGCATCATACATGAAGGGTTATTATTATTTCTTACCTAGAAAAATATAAATATATTCCAGTGCGTCAGTTTCTTTCAGTGTGCAATAGTCTTTGTGCTGTATACACATTTGGAAACTGCAACAAATGCTTTTGGAAAAATTAATTTAAGCTGATATTTATTACCCTTCTCGTTAAATGAATTAAATATAAATTCCTAAAAGTTTCCTGCTTATAATTGAAGACAATACAAGGAGCATTTGTCTCACTGAGTAACAGAATTCTGAAAAATTCAATTACCACAGAAGAGTACTTACAATAGGAAGTCCAACTGGATTGTTGGAGATTGACTATATCATCATACACACACACACACGCACACACACACACACACGAGTATGTCTCCATGTACATGGATGTGTACACTACCCACATATACATATGCCCTTGGAGGAATCATTTGACCTCTAAAAAAGGTAATGGATATAAAAATATCTCTAGATAAATACATTCACACATCTCAGGCATAAACACACATACTCGAATGTATACATGTGCATATACACGCACTCCTCATTGAAGATAGTCCTGAAAAATTGTGAATTGAATTTTTCTTTAAATAGATTTTAATTAACTTGATGAGCCAATATTTAACTGAATGCTTTTCAATAAAATTTGTTCTTGCTCTCTCGTTTTATATATTTAAATTTTTAATTTGCATTTATTTTAATTTTTAAATTGAGGTGTAATTGACAAAATGACTTCTTTTTTAAAAGTGAAAATTCCTGGGCGCCTGGGTGGCTCAGTTGGTTAAGCGACTGCCTTCGGCTCAGGTCATGATCCCGGAGTCCCGGGATCGAGTCCCGCATCGGGCTCCCTGCTCGGCGGGGAGTCTGCTTCTCCCTCTGACCCTCCTCCCTCTCATGCTCTCTGTCTCTCATTCTCTCTCTCTCAAATAAATAAATAAAATCTTTAAAAAAAAATGAAAATTCCTTAGGCGGTTTATATGATTTACAAAAGAGAAGTATACACTCTTCTCAAACAAGTTGTCCATATTTTAAATATATACATATATTGCATTTGTTCCATCAATGTCAGTCCACTCAATGCACCTACTGTGAACATAGCATTCTGCCAGGTGCTGAAGAAGCCATGTATTATGTGTGTGCGCAACACACACACACAATTAACGTATGAATTTGTAACCAGAAACTTATTGAAATAATAAAAATTCTTTGGTCTCCCCGCAGTCTACTGGTCCTTGGGAAGCTATTAACTGCATATGGAACCGAGCTCTCCTGGGCACTATTAGCAACACAGTCTGTCCTTAATCTCAGTCTTTTAGTCTAGACCAGACATTTACACTTGATTCCCATATGCAAATCCAAGCCCACAGCCAGATAGTCCAATATATTCATTTTAAAGTCCATTCTACAACTTCAAAGTCAACAACAGATTGAGAACATTAGTCCAAGCAGAAAAATACACGTTCAGATCCTTAAACTCTTCACTGCTTGTAGGCTGTGTGGGAAAGCAAAGGGTAGCTGAAGCAAGGACACCTGATGGGGAGAGCATTTCGGTGTAGTTCAGCAACCGTTTGTGAGTCCAGGTTGGTGTGCTGTTGAAAATCCTTCAACAGTTATGTAATACCAAGAAATTGGCCCCCTCAAGCAATAAATTGCTTTTATATTCACCACAACACAACAACAAACTGGCTGTCAAGTTTGGCAACCATTTGAAAAGAGGCGGACCTCCTCTCTGAACTCTGAATGGAAATATTATTTTTCCTCCACTAGAAGCCATCATCACTCTTTCACCATAAGGAAGGTCACCCCATCTTTCACAAAAGATTTGCCTGCTTGTAATTACTGCCTGCAGCATACAGAAAAATGCAATCTTTTAAAATGCTAACTGTGTTATACTTAGACCCAAGGGAGCCGGGGTACCAATGTAACGCGGCCTTACCAGTTTGTCTTAGCAAGACCGTACAGTGCTGATTGAAAACAGCTGAACTAAATCAACAGTTACCTTGAGCCAGGGGCCTTTGGAGAGCAATTAGAGTCAAGGCTTGGGTTTTGAACCCAATATGCTCTGTCAGTCTCAATGATTTGTGTTTGTTGTACTCAGTCTCATTTCCTGCATGAAATATGAGGCTGTATAAAGAGGAAAAATTCCCAAGATTAAAAAATATTTGACCTCAGTGCATTTGTGGGCATAGAAGTACACATGTCTAAATGACCATTTGGGTTTGTAGTACAAAGTTCTATTGATGTTGGCAGCCTGAGCTTCCCCGTCTCAAAGCCACATGAATGGTTTCGAGTTTCAGCCAAAAAATGTTTTCCACATGCTTTAGTGTGGGCCAATTTACACAGTAGATTTCGTGGAGACTGCGGCCAAGTGCTTCATAAAGGGCTGCCTTCTCTGGGATCAGGGAAACCACAACAGACACATTGCTAATGCAATCTAATTATCTGCTTGAATATTTTTCCAGATGTATCCAATGTCTAAAAATACTGCAATAAAAAAGGTATTATTTGGCTCCCTTGACTGAAACAGTGGCATAAAGAACCTGTTTGTCTAGAGGGAAAGTTATGACATTGTACCTCTCTGACTGCATTTAAATCAGTCAAACAAAACAGTACCCACAGGGTGGGCCATGCTCTCTGTTTGAGTGAGCCTTCCAAACTGAGACCTTCGTATAAGAGATCATTTCTTTGTATAAAGGGGTGACCCTCTCACTTATAAGTTAATTCCTCTCATTTGTGGCTTCCTAATTTGATTGAGGTTGGTTAGTGTAATTCATGACAAAAAGAATCCATGCTTTTTCCACTAAGCTCACGGTACGCCTCACACAATGGGACAGCAGACCATTTCCTTCCTGTCAGGGGAGAAAAATCTTTTGACTAATAAGTTGAGATTTTTACTCTATCCCCATAGAAAAACTGGCTGTTCTGAAGGTCTTAATGTTTCCCTTTTGTTTTCCTTCAGCAGGATTTATTTTTGTATAGCAAGCCCCATACTTCAGCCTAGTTTCCTTTGTGTCCTTTGGATCTCAGCTAGTCCAGCAGATACATGATGTTATGCCAGGTTATTGTTCAAGTTGTTGGCAACAATGCTCATTCCTAACACATCCAACTGCCTAGGAGAATACAAGCGCATTCAGTAGGAATTTGTTGAACTAAATTGAGAGGTCAGTTTTACCAACCTGTGTTTTTACACACGCCTTTAACAAAGACTTTAGAAGGAACTATAAAATTCCAAATAAATAACTAAGGCTAGGCAAAACATACACACACACACATGCACACACACATACACACACAGTCACGTTTTCCCAAGAAACTGAAAAACTTTATGAAAAATCTGTATCTTTGTCTTTTTTTTTTTTTAAGATTTTATTTATTTGCGAGAGAGACAATGAGAGACAGAGAGCATGAGAGGGAGGAGGGCCAGAGGGAGAAGCAGACTCCCCGCTGAGCAGGGAGCCCGATGTGGGACTCGATCCCGGGACTCCAGGATCATGACCTGAGCCAAAGGCACTCGCCTAACCAACTGAGCCACCCAGGCGCCCTGTCTTTTTTTTTTTTCAATCCTCCTTCAAGCACCAAGGGTGGGAGAGGGATGCGTTCTGTATTAAACCTTTCAAGACGTAATAAATCAGAGGCAAGATGTTACCTTCACTATTTTAATTTGTCTCAGTCACTACCACAAAACACTGTGCCAGCTTCTCTGATTTCCATACTGCACCACTAGAGTGAGAGAGATGCCCAACATGGAGATAACTTTAAACAGTTATATACCGAAGTTGTGGCTGAAACTAACAAAAAAAGGAAGCGGCGTGCCAAGGACTGCTGTGAGCTAATGATGAGGAAGGGAGTCCCCCCAGGCCGGGTCATTCCATCTTTCTTAACTGAGCTCTTCTCCTTGCAAGGAGCGTTCTTACTGATTGATTTGACTCTATTGTTTCTTGTGAAATCTTGAAACCGTATTTTCATTCTCTCCATTGTTGGTTTGTGTTTTTTTTTTTTCCCCTCAGCTGGGATATGGTTTCAAAATCTGTTCATGTTCCCTGAAAGATATCCGTAGGGAGTGAGGTCACCTGGGTTTTCCAATTAGAAAAAAATAAACAGTTAATTCCTCTGGCAATCCTTTTTTATTAGATGACCTCCCCTCCCAGCAATGTATGATTATCCTATTTCCATGTATCATCAAGATATTCTCAGGGAAGTGGGGGCAGACAAGACAACAATGAGATGCTAGTCACTTTGGCAAATAGAGAATATTTTATTTAAAAATTCATTGTGTTTGGTATCATCAGAAAGAATGCCTCGTGATCAAAATAATTAGTGCTAAGTTATGAATAACCTCATAATCATCTCAGACTATTTGCATTTTAAGGAAGCATGTAAATTAATCCCAAATAATATTTAACTTGTTTATTTCAGGCAATGTGATAAAATTGAAAAAAATCAAAAACTTGGGGAAAACAAGATTTGATATCTGGATCTCAGCTCACAAGCCAGCCTGCCCAGCTTACAGCTTTGCTCTTGATGTAAGTGTTCTGAGTTTTCACATATGATTCTCTCTCTAAAGCTCTAGAGAGAATGCACTCTTTTAGGGATTCCCCCTTTTAAGGAAGCTGGTTCCCTTCACTAACTTCCTTTGTCTGACAGTATTGTTAGTACATAGGATAATTGTAAGCCCAAGAGTTACTGTAGCACAAAATAAAGTGGAGCTCTGAGATCTAAATTTAGGTTTTAGAAAATGCTGTCCATAACCTTCATAATTGTTTTGGACAAATAAAGCCAAAATACATTTTTTTTTTAAACTTGTCAAAGAGCAGGTTAAGAAATGAGCCACTTTGAACTGAATTGCTAGGAATTAGACTTTCATGGCTCCTAAAGTTGGCTACTTTGGTTTTGGAAGTTTTGGTTTTGGTTTTCATGGTTTTGAAGATCACAGCATGACATAAAGCAGTGTTTCTCAAAGTGTAGTCCATAAATCATTTGTGTCCTCTGGCGGTTTTTTAGCAGAGTTTAGAACATTCAGAGGAAAAAGAAATTAAAACAAACTTTGTTCCCAGGTATTTAACAAATTTAAAATGTAAGATTAAATTCTCATTGAGGTCTCTGATGTTCTTAAGTCATTAACATCTTAAAGGTAGCCACTCATTGAAAGGACTCTGATGATCAGACATCAGCTTCCAGTCAGTTAATTGGATGCAATGCATTTAGGTTAACTTATTTTCAGATTATTTGCATGTTACTTGTTTGTATTTGTTTACTTTTGCCTTTTTAAAAATTATTATTGAGGTCTATTATTAGATTTCTAATTTTATTAAAGAAGCAATTACGTACACAAGTAGTTTATGCAAACATAAAATGGTTATAAAAGTAGAGACAGAAATACACCACCACCATAATCATTTTTGGTGACCAGTTTCAGAGTGAATGTAGAATGGGATTGCATATATGCTGAAACAAGGGGAAAGCAGCTAGAAGCAGCCAGATATAAAAAGTGAAAATAGGAAATCCAAAAATAAACAATGGAAAATTTTATTTAAGAAGGCTAGCAATCATTTTGACCCTGGTGTGTAGTGTGTGTAGTAAATTGCCTTTCATAAAACTTGGTTAAATAGTGGCATGAAGCCATCAAACTTTGCATGTAAGTACTACGTACCTCTCTGGTTTAAAAAATGATATTTTTCTATAGAAATATTTCCCAGTTTTAAATTGCTGGATTTTATCACTGAAGGAAAGGGAGATATCAAAACTACAGAGGCATAATTCAGAAGTTACATTTCATGTACCAAAAACAGGTATAGGTGCAAGTCATACTTTTTCAACGTAACTGTAAAACTAGCTACAAAGCTAATAACAAATAATGAGCTCAAAGTGAAAGCATAGTAAGAATTGGCAAGACTTCCCTATCATATGAAAATTGCATATCATGGAACATTAATGGCATGTAATGTGTGTGGTCTAGGAGATATTTTGCTTTCAGTTGGCGGTGTGTGTGTAAGGTATGAATCAGGTCTTGGCTAATACGTGATATGTGCGCAGAGGAGAAGTGTTTGGTGATTTTTATTTTGTTCCGTTAACCATTCAAAATTTGTGGTGGAGAACATTAGTAATGTCGTTGTGTTTCTGAAGCATGATGTGCATTGGGAAAAGAGTATTGGTACTGTTCCTAACAAGGCATCATGCATGTGCACCACAAGGAACAGGATTGCTACACGATACAATGTGTGACAAAACTGCCAATGTGCATGCATTGCAATTAAGAGTGAATGGCTGGTGATCAACAATATGCCTCCTGATCTTGGTACTGTGTTGAAGGAAATACAGAAATTTGTGGATATAATCAGATGGCAATATATGTCTTGTTAGCATAGTCTGGGAAATGAGATTTTTCTTTTCCATGCTGAAGTATGCTAGCTCCCAAGAGGAAATTTCCATAACTTTTAAAATGATGAACTATAACACACACAGAGGAAAAGGTACAAAACACATAAATGTACAATATAATGAATCATTAGAAATCTTTTTAACTACCACTTAAATAAAGAAATAGAATCTTGTTGACACTGAGGAAGTACCCTTCTCAATCACATTTCGTTCATTCTCTTAGATATGTATAATGATTTCTCCTTTGATACTCTCTGTATTTCTGTTACTCTTGTATGTGCCATAAATAAAATGGCTAATATTGACTGGTTTTAAACTTTATATAAAGGCATAGTTTAAAAGAATTTCTTTCGATAATATGTTTGTAAGATTCAGTTAGGTTGTTGTACAAAGCTCTAGTTGGTTCACTTCAATTATGGCACAAAATTCCAGTATATTAACAAGCATGAGTTATTTATCTATCCTAACATCCTTACTTCCTGATGGATATCACAGTTGTTTTCAGCTGTGACAAAAATTGTTGCCGTGAACTTTTATTTACAGGTTTCCTTACACACATGTGGATGTACTTCTCTAGGTATATACCCAGGAATGGAATTGTTTGCTATTATTTGGTCACAGAATATTGTTTTGTTTTGTCACAGATATGTATGGGAAAAGACAGTATTAAAGTGGTTGAAACAATTTTCACTCGCGTTAGCTCTGTATGAGAGTTTCTTGTTCATTTTTTCACCAGCACTTGGTATGGTCAGACTTTTAAATTTGCCCAAGCTCATGGATGTAGAGAAAGACATCCTTATAGTTTTAATTTGCACTTGAAGGAGAGAATTATTTATTGGAATCTTTGACATAATAAATGAAATTTTAAAATATCTTCATAAAATTAGTAATACCAGTAAATTTTTCAGAAAAAGCAGTGATCACACTTACTCCAAAGAACCTTTAAATGGTCTATCAATGGTCAACATTTGATAAACACTGGCATGGTATAAAGTGCCAGTGACTAAGAGCTAATGACAAGGATTCTAGGACTGCCTTGGCATTGCAGCTTTGACAATCTGGAAGAATTATTAATACTTCTGAGTTTCTGTTCCTTCATCTGGAAACTATATCTCATACAGCTGCATTGATTTGCTCATACTGTTTTGTCTAAATGAGATAATATGAAAACATATCTTAAAAACCATTCTGCTGCCAGTTATGATGGGGTAGCTGGTATCAGACTCAGTGAAAAACTTTGGAAGTTAGGTACAATGCAATAACAAAAATGAAAACAAAACAAAAAAAAAGGGGGTTTTGAAGGTACTAGAGAACAACCAAAATAATGAGGATATGAGTGGCTAAGATTCTAGGTGAATTTACATTTTGCAATTTCCCTTCAAGGCATTTTCTGACCACTAATCAGTATTTGAACAGGGAATGGTGCTGAGAAAATAAATATAAAGCAATAACTAAACTAAGCAGAGATTATCACAGCTTCAGGATTGTCTAAAGAGGAGGGGTTTTAATAAACACCTCAGAACCCTGAACCCTGAACACCTACTCTCCAGGAGTAATAGCAAGACAGAAGTAGACTAGTCTTTACTGAATCAAGGTGATATACCCATATTCTATATGCCTGACAGATGAAACCTAAATCCTCTTTGGAGGAGATAACATTATTCAGCAGCACTAGCTTAATTCATATACATCATTTAGCATTTACTCAGAAATTACCAGTCATGCCAAGAAACATAACCAAAGCTGCAAAAATCAAGAGAAAATAGAAACAAATCCATAAGTGATCCAGCATTAGAACTCGCAGACATGAACTTGAAGATTATTGTGACAAGTTAAAAAAATGGAATGGGGAAAAAATGGAATGGGGCAGGGTAGAAAATTTCATAGCAAATTAAGAAACTATACAAATAACAAAATAGAAATGTTTATAATTAATGCATTTAACAGCTGATTAGATAATTAATAAACTAGAAGATAGCTTAGTAGAAAATGTCTAGATTCAAGCAATGAGAGAGAGAAGAAAAGATAGTTTAAAAAACCATAGGAGATATTTGGGACACAGTGAAAAGATTGAATTTATGTGTAATTGGAGTCCAGAAGAAGTGAGATAGAATGGGATAGAAGCTTTTTTAAAAAATATCATGGCCTGGAATTATCCATAATTGTTGAAAGGCCCATTGATTCAAAAATATCTATAAATCAAAACCAGGGCAAAATCAAAGAACATCACACCTAGACATATCATAGTAAATCTGCTGAAAGCCAAAGACAAAGAGCTAATCCTAAAAGTATCCATAGGATAAAAAGAAATGTTACCTTCAAAGGAACATTAAAGCAATGGCTGAATTTTCAATAGTATGATTTCTTTCTTAAAAGTTTTTAAGAATTCTCCAAAGGATCTCTCTAGGCATAAAATATTCTTTGCAGGAAAGTTTTAAAGTTTTATTTGATTCATTATAGATGTAAGAAAATTACATTTTCTGTTCCTTCTGTTAATTTGGATAGTTTATTTTTAAAAAGGAATTTATTTCTTCTAAATTTTAAAATTATTAGCATAATATTTTTAAATCATATGCTCTTTTTGTTTTTTGAAGTGTACTTTCTAAGAATATCTTCTTTTATTTTCATGCTACTGGTAATTTGTGATTTATTTCTGTTTTTTTTTTTTTTCTTTTTCTATTGCTTTTCCTAAGGGTTTATCAATTTTATTAATACTTTTAAAGAATAAACCTTGGGTTTTGTTTATTTTTCTTTACCACCTTCTGTTTTTTATTTTATTGACCACATCTCAAATATTTTATTTCTTCTACTTCTTTGATTTTATATTGCTGTTTATTTAGATGGTTGCTTACATCTTTGATTTTCAGGCTTTTTTCTTTTCTAATATAGTAATTTTGACCTATAAATTTCCCTCTAAAATTACTTTAACTCATTTTATAATGCCAGCATAATCTTAACACCAGAGGACGATCTAAGAATTTTCCTATGTGTCATAATGGCCAACTTCTCTCATTAAAATAAATGCATTTTTTTCCAAAGGAAATATTAGTAAAATCTACCCAGAAATATAAAAAAGAGTAATATATTATATCCAAGTAGGCTTTCTTCCAATAATACAAAATTGATTTAACAATAGAAAAAATGGGGCGCCTGGGTGGCTCAGTCGTTCAGCGTCTGCCTTCGGCTCAGGTCATGATCCCAGGGTCCTGGGATTGAGCCCCATATCGGACTCCTTGCTCAGGGGGAGTCTGCTTCTCCCTCTCCCACTCCCCCTGCTTGTGTTCCTTCTGTCGTGCTGTCTCTGTCAAATAAATAAATAAATAAAATCTTTAAAAAAATAGAAAAATAAATCAACATTATTCACCACACAAAAATAAACTTTTTTAAAAAGTACAATATGATCATCATAAAACATTTTTTTTAAAAAAGCATTTAGTTAGATTCTACAACCTTCAGGATAAAAACCTTTGGTATCATTAACCTGACCAAAAATGTCTACCAAAAAATCTACAATAAAAATATATTTAATGGTGCAATAACTAAAGCTTTCCTCCTGAGACTGGAAGTGACAAGCATGTCCTGCTTTTACCTCGTCTTCAATATCATACTGGAGGTTCTACCCAGTGTAATAAAATAAGAAAAAGTAACAAAAAGATATAAGAAACAGAAATGTACAAGTGAAATTGCCATTGTTTATAGATAACATGATTGTGCTAATAGAGAATTATCAAAAGAATCTATATATGAAGCTCTGAAATTAATAAATTTAGTAAAGTAATTGGCTATAAAATCACTATATTAATTATGGTCCTACACACTAACCACAGAAAAACATTTTAATGAAATTTTAAAACATCATTTACTTTAATAACAAAACAGAAATTATGTAGCAAAAAATACATGAAGAAAGCTATATAAGAGCTCTAAAAATAAAAACCCTAGAAAACATTGCTGTGAGAAATTAAAGCGTAAACAAATGGAGGCTATATCAAGTTCATGGATTAGAAGACTCAAAAGTGAAGAAAGTTATTCTGTAGATTCAATAAATTACAATTAATATGTAGACGATCCCAATGGAAGGAGTAGTGAAAACTGATACACTGATTTTCAAACAGTTTTCACAGAATAAGAACAAAGTGGGAGTACTTATATTTCCAAATATCAAGGCTTATTATGAAGTAACTACAACAGTGGTATTGGTGTCAGAATAGACAAATAGAACACAACAGAGGAGCCAGAGAGAACCATATGTTTATAGTCACCTGGTTCCTCTTTGCAGTATAGTGGGGGGAAAGAATGCTCTTTTCAATAGGTACAGTTGGATCAATTGAATATCTTTTTTTTTTTAAAGATTTTATTTATTTATTTGAGAGAGAGAGAATGAGAGACAGAGAGCACGAGAGGGAAGAGGGTCAGAGGGAGAAGCAGACCCCCTGCTGAGCAGGGAGCCCGACGTGGGACTTGATCCTAGGACTCCAGGATCATGACCTGAGCCGAAGGCAGTTGCTTAACCAACTGAGTCACCCAGGCGCCCCTAAAAGAATATCTTCATTGTCTTGGGGGTATGCAAAAAATTCTTTTAAACACTAACCATATAGAAGTACAGAAACAGTAACCATAATACAGAAGATTGATAAATTCTTTTTGATTGAATTTAAGAACTTCTCTTAATAAACTTAACAGATACTACTAAGTAATGAAAATTCAATCACAGAGTAGAATTATGTTCACAATAATAGAGCCAAAAATAAGGAAATCCTGCAAATTAACAAGAAAAAAAAACCCAGAAAATATTATGTAAGAAAGACAAATGACAAAGAAAGACAAACTGAGCCTGGGTGGCTCAGTTAAGCATCTGCCTTCAGCTCAGGTCATGACCCCAGGGGCCTGGGATCAAGTCCCATGTGGGGCTCCCTGCTTCACAGGAAGTCTGCTTCTCCCTCTGCCCCCTCCCCACTCGTTCTCTCTCTCTCTTTTAAGTAAATACATAAACTCTTTTTAAAAAATGGACAAACATTTCCTAAACAGGTAATAAGCACATGAAAGGGTAATCAGTATCATTAGCCACTAGGATAATACAAATTAAAACTACAATGAGATATCACTACATGACCACTATAATGTATAAAATTTAAGGGGAAAAAAAGATCAAACCAAGTGTAGAGGAGAATACAGAGCAACAGAAACTCATTCACTGCTAAAGGGAGTATAAACTTCTGTCTGGCAGTCTGACATATGACCATATGATACAGCAATTCCATTTCTAAGTACCAATGAAAAAGCATACATATATGCAGCAAAAGATATGTATAAGAGGGATCATAGCAATATTATCCAACATAAAAATGAAAATCAATCTAAATGCTCAATAATAAAATGAATAATAAATTGTGCTATATTGTACAATAGCATACTAGCAGTAATGAAAAAGAACAAGCTACTGCTACATGCAACATGGGTGAACATGACAGGTACAATGTTGAATGATAGAGCAGAGACAAAAGACTACATATTTAATTCTATTTATATAAAATTCTAATACAGGCAAAACTAATACGTTGTGATAGAAGTCAAAATAGCAGTTGTATTTGGTGAGAAAGTCATGATTGGGAGGGTGCATGAGAGAGACTTCTGGAAGTTGGTAAATTTGATCTGAGTCATGGTTAACAACTGTGTACATAAGTAAAATTTATTGAGCTGGATTTGTGTATCTTATAGTATGTATGCTATACCTCACTACTAAAGTAAACAAACCAACAAATAAATGAATAACTTAAACAAAAGAGAAAATTGAGGAATGCTTATTCATTCTTCTCCTATCTCAGCTGATGAGATGGAACATCTTGGCTGATTATAGGGACATTACAATTTTATGTCTCATACTTAATGTTTTCATGACGTTCCTAAAATAAGAAAATGAGACTCTCCAATCCAGACCAAAGAGCATGGTGGGGCAAAGGAGAACTCAGTGTGTTGCTAAAGGAGAGAAAATGATCTCTGAGTGGAGCTTACAGAGGGGGATTGTCTCTTACATTATGTTGCATGATCCTTAATGGTAGTGATAGTAAAATACTCATCTCAGCACACCCAAGTGTGTATGTAGCAAAGTACCTAGAACATAGTAATAATTTAAGCTGATATTTATTCAGGGCTTACTCTGTGCTCTGTGCAGGATTCTTATAAGTATGATCTCAATTAATTCTCACAAAAACCTGTGAGGTAGCTAAGATTTTGTCCCCATTTTAAAGCTGATAAAACTGAGACTTATGGTAACTACTTCACATGCCAAATCATCCAGTTTTTGTGAGTGATGCGCCTGGTTGGCTCAGTTGGTTAAGCATCTGCCTTGGGCTCAGTCGTGATCCCAAGGTCCTGGGATCAAGCCCCACATCAGGCTCCCTGCTTAGCGGGAAGTCTGCTTCTCCCCCTCCCTCTGCTGCTCCCTCTGCTTGTGCTCTCTCTCTTAAAAGAATAAATCAAATCTTAAAAATAAACAAACAAATAAATAAATAAATAAGAAAATCCAAGGCATTACAAATCTTGAGACTATGTGTATAACTATCATACTTCTAAGAAAGCAGTTGGGTATATGAGGCAGGAATCTTCTCTATATCTCCCAATTATAGAATTGAAAACAATCCATTTATTTATTAAGTTTAAACTCTGGAATTCCTCCTCCCTAGGCTGTAAGATCCTTGAGGCAGGGATAATATTTTATTCATCAATGAGTCCCCATTTTCTACCACAGTGCGTGGCTCATAATAGATGATGAATCTAATAAAGATTTGTTCAGTGAGGTAGCTCGATTTGCCATGGTTCTAAGGTTACTATAGAATCTATCCATTCCTGTACATGTGTTTGTAAGTAAAATGGAAATTGCCTCTCACAGGGAACTTTACAAGGTAATATGAATATTCACAGAGTCCTGATGCAAATTGTGGGAACTTGATGGTATCTGCTAAATCCAAAATTAACAACTGCTCCAGAAAGAAAAGAAAGAAGAGGAAAGGAGAGAGGAGAGGAGAGGAGAGGAGAGGAGAGGAGAGGAGAGAGAAGAGGAGAGAGAGAGAAGGAAGGAAGGAAGGAAGGAAGGAAGGAAGGAAGGAAGGAAGGAA